>NW_008357637.1:9095108-9222262 GCF_000622305.1 Nannospalax galili | reverse complement strand
CCCATTCTGTGGGTTTTCTGTTCACTTCCCTGGTTGCCTCCTTTGATGTACAGAAGCTTTTTAGTTTAATGAGATCCCATTTGTTACTTCTTGCTCTTGTTTCCTGAGCAGTTGATGTCCAGTTTAGAAAATCCTTTCCTACACCTATGTCTTGTAGGTTTTCCCAATGTTTTCTTCTAACAGTTTCAGAGTTTCAGGCTTTACATTGAGGTCTTTGATATTTCTGATATGTGGGGCTGCATCAGAATCCCCTTCCTACCTCTCAGTCATGGAATTGCATGGGAATGGAAGACATGATCAAAGCTGAGTTAGTCTGAGACACTATTAAAGTGTAATCTGTATGTTATCCATGCAGACCACAGTGAGATTAGGAAGTGCTCTGCACTGTGTTTCTCCCCACCCAAAATCAGTGGGGGTTTTTTCCCCTTTAAATAGGTGTAGTTTTTTTTTCAATTTTTTAAATTAATATAGGTGTAGTTTTAAATTTTTTTAATTTAATATTATTCCAGACAATGTAATTTGATGAAAAGTATTAATTTTTAAAAATTTCCATGGAACGTCATTTCTGAAGTTTGATATTTTTATCTTTGAAACTTGTTTAATGAACACTGGCAATGGAGGTGTCTTTGGGTTTTAGTGTACCGTTGCATTTATGCTTTGCTTCAATATTTTACAGAATCCATGCTATCCTCCAGAGAGTTTGTCATTCAGTGTCATTCAGGTATTTTGAGGTCTTGATGTAACATAGATAATAGATTAGATATTCCTAAATTTCTTACAAGTCAATGCAAAATAGTTGCAGTCTTCATAGTGTAGGACTCAGTATTTTAGTATACTGTTGAACATGTGTGCCAGATCATGGTGTTATATACTTCTAAAGGCAAAATCATAAGCTAAATCTGTGTTTGGCTCCATTAGATGTGAAGACATGGTAGATGTGCGAAGATTGAAGATGCTTCAGATGGTACAGTTGTTTAAATGTGAAGAAGATGCTGCCCAGGTAAGGACCAGACAGCAAATATATTTCTTTAGGAGATTAAATTCATTCATGTAACTATAATAAAATGGACTTCTCGTGGTGCTAAGAAAATACATTTGTTAAACAAGGATATCAATTCTCCTGTAAAGAATAAAGTTTGGTATTCCATCTGGTTTACCGATCTAATTTTGACCCATCCCCTCAGAGAAATCCTTTATTGAGTTAGAGATTGAGGGTATTTATTATTTTTTATTGTTGACTGTGCTGTCAGTTACATTACAGAAGAAAGATACATGACTTTCCAACTCATAATAAAATTTTCAGTGCTTCATAAGCAATTTGATGTTACCATGTTTTCGGTATCATAAAATTATTTCATCTTAATGTAGAATTTATCATTTTAAGTAGCAATAAATCTATAATGAAAACCCAATAGATCTCTATTATAGATGTACATGATCTTGTATTATGTGATACTAGTTTTTAAAGATTTTATTTTTTTCTTTATGTGATCTTGTGTGGGGGCTGGGGTGTACTTGTGAGTGCAGTTGTCCACAGAGGCCAGAAGAGGGCTTTTGATTCCCTAAAGCTTGAGTGATGGGCCATTGTGAGCCACCCAACATGGGTGCCAGGAACTGAACTTGGAGCCTCTGGAAGGGACAGCAAATGCTCTTAACTGATGTACCATCTCTCCAGCCCCAGGTTTTTAAACACCAGGTACTTCTCTTCAGTGGGTCTTGCCTTTAGATTTAAGACCAAAGTTTGAGGAGTAGGAGAGCTTGTTAATTCAAATAACATAGCATTGAATGAATAAGCTACTGAACACAAAGGTTATAATTAAAGAGTTATTACTAATCAAATAAGAGTCGTTGTTGCATAAACGTGATTGTTTTAACACATGTAAAGAATTATGACTCTAGCCTTATCGTCCTGTGTTTTCATTTAGGCAGTAGAATGGCTAAGTGAACTTCTGGATGCTCTGCTTAAGACCCACATCAGATTGGGTGATGATGCTCAGGAAACAAAGGTTTTACTGGAAAAGCATAGGAAATTTGTTGATGTTGCACAGGTACAGAGCTGATTATCTTCTTTTTTTACAAGCTCAGTGTTTGAGTAGCTTTCTACATGATTATAATATAACTTACCTTTCAAGTCCAAGAAGGTTAGTTTTTTTACTCCAGAAATAGCACAGAACTAAGAAAATGCTGGCTGGTGCACCAGAACTAGACTGTGTAAACTCAAGAGGGATTGTTCCCTTGAGTATAGGTTCTGTATGCTCCCTTTGCTTTATATTGTGTATTATGGTATTGTATAGGCTGTCCAATAGTTCATTCACCGAAGTTAATATAAAATACTTGAAAATATCAGCAAATTAGAAACAATGCTCTCTGTATCTCACTAGTGTTGGCAAAATAATACAGAATTGTTTTGCTGTCAAGAATGTCTTCATGTATTTTCCCTAATAATTGAGTTCACATTATAATATTTTAGTTTCCTGTATAGAATATAAAATGCCTAAATTAACCTATTACTTGGGTAATCAGAGAATTGACATTCTTTTTGGCCAGTGGAATTTAGCAACCTCAGATGTGGCACACAGACTACAAATAGAAGCTTAAAGGGGAAGAAAGTTAGCCCCTAACTAAAAACACTGCTTCCCTGTTGTTGGCTGTGCATGCAGGTGACTACTAGTGCCACTGCATCCGTGCGGCGTTGGTTTTCACTAGTGTCACTTGCTTCCCCGCCTTCTGCTCCTTTTTGTAAAATGCTTGTATTATATTTGGCATTTATGTTTTCCTTTCTAGAGTACCTACGACTATGGTAGACAGTTGCTGCAGGCCACAGTTGTGCTATGCCAGTCTTTGCGCTGCAGTTCACGGTCCTCAGGGGACACACTTCCTCGACTGAACAGAGTGTGGAAACAGTTTACAATAGCATCTGAAGAGAGAGTGCACAGGTTGGAAATGGCTATCGCATTTCACTCAAATGCTGAAAAGGTTTGTTTTTTTGTGAAAAAGTAATCTCCATGATATTTATTACAAATGTTTAAAACATTAATAGTGTCATTATATGATTAATCTATTTGTTAAAATTCATATTAGTTCTTTTGTTAAAATTTCCTCAAATATAGCATGCTTTCGTGGAGTGTTCAAACCCAGTTTCCTTAGTTGACCCCAATGCTGGAGAACTTCTTTGGCAAGCTGGCAAGGGTTCTTGCTTCCCCCTCCTCTCCCACCAAGCTTATGCCCAGGCTTCTCTCTGTCCACTCCTGTCACCTTGTCAGTCTCTTTCATTGTGCCAGGAAAAGAAACTGTTTTGGCAACTATTTATACATTAATTGTCACCAATTTTTGAAAAGTTATTTTGTGATTTCATAATTTAAGATAAAGGCTGGCTAGCCAAAATAATGAAAATAAGAATAAAAATAAAATCTTTGTTCCAAGATTATTTTTAATTTTTTAAAATTATTTTTATTTTTATGTGTCTGAGTGTTTTACCTGCATGTATGTATGTATACCTGTGTCATGCAGTACCCACAAATCTAGAAAAGGACATCAGATCCCTAGGAACTGGAATTACAAGTGGTTGTTAGCCACCATGTGGATGCTGAGAATCAAACCCAGGTTTGAGCCAGTGCTTTTAACCTCTGAACCATCTCATCAGCCCCAACCCCAAGATTATTTTTAAACGTTCATTCTAGAATTTATTTTTCCGTAATGTTAAGCCATTAAGCCTAGAAACCAATAATAAAAATAATAGTGTTACATAGGCAAAATTTAATAGAACTTTTTTTTCTTACTCTTCACAGTAGAAATATACATAACCCAAGCTTTACATTTCCATTTTAAAGGGGAACTGTATTAGGTAGTTAATTTCGTGTTGGCGTCTTAATGGTAGGAGTATATCTACAGGGATATTAAATATGCTGTAATATGTGGAAAGCCTAAGTAATATTAGGACAGAACAGATGTTATAAGGAACCCCAGGAATTAAGCAGTTTCATATTCTGAAGTGCAGCTGTTGGAAGGTGGCCATAGTTAATTCTCTCATCTGCTCACTGAACTTTGCAGATTATTGTTTTGGTTAAAATGGGCCCAGAGACCCAAGTATGGTGGTACATACCTGTAATCACAGTATTCTGGGAAGCTAAAGTAGGTAACTAAAGTGCAAGGCTAGCCTGGGCTATATAGAGACTGTCTCAAACAACAAACAAACAGAATGATGATGATGAAAGTGTAGAAGGAGGCTTGACTGTTCATCTACTGATTATTTCAGTGAAGGTTTTCATTATTATGAAATATGCTACTGATTCAGAAAAGTGTACAGCCATTAAATGCTGTACCTGATGAAACTGCAGAGCGAGTATACCATGTAACTGATGCAGGGTCCTGAAGCCCTCCTCCTGTCTTGGGTCACAAGACCCTACCTCCATCAAAAGGCAAATTGGTTGAATTTCTCACACCACTAATAACATTTAGGAGACTTTTTTTGATGTAAGGATATTTTAAAATGTAGAAATCTTTAGAAGACTATGTAAGAATAAATAATAGTTAATCGATTTTAAATAGAAAATTAGTGTTTCTTTTTTTGCTCTGCAGCCTTTGTTTATGCTGATTTATTTTGCTGTGCAAACCTATGTAAAGTCATTTGTTACCTTGTATTATATTCCTTTTGACTATTTTATTTTGTACCAGTAAGCATAAATATAGCCATAACTACAAGCAAATTACATAGCATAGTAACTGAGAAAAATCTAATTTAAATCTTGAATTTTTTAATAAATGAATGAAATATCATCAAAGTTGGTAGAGCTGCTTGTATTTGAGTTATAAGCAGTGACATCAGATCAGTTATTAAAGTGTCTAGCTAAATCTTCACATCTGTGATGATTGTAGACTCTGTGTTAGTGTTTATTTATATTTTCTTTGAGTTTTGAAGTCTGTAAGCTCCTTAAGAATAGTCTTTGTCTCATTCATATCCCATGCTCATAAATAAATATCCAATTAAATATTTAATAAATGGTTACCTAGTGAGCTAGACACTTTCTTAAGCTTAAGTTGAACTAATTTCCCAAACAGTATTCTGTTAATTATTTTTTCCTAGAAATCATAGACTTTTCCCATTTTGATTATACATTGCTAGTAGGGAAATGTACTCATTTTGTGATTAGAATTTCTTGAGCTGACTCTACCAGCATGGACCAGTCTTGTAAATGATGCATATGAAGATGCTGACAGTAAAACCCAAAGCACCTTTGTCAGCTTACTAAATTTGCATGGACTTAATTTCCTTTCCATGTTTCTTGATTGGTGTCACTCTTTTATTTGCTGCAGATTTTGCAAGACTGTCCAGAAGAGCCTGAAGCTATTAATGATGAGGAGCAATTTGAGGAAATCGAAGCAGTTGGGAAATCACTTTTGGATAGACTAACTGTTCCTGTAGTTTATCCTGATGGGTATGGTGCATGTTCTTCTAATTTTCTTTTTCATTTGGTGAGGTTTTAAAGTGAATTCATTAAGAGAATAAAAATCTCTTCTTTGGAAAGCCAAGTAAACTGACTTTGGTTCCCATTTTCAATTTCTACGATAAATCCATGTAACATGAAAAGAAATCCAAATTCAGCTGTTGGCAGCAGTGACAGTTGGCGTTTGCTAACATCCAGTTTGTTTCTTGACAACCTGTAGGAGGAGGATGATTGCTGATTAGTTTGAGACCTAGCCTTAGCCATGAGGACAGGGAATTGTGTGCCTTTGGAACTCATTCAGGAAGGGGAGATTCAGAGAAAGGACTGGGCCTTAGTGAGCATATAACATAAGCCAATCAGCTTCCATTCTTCACCTTTATTGCTGATGATAAATAGTTGCAGGCCAGCATGGATTGCTCCTGATTTAGAACTGAAGAAACTGAGGCTCAGAAAGATTGAGTAATTGGACCAGGACTTCATGGTTTCTAGGTGTTGGTGTTAGGGTATAATCTCAGGTCCCTCTACCTCCAAACCCTCTACTTTTCAATAGATTCTAAGGCATCCTAGTTTTATTCATATGGAAAGTTATTGATCCTAGTCCCCACGTTCCTTTCTATTTCAAATGGTTGATGATAAGAATTTCAGATGATCTGATACAAAATCCACAAGCCAAAAAAAGAATCAAGAGCTACTTCCCTAAAGATCTGGGCCTTCTCAGTGAGAGTTACTAAGAGGTAATCCACCAGGTGTTTCATTCAAACAGAAAAACCAAGCTGTCATATAGAAGTACAGGCATCCTTATTTTGTGGTAATGTGATGGAAAAGAAGCTAGAGGCTGGTGTCTTAGCTCCTCTTTTTACCCTCCAGCAGTGACTTTATCTCTCTGTATCTCATCTGACCATAGGGTGAGATAATTGTGCTTTTTCGAGCCATGGAGTGGGGGAATCCCTTGAGCCAAATATAGGGAAAGTATTTAGATCTGAGACAAAAGAGCCTCTCTGCTGCTGTGTCATAAACTTCCAATGAGTATTTGGAATTCATATTGAAAAGATACGATTTTATTCTCTTAGAAGAACATTATTTTCATGGTCTATGGTCTATATTGAACTAATCTTTAGTGATTCTTTATTTTAAAATTATTTGTCCTTTTTATTTTTTGTGTATGAGTGTATTGCCTTCATGTATGTAAGTGCACCTGTGTCATACAATGCCCATGGAGGTCAGAAGAGGGCATCACATATACCTAAATGGTTGTTAGCCACCATGTGGGTGCTGGGAATCAGTCTTAACCAGTGCGCCATCTCTCCAGCCTATGTAGTGATTCTTGAACTATCAGAAGTAGCCTGATGTCATATTATATATCTTCAGCAAAAGAGAATAAAGCTCATCTAGTAACAGGGTTGGGGGAGATGCTAGTTCTGTGCTGGGAACCCCTTCCCCAGTCCTAGGTTCCACCTCCCTCCTTCACAGCCAGGCTCTGTGGTACTAAGGCCACCTTGGGATCGTCTCTCCCTGATACTGTTGCTTGGATTGTTTTTCCTGTGTGCCATAGCTCATTTCCTTATCCTTTTGGGACAGAAGAATAAGAATTGTATAATCAGTTGCACAACCACCTACTTTTAGTAATTGAAATTATTCTATTTTATATTCATATCAAATTACATAAAAATTAGATATTTTTGTTAAATATATCTCCAACTATCTCAAGTATGTTTTCCATTGAGTCTGCTAATGGTGTGGGAAGTCTGTGTGGCAGATTATTCAGATTTCTGTATTCCTCCATTAAAAGAAAAGGATGGTCTCTCTGGATTCAGTGTTTAAAGATTCAGTTCAGTTCCTGATTTGGTACCTGGGATACGGCTCAGTATTAGAGTACTTGCCTCGTTTGCTCAAGCCCTTGGTTCCAGCTCCAGTGTCAGAAGCAAAACATAAAAGAAAGGCAAATCTTAATTTTTCTGTTGTGTGACCATAATTAAACCATGTAGCTTTTATGGCTTGTTTTCTGACCTAAGACATTAAGAGGTTAACCAGATGATTTTCAAGAGTGCTTCTAGTTCTAAAAGATTTTGTGACTGAATACAGTATCTTTGAAAGTAATATAAAATTAAAAGACTTTCTTAATCTATTCTACTAAACATGCCTTAATATTAAAAGCACTAATTCCTTGCCCGCTATGTCTGACAGTTGACATACACAGCCCCCAAATCCAAATCCATGTGCAAGTTGTATGTTTCTGTGTGCTTGCAGACCCAGATCTAAAAAACAGAACATCTTCCGTGCTGTATGTTTTAGTTTATTGAGATTATCATAATTGCATTTAGTATGACATGTATCCCTAATACAGTTTACCTTGGTTAATGTGTTTTATACCATTTAAAAATATTTTTCCTAGCCCATTATTGATCAGAGATAAACAGTGTGGTCTGCAAATGAAGTTGTTGAGTTTTTTTCTGAGTTTGTTTTGCTTTTTTGAGACAGTGTCTCATACTATAGCCAGGCTGGCCTAGAACTCACTGTGTATGCCAGACTGGCTTGGAACTCACAGCAGTCCTCCTGCCTTGCTGGGGTTACAAATGGGAGCCACTGTGACTGGCCTAGAATAAACTAGTTTCTGTTCATGGGCCATAGTACGTAGACTCTTTTTATGATAATATTTGCTTCCTTTTGCGTCCATTACAGTTGAATGAATTTATATTAATCTGTGTGTTTTCTATGTGTTCTGATTTTAGAACTGAACAGTATTTTGGGAGTCCAAGTGATATGGCTTCTACTGCAGAACACATCAGAGACAGGATGAAACTAGTCAGTCTCAAAAGGCAGCAGCTGAGGCACCCCGAAATGGTAACCACGGAGAGCTAATGTCCTCAGCTCCCACAGATCTGCAGCCTCAGCTCATAAGACACATTTCACAGCAGGATAAACCTCACTTCTTCCCACAACATGTCTCTCTCTAAATGCTAACACGTCTCTCCACTATGAAGTCATAATCACTTAACATGCTTTGAGACTATAGACTCCAGGTATCTATTTTAAAGAAAGAACTGTAAACATTGCACTGAATACTTGCTTTCAAGCTTTACCTGACTTGTCAGTTTGTGGATGAACAACTGATAATAAGCTTTGAATGGTGCTCATATGAGTTTGGGAATTCTCTTTAAAAACATGGTTGCCCTTCTTCCCCAGGTAATGTAGTATATTTAGACCATAATGAAACTGTTAGTAGATAGTGGTGTCTTCAGAATTTTACTTTGTAATTCTTTGAAATTGATTATTTTTAATGTGTCCATATAGAGAAAACCTTTCAGATCTTTGATATATTCGTTGAAAGACATTTTCCTATTTGTATCATAATGTGTTAAAAGTTGTTTGTGCTTAATAAAGGTCTTCTTTAAACATTTTATTTAATTTGGTAGTTATATCCTACTTCCAAACATGAATAACTTACTAAAAAGGGCATTCTTAGGATTCTGAGGATGGTTTAATAATTTGTTTTGATGGCGGTTGCATGTATTTTAGCCAGGAATTTCATATGTATGCATGTGTATATAATAAATAAGCATGTTTTATCAACAAAAATAATTGTGAAGAACATTTTAGGTCTTTAAAAATGTAATAATGGAGTACTATTTTTAATTTTTCTCTTGAAAAAATACTATTCAAATTACTAATTACCCTGAAGATATTTTGCTTTGGGAGAGGAGGGCTGAGGAAGAAGGCATGCATAATTATTTCAGTGTAATACTTTATATCACAGTCATTATTCTGGAACTAAAGCAGAAACTGTTAATAATATTTAATATCATGACACTAGAGGCAAATCATTCTGAAGAGGTTTAATCACAAAACTGTACAGATTCTTTAGAAATAAAATTTGTCATAAAATGATAGTGCTTTTATGTTTGTATTAAGTTTAAGTTATAAAATGTATATAATTTAACATTCGTGTTAACTTTTATTTCAGAAAATGTTTTTAATGGTTAAAAATAACTGGGCTTGATCAGTACAAAATTATGCAAAATTATGGTTTATTTTTGTGGTCTGCAAATGTGGTCATGTATCCAGTCATGCCAAAGCCTCCAGCTTCTCCAGCCTTCTTCACTGCGTGTCTGAGAGAAGTCCATGTCCATAGTCTGTACGTGCTCATCACTCGCTTGTGGGCACCTTGCAGTCCAGTCTTACACTTCACTCTAATGAAATTGTTTCTCTGAGAGTCAGCAGCAGTCTTCTAGTTACAGGATGGAATGTTTTTGTTCTCAGTCCACATTGCCTCCCTTTCACTGTTCCTTGCTAGCGCTTACTCTGCTGTTTCCCAAACAGTGTCTCCTCCTTCCCCCGAAGATACTATCCTCTGCCATAATTGTGAGTGTAGCTATGTAACTCGTCAGATCTGTCCTCAGAAAGCGCTGGTTCTTTAAGCACCTTGTCCCTAGGGCTTTCATTCAAAGCTGTATCCTGTGTCACACGTCTGAGCTGAAATGCATGGCTTTTCTTGTTACTTTCAACTGCTACCTGTTTCCACCTATGTGAAGGAGTTATCATATGCCTTGCCTTTCTCCTCCGGGAGTAGTTTTGATTAATGGTGCCAGAATGTCTGCAAAGTTCCAATGGCTTCTGTGTCTTAGGCTGCCACTGCCTCTGAGACCATCCAGGAAGGTCTTTCTATACTTGACAATCCTCATTCAGGGTTTTCCTCCTCTGAGGAGGAGCTACTATGACTCTTCCTTTAGTCTCCATGATGGTGCTAACCCTTTACTGCTGTAGCATAAGGTCTTTTGAGGGGCTGAACTTTGCCCTACTTGTGCCTAGGTATTTTCTCATGTGTAACATCCTCATTTTTATTCCTGCATTCTATTGTAAGCATTATTAATAATCTCTCTGGCACTGGAGTCTGAAGAGTGCTTTAAACATCTGTATTTCCTAAAGTTGGGACTGACTTTTATAAGGAAGCCATTTGACATTTTAGAAACTTAGGCATAGAGCTCCTTTTGAGATTAATTTCTTATATTCACTATCTATTTCTTTTAGAGTTTCAAAGACATGAGAGTGTTTTCATTAAGAGGACCTGATTTGTTAGTAATTATGCTATCAACTCCTGAGCTCATAGTTGTCAAATGAGTTAATAACAGCAATACCTTAAACTCTCTTTCTCACAAAAAGTAAAACCTAGAAATGCCATTTATAATGTGAGTAGTGCACATTAAGCTAGATGCACTTTTACAACATGAGCATGTTGCTCTTCAGCGGCAGACGTGCTGCTGCTTCCTGTATGTGTGTCTGTACGTACACAGACGAGCTATGAATGCAAACCCAACAGTGAGCTGTGCATGGTGCTGCACATCTTTAGTTCGCACACTCCGGAGGTAGAAGCAGGTGGATCGCTGTGAGACTGAGACCAGTCTAGTCTAGTAGCAACTTCAGGCCAACTGGGGTTACAGGGAGACCCTGTTTCAGAAAAAAAACAAATGAAAACTGAAAGAAACCAAGAAACCCCTGCAGTGCCCTAATGTGGCTTTTCTTTTGTGGTCATGGTTCACTTAGAAGACACTTGAAGGCAGTGACTTCAGTTTGTTTGAAATCTTAGGCCTTCAATGGGTCAGCGTTTATAGATAATTGGCCTCTAAATATAACTTAAAAGAAATCCCTTTTGAACTGGTTTCGTGCCACAGCCACCTGCTTTACTTCAGTTCTTCCTAGGGAACAACTGATGTGTTGGCTGGGCAACTTTTGTTGGGTTGTGTTTGGTTAGTTGGTGTGGGGACCTAAAGGCCCCACCTTGCATAGGTCCGAGAGGAAGTTAATGGGGGCGTGGCCTGGCTTGCTTTGTCAGTAGAGCATGAGACTCTTAATCTCAGGGTCGTGGGTTTGTGCCCCACATTGGGCGCCAGTTGCTGGGGGTTCAAACCAGTGACCCCTGGCGCAGTGATGATTGGGGATGAGTAAGCACGCTGTTCACCAGCCCACGCCGCCCCCAGTACCAGGGACACTCAGAGGCGACGGGGAGTCTAGTCAAGCAGGGACTCATTAATTGCAGGTGTTACAGTGCTTATAAAGGCACCTGG
The DNA here is from genome assembly GCF_000622305.1 of Nannospalax galili. Lineage (NCBI taxonomy): Eukaryota > Metazoa > Chordata > Mammalia > Rodentia > Spalacidae > Nannospalax > Nannospalax galili. The sequence continues at coordinate 9,210,759 of NW_008357637.1, read as the reverse complement.
AAATCCCCACCACAGGGTGTATCTTAAGGATGGTCACGCGCTGATCATGGCGCTGATCATGCATTCCTCAGCAGTGTGGAAGTATTCTTCAGACTTTCAAAGCAAGCCAGGCCATGCCCCCAGTAACTTCCTCTCGGATCTATGCAAGGTGAGGCCTTTAGGTCCCCACATGTTTCCCCACAAGTTGGTCTGATTTGTTCTTTGTTGTTTGGTTTTTTTGCCTGGCATATTTGTTCCTGTGTAAACTCAGTATATAATGGCAGTGCCGTCTTTTCTCAGTACATGTCTAACTCAGCAGAGCTGTACTACAAAGATAATAACTCCACTTTTGATCATCTGGGTTATTCCCAATTCTTATTGTTTTGACCTTATTCTACATGGGCAGCTCATTGGTGATACTGGTGAAATTACTCAACCTGCTAGGTAGTATTCAGTGCTGGATACAAAGACTGAATGAACCTCTCACTATATAGGGATTTGAATTGGCTTCTGGATGTTACCCAGTCTTAATGTGCTTGACACTTCATCACTTTGTCAGTTGGTGTGTGGTCTGCTGTGAGTTTGGTAGTGCTAACAGTGCTTTTCTAGTAGCACTAAGGAAATCATATTCTCTTATCAAAATCCATTGTACACAATGGTATGATTGTTGGGTAGGTGAATGTATGCCATTGTATAGTATACATTGACAGAAATAATTCAGGATTCTCATATACTGTAAGAACCTGCCAGAGATTGGGTGTTAACTGTGAATGTCTCACACCCTGCCCAAAGAAGAGAGCCATAGTAAAAAGCTTTATGGCTACTGAAACCTAAACATATAGCTGACAAAGTGCTGTAGATCTTACATCTTTAAAGAAGGCCCAGACAGAAACAAGCACTAGCAAATAGATCACAGTCTTGACAAGGCATGTAAGATGTTGCTGTTTTTGCTTAAGCACCCAAAGGAAGAGCGCTCTAAGATTAAATTATAGTCTGAATATAGCCAGTTAACCTAATTGGCAAACTTAACAGAGTTAACTTTCAGTTCTAGAAATATGTTCAGTTGAAAGTAGAAAATATTTTTTCTAATATATAGACCAACAAGTACCTTGGTGAAACAAAATGAGTTAACATTTAACATTTCTTGACTTCACTGTGTACTCCAGAAAAATCTAGGCTTGGCTAAAAGCACAAATAATGGCAAGAATAGTAGTAGAAAGATTCTAAATCTAAATTGAGAACTACAATGACTAGAATGAAAACTGTCTGGAATTTAACTACTTAGCTTTAAAATCTGAATCTACCATTTACTGTGTCTTTGGGATATATATATGTATACATATATGTGTGTGTATATATATATATGTGAGTAGCTCTGAGTCAATATATCAATGAGTATGTATCAGTGAATATCTCTGAGACTCTAAAATCTGAAATAGACAAGTCAGATCAATTAATTTCAATAATGAAATGTAAGAATGTACAAAAGTATTGAAAACTGAAGTGGCATACAGAGTGGAAGGTCTCATTGCTATCATCTTTTTGGAGTAGAAAATAAAGTATTTCTTAATCTTGCTTAGTCTCAAGTGACATGCAGGGAATGTTGGAGAGGACACACTATTTATGGCTACACCCTCAGCTCCAGCTTCCCTTCACTTCTGTCCCCATTCCACTAGTGTATAAGGAAATGTACATTCAGAATTATATACCAGAATTACTGAGGGTGGAGCTGGTGACCTCATCAGTATGTAATAAAGCTTTAAAGCTGACAAATTTCCTATGTTATGGGAAGATGGTAGAACAGTGGGGTGGAAGACAAGGGACAAGTACCATCTATGATGAGCTTGAGAGGGTACGAGACAGCTCCATTAAGTCACACAAGCAAAAAAAAAAATTGGCGTGTATATTGAGAAAGCAACAAGCTGTCATAACGAGCATAAATCAAGAATATTTATAGCATCTCCCAATACTGAAGCAAAAAGCAGCACTTGTGATCACCATTAGTGTGGGGTTTGGGTTTGGTTAGAGAAAAGCCATCTTGGCAAACTCAGGTATGTTCTGCTAACAAAAACTGGCCCTGTAACAAGACTGAGAGGATCCCATGACAGAACATGAGTCCATTGAAGCGATTGTGAGTATGACTCAACCTTGTAGCAGTAGTTTGCAGCAAATGTGAAAGCTTGAGAATAAACACTAGTCCTTGGCCTTCAAGGAAAGCAGAACCTGTGCTAGGACGTGGAGAACTTCAAGATCAAAAGCAAGCTAGCACTGTAACTATTATGAAAGCCCCTGAGTAGAGGTCTTAAAGAATGAAGATGATTTTTGTAAGACCTCTTCATGAGGTAAATGCAGTATCTGACTTCTATATGTAATGATACAGGAATTCTCAGCATATAACTAAAAATAGTTGCTAACTGCTGAGTTGTGAAGGATTTTAACTAAGACACATGGAACATTATTTCTGATGGGGCTGTTTGCGTTTTGAAGCTGGTTTCTAGTGAATCTCAAGAAGTATTTACAAGTTAAATGCCATGTCTTCAGGGTGTCCAGTAAGACTCTCAGTTTGAGCCTCTGGAGGGTAAGATTCCTGAACACCAGGGACAGAGACCTTTCTCTCTACAGAATCAAGCCTCACATCCCCCTGGTTCTGTTTTAGTTTAGAAGATGGGAGACAAACCATTCTTACACTTGCTTTTTTCCTTAAGAATGTCTCTTCATTTTTCTCACATGTTATTCTTCGCAGCCAGCAGAGTTGCTCAGAATATTCCATCAAAGATGTAGGTTTTCAAAGATGTGAAAGGATCAAAATGATATGTGGGTGATTTTGAACCAGAGTAGATTTGGGAACTGACTGCTTACCTCACACTCTGGAATATCCTTTTACAAGCCCCTGAGAGAAACTTAACTTTCTAAATTGGTACTTAGAAGAATTTAGTGGTTATACTATTAAAAGAAGGGATTTTTTTTGGTAATTGTTGAGCCTTTTGTTTCCCAATGTTTTATTATAGGTTTTTTGAAATGTGCAAAAGTTTAAGATAATTTTATAGTATCTTCACCACCTTGATGGTAACTGTTTGCCTTATCTCATGCCCATCTATCCACCCGTTCACCAGTCCATATTATTTTTTGATGTATTTCAAATTACAGAAATCTACACACTTTCTTGTGAATACTTTAGCATAGCTATCATTAATAAAAGTTCAGTATTTGCTTACATTTTCCTTTTGGTATAAAACTAGTATAGAATTTAAATACAGAGGACATTCACACTCAAATGTGTATTTGTAAAAACAGTGCTATCAAGAGGAAAACTTGCCACTCTAGAAAGTTCCCACATGTCCCTTCCAGTTAATTGCTGTGAGTGCAATGACAGCTGCTGTTCTTTTCTCTAAGTTAGATTTTTCCTGTTAGAACTCACTATAACTAATATCACACCTTTGCTCTCTTCAACAGAGCTTCTTCACTGCCATTCTATTTGGGAGGTTTGTCCATGGAGCTGAGTATATTGCTGATCCATTCTTGTTTTTTTGCCCAGTAATGTCCCATTCATTGTATATCAATACTTGTTCACCCAGTTTCCTGTGGGCTATCTGGGCTGTTCCAGGAATGGCAATTATGAACAGAGCTGCTATGGTCATTCCTAGGAAAAGAAAGTCTGTGTGAATGTAGGTTTTTGTTTGCTCATAGATAAATACTTAGGATTCAAATTGTTGAATCATGGGGTAGTGTTAAAAGAAGCTACCATAGTTTTTTTCCAGTGTGGTTGCTTTTTTCCTGGAATTTGACATTTTGGATGTATAGAAAGGTGTAAACTATTTTTCTGATCACCATGTTGAAATAAGTAAGTAGGCTTGGAGTAGAAGTTACATCACTCATGATTAAATATGATAGTTGATATTTGAGGAAAGCAAAGGGGTCTGTCTGCCCCAAACAACTCAAGAGGTTCCTAGACTTGAAATTTTAGAATTAGCGCCACTCCTTGAAAGAGTAAACCCTAAGCATGGTAATTTACTGGTTAGGAGAAACTGCTCTGATTGTGTGTGTTACTAACATTTGCCACCCATTTTTAGTAGGTAAAATAATACTTAACATCAAGCAGAAGACTCCTTTTGGTGGAGGTGGACGGGGTAGGGAAAAAACCCACAAGAACATATACACTAATCAGTCTCTGGTACTGTAGTATGAGAGAGACACCTGTACAGGGACGTCCCCCCAGTGGTAGTCAGGAAGGCAGAAAACAGGACAGGAAGAACTCTACCTCAGTTTTACATAGGAGATAGGCATGTTTTTTAGACATGTTAACCTTTAAAGGTCATAATTTCTGTCTTGTCCTTAGATTCGGTACTGCCTGGCTTTGGTTGGTTCTTACTTCAGTGACTTTGTTTCTGCTGTGTTTTATTCTCCCCTCCTGTTCTATTACATAGGGTATTTGCCTGTAACATTACAATTATATATATATATATATATATATAATATATATATACAATGGCAGTGTTCAGACGTATTTACGTGTGGTTTATCTAATCTTTCCTATCAGATTTTTAAGGGCTGGGAAATTTGGCTTCTACTGTAAATCCTTATAATGCTCCACACATTGTAAATATGCAATAAAATGTTAAAGTATAATGATGGTAGATTTTGATATGTATTTCTTTGATATGTTGTTACTGGACAAGTTTGATTTCTGTAAATAAAGATTGTTCATAAAATCTAGGGAGAATTAAGTCATACTGGTCTCTATAACATAATTCAATACGTTTTACATGTGTAAAAAGCTAGGTTTTTACCAATGCTTCTTAAAATCATTGATTAAAACAAAAATATAACTTGTTTGTTCTAAAATAATCTGAAATGTTAGAAGATAGGAACCCCCCCCCCCAACCCCCAACAGCTCCAACCCACGTTCCCTGAGTGGCATAGAATTTAGTGCTGTTTTTCTTAGGTACTGCATTGTCACAACAGTTATGCTCTCACAATAGGTAGTGCTTTAATTTCCTCTGTTCCCACCAAGACCTGCTTTTATTTTTTTACTTTTTTGTTGGTACTAGGGGTTGACCCCAGGGTCTTCTGCATTTTAGGCAAGTACTCTGCCACTGAGCTAACACCTCCAGCCCAAGAAATCAGCTTTTTAATATTTATCAATGGTAAGCATGTGTTTAAGGGTGGAAGAAGCATGTTAGATCAAAGTTGGTTATATTTAAAATAACAAAATCAGATTTTTTTCTGTAAATACAGCTACAGAATGGCAGCCAGGAATTTTGGATTGCCTAAATTTGGAAATTTGCAAATGAACTGAAGTATGTTTGAGTTATAGTTCAACAATATGTCACACAAAGAGTTTATTTTAATAGTTATTTTCATCTCAATGAGTAACTTAGTGTCCGTATCTCTAGATTCCTGTTAAAGACTAGTGGATCCACAAAATGTGTCAGACCCTGAAGCAAGAGGTATTACCAGTGCTCTATACTTAGTCATGATGAAGATGGGGAGTAAATGTGAATGAGTCAGTATGAGCCTTGATGTTCCTGTCTTGTGTTTAAAGCATTCTCAGACCTACCAACTCGTGGAAACAGTGTATCCATGGGAAAGTCCTGTACTGATAGCAGAACCAGGCTTTCCTAGACTCTTCTGTTAGAGTGGGGAACACTAAAGTACAACCACCAAAAACAATTACTGAAGTGCAGTTGGTTCTCTTCTTTGGCTGTGTTACGGATTAAACAAGCTGTAGATGACTTAGAAATCTCATTGATAATGGTAAGTTGTAAACAGTGACTCTACCAACAGATTTTTTAGAGCATATACCATTCATTGTTGCTTTGTTCTACAAAATATTTAAAGCTCATAGACCATTAAGATCTCTGGGTGTGAGTGTGTCCACGCCTTTAATCCCAGCACTTGGGAGGCAGAGGCAGTTAGATCTCTAGTTTGAGGCCAGCCTGATCTACATAGTTATTTCCAGGCCAGTCAGGGCTAAATAGTGAAACAAAAATAGATGGAGATTGTAGATGCACAGTTAGAACTAGAATATATGCCCTGAGTGATAATCAAACCTCAGTGTGCCATGAGTAAACTAGAAATCTTATTAAACTGCAGATTCTGATTCAGTGTCTAGAATAGGACCTAAGGTTCTATGTTTCTACCCTGCAAACCACACTGTGTTGTTGTTGTTCTTGTACTTGTTTTGTGGCAAAATCTCATGTAGCTCAAGTTGGCCTCAAACCTACAATGTATTTGAAGCGGACTTTGTACTCCTGATCCTCCTGCCTCCACCACCTAAATGCTGGGATTACATGCTTGCCACCAGCACACTTGACTTACACACTTATTTGATTGCAAGTTTCTTGAATACTCTTTTAAATACTTCAGTGTATCGATTTTCAAATGTGTGTGTGTGTGTGTGTGTGTGTGAGAGAGAGAGAGAGAGAGAGAGAGAGAGAGAGAGAGAGAGTGTGTGTGTTCCTAACAACATGAGAAGTAATTACCACATCCTGATCATCTAAGCAGGTAGTTCTGAGAGGAAGATGCAGAGGTAGGATTTTGGGGAACTATGTCACACACTTCTAGGGACTTCAGAAATCAGATAGATTTATAGTATGAATGTATTGCCTGCATGTAGGTAGGTGCACCCATGTTATACAATGCCTGCAGAGATCAGAAGAGGGCATCAGATCCCTTGAACCTGGAGTTACAGATGGTTGTTAGCCACCATGTAGGTAGTGGGAATCAAACCTGGGGCCTTTGCAAGAGCAGCCAGTGCTCTTAGCTGCCAAGCCATCTCTTAGCTAGGGGTTGGACTTTGTGCCCACCTCTCTCCTCCATGCTGGGATTGTGTCTGGCTTGAGTATGAACATGTCTTGTGCATGCTATCACAACTGCCATGAGTTCTTATACAACTGCCCTGTTGTGCTCAGAACACAGATTCATTGTAGTCAACCACTGTCTCTGACTCCTGCAGTCTTTCCCCCTCTCTACCTTAGGATGATCCCAAAGCCTTTGAAGGAGGGATGTGACAAAGATGCCCTATTTAGGGCTGAACACTCCCTAGTCTCTAATGTTGTGTGTCTCTATGCTAGTAATCATCTACTGCAAAAAGAAGCTTCTCTGCTGAGGTTTGAGAGATGCAATAATTTACGGGTATATTGATGTCACCCTACTAGACACTGCAGCCTAATGAAAAGCCCAGTGCCAGGAATGGTCTACCTCTTTTGGACTTGGCCAGGCCCCCCCCCCCCCCCCCCCCCCCCCCCCCCGCAAAACATTACAGGCTATTGCCATTGGTCTTTGTTACCCTCCAGAACTTAACATTAAGACCCTGTTGCTGAAGATACCACATGCTTGAATCATAGAACATGGAGAAATCAATCTGGTATTGACCTGGAAGCCTCATCCCTACTGGCTAGTTTCTATACTGCTGGAAGATGCTATGCATCCTACTGGAGGAGCAAAGTAATCATCAGTCTCATCCAGTTGTGAACCCTGTAAGCTACAATGACAGTGGCACAAATGTCATAGGAGTAACGAACCACTTTCTGCTTGGATTTAAGGCCTGCCCCCCAAGATGAAGCCCATACCTGGCATTGTTATCAGGGCTAAGAATCTGTGCCTGGACAAGGGAGAACCCCTTATTCTGAAACACTGACTTCTTTGGCATGATGGCCAGGTTACTTCCCAGCAGATTGTGCTCCAGATTTTGAGGTAAGAGCACTCAAAGCATGACAACTCTTACCAGCACAGAGATTTTTTTTTCTAAAAGCCTTGTCAAATCTTAAGCAAAAACACTTTTAGTTTACCTTTTTAACTGTTGACAAGGCTGAAAATAATGTAATGATTTAGTATTACCGTCTGTGCTTCCCCTTTGCTGACTTTATTACTCATTTTTTTCTACACTTCTCCTTTGGAGCACCAGTATTTTTCTTATTTGTTTGAAGAAGCTTTTCATATAAAAATAATAATTCATCATATTTGCAGTAAGCACTGTCCCCAATTTTTTAATCTTCGTGAATGATATTAGCACTCTCGTTTCCATGGTGACCTCTACTACCAACTACTTCTGACATTTTTACATTGCTTTGATGCTTAGAAAATCCTACAAGCTAAGTTTTATTCCTCTTGTACAGTTTTGCTTTTTGTTTTTATCTTTTACAGCCAAAGTGATTTTGATATAGTGTATGAGTTGATGGTGTAGGATTTTCCAAACACCAAATGTTCTCAATATCACAAATTGAATAGTACATCTCTCTATTGATTGCTGATACTCCCTTGAAATTATACTGAGTTTTTAAGTCCCATAGGCCTGTTTCTACACTGGCTATTCTGTTCTGTTCATCAGTGTGTTTATTCTTTTGCCAGTACCACACTGTTTCAATTCTGCTTTAAGAAACAGTGAAAGAGTGGTTTTTTTAGAAGTAGCACTACATAGAAATAACCCTTTCTTTCTGGAATAATTTTCCTTATAATGGTGATATAAAGAAAGAAGGAAAAAACCCCATGGGTGGATATAGATGCTGGAAGATTTGTGGGGGAGGAGAAAGGTTTTATACTTAGATATGGCTTTGATAAAATGGGGAAAGGAAATGCAGCGTTGTAGAGTGTGTTAACGTTCACAGTTCACAACACAGGAAAAGAGACTAGAACACAAAGGAAGAAAAGTTCAAGAGAAAGAACTAGTTAAAAAAATGGAAGCGAAAGAGAAAATAGACAACTGAAGATTTCTGAAAAGGTAACGATACAGTTAATTCCAGAGTATGTTTTCAAGTATGTTTATAGTAGCACATTTGCATATAAAAATCAAAATACAGAACAAGAACCTGTGGAATCAGCAGAGGCATCAGAAGAAAATGACATACCAACATTAGAGACCCAAGAAATAGACTGAGACAGAAACCCAAGCCCCAGACTAACCCACCACAACCACTTAGTTATGGTTGCATTGATGATCAAAAGAATTCATGTTTGTCCAGATGTTCCTGTAATTGGCAATGTATTTTAATTTCTCAGATTAATTTGCTTATAGTTTGTATTTATTCAAAGTAAGATTTACTTCAGACAGCAGGCCACAGAATGAAGCAAATTTGGTGTCCCATGAATTAGAGTTTGTGGGTAGTAATCCTAATTCAGATGTCAGGCTGGCCTGGGTTAAGCCATATGCATTTTGTAATTTTAGATAAGTTATTTAACATAGTTGGGTCAATGTCCTCAGTAGACTTTACCTTAAGTGTTTCTATAATAATTAAAGGAGGTAGTTTTAAGGTCTTTAGTGGGTAGCTGGCCCACAAATCAGTGCATAACAATGATATTCTCCTATGAGCTTCTGAACACCAAGTTCTGTGGAAACGGGCCTGCTGTCCTCTCCCCTGAGGTTCAATGGCACTTGAGCCAATGAGTAGTACATTAGAAATGTTCAATAAGTATGTATTTTTCTTATTATTTTTTATGTGTATTTGTGTATTGCCTGCATGTATGTGTGTGTACCCGTGTCATGCAATGCCATGGAGGTCAGAAGAGGGTTTCAGATTGCCTTGGAACTGGAGTTAAGGACGGTTCACAGCTGCCATGTGGGTGCTGGGAATTGAACCCAGGTCCTCTGCAAGAGCAGTCAGTGCTCTTAACCGCTGAGCCATCTCTCTAGCACCAAGTATGTGTTTTTTAAAAAAGAAAAATGGATATTTGTATAGATTAAGATGCCACTGAATTTTTATTGTATTTTGGGTTTTGCCCATTTTTCCCTGGTTAGTAGACTTTACCTTAAGGAGTAACAAGCATGGTGCTGGGAAAGGTAAGAGTGGAGGAGTGGAGGAGACTAACAAGTTTGCTGATGGAAAGCTCCATCTTTTCTGTGTCGGGTCCACAGGTACAGCTTCATCTGATGGGCCACAGGCTCCAGCTTGAGCTGAAGCCACAGGCTCTGAGACAACCTTTCCATGGGATTAGCTAGAGAAGGAAGGGCAGAAGTGAGATTGTGAGGGCAGGGACCCAAGACAGGTGGTGTGTATGCTAATGGAGGAGACCAAGAGCAAAGAGGAAGACATGAAGAATTCTTGAAAAATTCTATGGAGCAGGGGCTAGGGAGATAGCTCAGTGGTTAATAGCAGCAGTGGCTGTTCTTGCAGAGGATCTGGGTTTGGTCTCAGGACTCACATGACAGCTAACAACCTCCGTAACTCCAGTTCCAGGGGGATTCAACGACCTCTTCTGGCCTCTGTGGGCACTGCACACATGTGGTATACTTACATGCAGACAAAACATGCATACATATAAAATACAAATAAATTAAAAATTCAAAAAGAATTCTATTATGCAATTTTCCATGAACTAAGTTTGAATTCTAACTTGGGTTTGGCTGTAATGGGCCATTGTCTAAGCCATGAGGTTTCCCAGCTGTCCTAAGGACCAGGAAAGAAAATCATCCAAATGGGCCAGCCAGTAAACCAGACGTGCACAAGCCTAACCTTAGTCTGTGGATACCAATGGAGAAAGGAGATCTTACACTACACTTTATAATTAACTACAATTCTCCACCTTTTCTACCTCTTGTTTCACCTGCCATGTTTGATCTGCTCAGCAAATCTATCCAGATCTGTGAGTGACTGAAGATAACAGCCAAGTTACCCTCATAGCCTGTCCATGTATTTGTCAGTCAAGGCAGAGCATGATTTAAAGACAGAAGAACTGTGACATAGCACTTCTATTGTCACTAGTATGTCCCCTTCTCCAGTGTGCCCAGAGAACAGCGTTCTGTGCCCCTTTGTCTTGGCACCATCTTTGTACGCCTCACCCTTTTTTCTTTTCTTCCTTTTTTTTTTGAGGCTGGCCTGGAACCTATATTTCCCATGATGGCCTGAACTCACTGCAGTCCTCTTGTCTCGCCGCCTGAGTGGAAGGATAGGAGGGGGTGTGCCACAATGCCCGGCTACTTTGATCACCTTTTAAGACTTCTTGGTGGTAGTGATTACCTCAGAAAACTCCATCCCAGAATTGACCAACAGAGGAGAGTGACCAATCCACAAACATTACAATTTTCAACCTAATATTAGAGAATTTAGTCCTCATGAGGCTGAAGTAAGAGACTCCAAGGGAAGTGACTGGGTTCTTGGCTTACTTCCTTCATGAATCTGGATAAGCCCCTTTATTTTTCTTGCCTCAGCCTTCCAACTCATGACAAACTAACAGAGATCAAGCCTAGAATAGAGGGTTGTTAAGAGGCACAGCTATATATGACTATACGCCCAACAAATCTAAAGGGATTTGGTGACCAGGGTGCCGATAACATAGACGGAAGCCTTTGTGCACAGTGGGTGAGGCTATCCATCCTCCCTGCTACTGGAAGCTCAGACAGGAATGCCAGAACTGAAATCTAAACTCTACCTGACACAGATTGACTCTGCTTTTGAAGTTTTTCCTTTAATGAGGGTGGAGTTTGTGATAGGAAACTGGTTTGCTCAGGGTGGTGTGGGTGGGGTGGGGTGCAGATGGCCCACTACTTTTGTTTCCATTTTGGATTTCCAGCTTTCTATGAGCTTCTCTCATCTTGTTTCCTGTTTTTCCTAAAAGCCTGTGCACATGGGTATCTTTTTTCCTGCAGGTGTCAGTAAGGTCTTTATCCTTCCCGACAGCCTGTGCAATCACTGCCTTTCATGTGGGTTCCCTGACCTCTTGAGAGATGTGTTAACAAAAGCAGACTCCCATAGGCAGGGACTTTTGTGTGAATGCTAGTATGAGGCATTCTTACTTGGAATAAGGATGTGAATCTCAAAAAAATCAGAACTAAGTTACATTTTTAAAAATTTACAGATCTTATTAAAACATGTCATTGTCATTAAACTGATGCCAATAAACTGTCAGTGAATCATGAGCCACCCATGAATAACTGAGAAAGCCAAGGATAACATTATTAAAACTAGCCTCGTCCAGTGTAAGAGTCTACACACACACACACACACACACGCATGCACGCACATGCACACACACATTTTAAAACCCCACATTTTAAAACTTTCCCTGTTTAACTCCTTCATTCTTCCTCTTAGATTTGATGGGTGACAGCCACACCATTTGAGGCATCTGAGTTTTATGTCATTGGGTTCTGTATTGGATCATTATTCTTTGCTTGGCAAAAATCATAGCTGTTAGGGGAAGTGACAGCTCACTACAGTGTCAATGCTGGCTTCTTGAGAACTGAAATGACTAACGCTCCTGAGACCTCCCTGGGGATTACTCTGAGATGGAAAATTCTCAGCCTCAACTGGAGTTTAGCAACATAGAGGAAAAACAAAAGAAATGTAATTCTTCCAAACCACGTTCACTAGTCTTTTCATATAATCACCTGTCTTCTGGAGGCTGATTCTCAGGACACATCCCTGAAGAGGAACTGACTGAATTAGAGAGAATGCTGTACTGGGCCTAAGTACAAGGGTCAGCACAGGGTAGGAAGTGATATGACTGTTTTAAAACTAGGGCGGGAGAGATGGCTCATCAGTTAAGAGCACTGGCTGCTCTTGCAGAGGACCCAGGTTAGATTCCCAGCACACACATGGCGGCTTAACAACTGTTTATAATTTCAGAACCAAACGATCCAATGCTCTCTTCTGGCCTCTGTGGAAATTGCACAACATGGGTGTGCTTACATAAATGCAGGCAAAACACTCATGCACATAAAAATAATAAACATTTTTAAAAATAATGAAGCCAGGCACAGTGACCCACACCTTTAGTCCCAACACTTGGGAGGCAGAGGCAGGCAGACAGATCTCTATGAGATCAAGGCCAACCTGGTCTATAGAGTGAGTGCCAGGCCAGCTAGGGCTAGAGGGAGAACCTGTCTCGAAAAGACCAAAAAATAAAAATTAAAAAGGAAACATCCCAATATAACCTTGTGTTGCCTTTTGTATCAGATAGTGTGGCGGTCATCCTACCTCCCTCTTTCATGCCTGACTCCAACAGTCTTTTCTCCTTCTATAGCAACATTAAATTAAATGATGTCATTCTTTGGATGAGAACCCTGAAATGGTTTCTTATCTCAGAATGAATCCAAAAATCTCACCTTGGCTTAGCTGTAGGGTTATCACATAATTTATCATCCAAATGGACTCCTTGGATCATGAAAGGGGACTTAAGAGTAATTATGGCAGAGCAACAGGTGTAAAACAGGGTCATCCCAGAAACCAGGATCTAGTGGCACTTATGCAGAGGCCCTATGTGAATTAGCTAGCCATCTGGTGTTCTGTCTCCTCTCAGTCCTCACTTAGCCTCAACTATAGCAACCTACTGGATGTGTTTCAAGTGTAAAAGCATCCATCAGTGGATGAACTTTGTCCTATTTTGCTATGTGCTTGCTGCCTAGAACAGTGTTTGACACTCAGTAGCACTTATTTAGTTCTCCATGAGGAATGGAGATGAGCACATGCATGGAAGAACGAGCCCTTGACCAGAAGGGGAGGCTGCAGGTCACAATGGCATCACAATTAAGGAGAGTGCTTATAATCTACACAATAAGAGGTGTTCTGAGAATGTATTTCATGATGAAGAGAGTGAGTTGGAGAGAATTTTGGCTCACTTGAATGGCAAAGATGGCATTCTGGAATGGATGACTTCCTTTAAACTAGAATATAGTGAACTATATTCTCTATATTCTCTATATTCTCTATATATTCTCTATATTCTAAGACTATTTTATGTCTTTCTAGTATACTTAATTTATTTAGGTTGTTTACTGAATATTTTAAGTCAACAGGTAAAAAATTAATTTCAAACTTGTAGCTTCTAGAGTTAGGAAATCCTTTAATAGATGTTGCATCTTAGAAATAGCATATTATTATCAGAACACTATCTGCGTTCCAAGCATTATTTTAAGTGTGTTATTCATATCAGCTAATTTGATCATCTCAACAAACCTTTGTTGTATATGTATTCACATTATCCCATTTACAACAACAAAACTGAGTCACAGAACTGCTAAGAAGTCTGACCTCAGTGCCTGTGTTCCCAACTCACTCCTTTGCCATGCTGTATGACCATTTGCTGTTGTAATTACTATCAGTTCATCATTCCTATTAATCTTTGTATTCTGATAGGAATACCTTGATAGCACCCTTTGAGTTCTCTGGTGAATTCTAAATAGAATCTTTATTACTCAGTTAACTTAAACCACTATTAGTGTCCTTCTTCCTCAGATTTTCTTTTTTCTTTTCCACTTAGCCCCAACTGTCCTCAAACTTGCTATGTGGCTGAGGCTGACCTTGAAGTCCTGTCTCCTGCCTCCATCTTCCAGGTGCTGGGATTTCAGATGTGTACACCTCACTTTCCTCTCTCAGCTTTTACCACAGCGTGTTTTCCCCTTGTTTCTTTATTTTATTGTTTATGTTATACCTCTTCTCACTGAAATGTCTGCCCCTAGAGGGCAGAGGGTTCTTTATTTTGCTCATTGATTTATTCTTAATACATAAATGCCTGCTGCGTAGCACTGCTCAGTAACTATGGGCTGCATGAATAAATACTGGCTGAATGAGTTGTATTAAACCCAATAGATGGATGCTTTTGGAAGCCCTTGTTAAGAAAACTCCAAAGGACTCTCATATGAACATTTGAAAATTGCCCTGTTCTGACTTTTTTCTAGTTCCCTGTCTAGAACTTTTAATGCTAATTACTCTTGCCTTTACTTCTCCTTCACATCTCCTATTCAGGATTCAAGGACTTTCCCCCTACAGATGAGAGTTATGCAATTTGGGAGTCTTTTAGATAGACCCACTGAAGGGGTACTCCAGTTGCCTCACCTTTGTCCCTGTTCAGCATGGAAGAAGCCAGAGCGGTCTGTGTCCCTATTCCCTATTGGAAATTTGGGTAACCCGTTTAGAGGATGGTATGATAAGAATAGGAGGTAGGAATTGGCTAGGCAGTTAGGGTAAAAAGACCCCAAAGAAATATAGCCAAGTTTCTTGACTAAAAGTCAAAATGTCCTTGGGCCTGTTAGCAACATACTCCATTCCAAAGGCCAAAAATGTCAAAAGTATTTGGGAGCTTGTATTTAATCCTTAAAAGATTTTAGGGTTACCTCTTCAGAGGGGGGAATGTTGGAGGGGAGGGAGTGGGCATGGATTTGATCAAAACACCTTATATACATGTATGAAATTCTCAATAAAGTTTTTGTAAAAGTTAAAAAAAATGATAGAAGGAACATTAAAAAAAAAAGCTATCTTGTTGGTATACGATCAATGGGATTCAAACATTCCTACAATATTTATAAGCATCAAATTCTGTACCTGAAGCTGTGGTTCATAGCATTTACTGAACACCAGATCCTCTTCGAGGCACTTTTATGTAAAGCAGTTCTTAATATCTATAGTCACCCTATGAAATGGTCTGCAAAGATCTAGAGATGTGAGAACACAGCTCTTTTCCATTAGGAGCTTCAAGCAGAGTTGAGAAATGATAATTATGATGAGTAAATAATTAGAAAGCAATGCAATTTTATAATGCCTGCATGTAATTATTAAATTGTAACAGTTCAATTTCAAGGAAATAGTATATAGTTAGGTATTCCAGCTTCTAAGAAAAGTTGATTTATCTAGGTCTTAAGAGATGGGAGGAATTTGGATAAATGAGGCGAAGAAAGGGATGGCATTCACTGTCAGAGAGACCTAAAGTAAGGTACGAAACAAAGATGACTTTAGGGGTCTTGGGATAATGATTTGTGTGATTGGGAATGTAGGGATGTGCCTGACCATGAAAAGCTTTGAAACTCGGAAAATGTTGGACCTCGGATGGATTTAATCAATGAAGGAAGCACTGTGTGTGAATGTGTGGGTTTATGTACCTAATTTATAAAGTTAGGAAAACCAGTCCTTCCAGCCTTCCTTTGTGAGTTATACAAGATAAAAAAAATATAAAGTGTGTATTTTAGTTCCTGGCATTTGAGAATCACCCAGTCAGTGCTTGGTCTTAAGACTACTACTAATGATAAAATAGAAAGTTTTGACTTGAAATTTTAATCTGGATAAATATAGTCATTCTGGATTTTTTTAAAATCAGGATTATCTAATTTTTCTTTATAAAGTCAAATATAGTTTAACTAGCAATCACATTAAGACAAACTCCTGAAATCCCAAAGGGGGAAAAATGAGCACTCTTCCTATATATACTACTGCAGAGAAACGGTATTGTTTTAGTAGCATGCCCATTGAGAGAGCTGAGGAATAGCAAAACAGAAAGGTCTTCAAATTACTAGCTCTTTAAGTCTTTAAAAACCTGATATTTGAAACTCTGCCAAATCTAGTCATAGCTTTAGGATTCTCTGTAGGGAATATTTCACTAAAATTCAGTTTTTTATAAAACAACAGCCATTTCCCAGAGGGATAAACAGAGAAAGCATAATAACTTCTTCGAGATCCTCTATAAACTTCAAAGTGAGGAGAATGCCTGCAAGGTTCTCATTTTGTTTTAGCTTTTTTTCTGGTGATGATAGAGTATAAATAAACTGTAACTCAAAGGCTTTTAGTACTTTAATATGAAAAAAATCCTCTTGAATATAGTACACTGATTTTTTTGGTGCAATATATTTCATACTAACTATTCTCTGAGCTATTTACTGGAGTTAATGACACACTTTGTAATTAATCATTATTCTAGATGAAGAAAACTACAGCAAGGTTCTACAGAAAACATGTTGATGGGGATGTCTGAGCAACATGATTTCTGTAGACAGAGGACTAGAAAGTTACTCAGAGGGGAAAAAAAGGAAAATGAAAAGAAGAAAAAAATTATTCAAGTCATTTGAAAGTTTTAAAGTCAGGAACTTGAGTGAAAATAAAAGTCAGAAGTGACTTAAATCCATACCTGCAGTTTGCCTTAATAGAAATAGAAAACATCTCTACCAAATAGAAAATATTTTATGCAACACCCTGGATCTGTTCCATCTAATTAAGAGAAAGGTCATCAGCACACAAAACATGTTGCTGAGTAGCTGGATTAATCTTTTAACAGAGTCATAAGTATTTCTAATTCTCTTTGCCCTTAAACCTTGGATTTAAGTACGCTTTCAGGCATACACACCCCTTCTCTTCTTCCTCTCCCTCTAACTGGCTGCCACTTTCAGACATTCTATGCTGTCCCCCTACTGAATGAGCCATTGTGAACTGAGCAACTCTTTACTTTCCTGTAGTCTTTGCAACCTGCTGCCTAAACCTCCCTTCTACTCTTAAGGGCCTCTATGTAACTTGTGAGCCATGCAGTTTCCAAACCCTGAGGTTAGCTTGGGGTTAAGTGTGCTGTTTGTGCACAGGTCGCTGTTTGCTCTTCTGCTGGCAAGGTAGGTGAAGACTTAAGCAATACCCCCTGTGCATTTAGTTTAGGATGTGAACATTCTGGATCATGAGGGTCAGGACTAAAAGTTGGCTGCAACTAATTTGTTTTGGTTTATATGGATCAAGTACATATTGGCTTAGTGGTAGGGACTGCCTTTAATATTCCAGAGTGTTGGCTCCCTACAAGCTCTTTAGCCCTGCCACAAAATGAAACCATCCTGAATATTTTCTACATTAAGTGTGTTGGCGTCTGCTGTCTTCAGCCTCCTCTGCTCCTTTCATGGTATCGGGTACAGTTCCATCAGCACAGGGTCTGGGATGCAGGTTAGTTCCCATCTCATCGCAGCAGCTGGCAGATGCTGCGAGCAGAAGTCCAGGATTAGGGTGTACAGTTGCAAAGCAGCCATGAAATCCTTTTACAAAGAGTAGTGATTGATTGTTGACCTCCTATGTATATGCATATGCACATGCCTGCACATTTCAACTCAAGAATATTCTCATAAACCTTAGCAGAAGAAAACAATGGTGCTTACTCAGACTTCTGAGCATCAGCCCTGAGGAAAGTGCTTTGAAACAGAGCTGAGGGTTTACATAGTGAGGGGGTTTCTCTCCCTGTTTATTGCTCTGTCCTCCATTCTGGCTTTCGTCCCAGAGATGTCCAGTGGTTCCAGCAGCTTTGGAGTTAGTGTCTCTGATGTGTTTGCATCTGACCTCTGACCTAAACTTCAGTGTTATTTTCAGCTGTTCTTTGACAGGGGCTGCAACAGCTGCTGCTTAATACCACAGACAGCTTCTGACACATGCAGAGTTTCTAGCAATAGGATTAATCTGCTGATCCTTCCCTCTGATTTGAAGCTGGTTGCAATTTTCCTGCTCTGAGTAGAGATGGGGAATAAAAGCCAAGCTCGAGGAAGCCTGAAGTACAGTGTTAACCTAAAAAAAAAAAAAAAAATAGTGAATTTTTCATAGTGTTTACCGTCAAACAACCAAAACAAAAATGCATTTCTTGCTGCAGTTAAAAAGGAAGAGCAAAGTGCTTAGCTTTTAAACAGCTGGTTGCTAGTTGAATTTAAAAATGCAGTTCAGAAACTGTCATAAAGAAATACTGAGAACATATGCTGATTGAAATATCTTTAAAGTGTCCCTAAGAAGCATGAGGTTCTGAGAAAATGTGACCATCCCACAAACTTCATTTGGCAAAGTCCAATAAGTTTTAGAAAAACAGATTATTCTAAAAATATTTTGAGCTGTTTTATGACTTAACCCCCAAACAAATACCAGAACTTTTTTAAAAAGTTCGTTTTCAGTGGGTTTTTTTTGCATCTGGAAAAGACTGATATCCAGGTCAGAGACTTTCTGGTTTCAAAGTCCACAGTTAGAACTGTTTAGTTTCAATGGCAAAACTAATTTGGGTTGTCAGGATGTAATTTTTTTTTTTCCATTTGCTATCAAACATCAGCTGATAGGCAGAGCTTGAAGCTGTCCTTCATGTCTCAGATAATGGCAAAAATAACAGGCACTTCGTGTTACCAAACTAGGGGTGTGGCTCTGCTGGCGGTTAGCTCCTTTTGCTCTTATGATAAGCTCAATGGGATTGTCTATTTTTAACTTCCTGTTCTTTCCTTTTGGCCAAGTAATCAGTGCGAACATGGAGCTTTGCCTGAATGAGTCCTCGTAGCCGTGTGGCTGCCTTCTGACATGAACAGCAGACGCGCAGCTCTACCCAGGCTGCCCAAGGTGTAAACCCTGGTTCTAAAGCACCATGTCCTGCAAAGCAAGTCCGGGTGTGAGGGCTTCCACCACGACGGTCAGCTCTGTCGCTGTGCAGGCTGGGGACTCCAAGATCGTGATAGCCGTTGTAAAGGTAAGCTAACAGATTTCTTTTCTCTGTGTGGCTGGGAACCTTTTGTCGCGCGAGAACCCTGAAGGATAATGCACAAGTTCATGGGACACAGCACAGAGCAGCTAATAGCAAGGGCTCTTGATCACTTAAATCAGCAACGAAGAGAAACTTCTCAGTTTCAGCAAGTTAACTGCCAGTTCACTTTTCTTCCTAGGAAGTATCTACAGCAGCTTAATAAAACAAAGTTTGGTATTACTTTCGTTTGGTTGTTAAAGGCATGGCACGTATGACAGATGTTCAAGATGACAGAATGCCATCTGGAGTCCGGTGGGCCAGGGCAATACCTGTGTCTTTTGAGTGGATGTGATAGAGGTGGGAGGAGGCAGGTTCGAGAGCCGCACTGTCCTGAGCGTGGTAGAGTGCTGGAAACACTAAGAGGCTCCTGCATGTGCCTAGCAGGACTGGTTTTCACGTGGTAAAGGCAGCACTAAAATGCTTCTCCCATTGTAGAGGGGGATGGAGACCCTGCCACAGATGACTCAAGCTCTTTATAACAAGAAGCTGCAGCCACTTGGGGGCTTAACTGCATGTTTTACGTCCAGCAATTTGCAAAGATGGCCACACATCTTTAGGTTGCAGAACACACACATGATTTTGTTCCCTTTGAAAACATCCTGCAAGATCTTCTGAAGCATAAGCTTGGACTTTCCACTACTTACCACCTAAACAAGGTGAATACCTGGCTTAATTGAATGTTTTTTGTTTTTTGTTTTTTTTCTGGCCTTCTGCTAGAGCAAAAACAAGAGGCCTGTTTAATTGAATTGCAGCAAATTTTACAATAGTATGAAGATTCAAAGAGGAAAACAGAACTTCACACGGAGCAAAGTGATTCACTACGGAAGCACAGAGCCTAAGGTTCCTCCCAAGGCTCAGTTGCCAGTGTTAGGAGACCACCACCTGCATAAGCAAGACCCAAGTGAGCTTGACTTCCCCAGGCTGCGGCAGTAAGAGTTCATCACCCACATGTGATTTAATGATGCTTTGAGAACAAAAGAGTCTAGGAGGGAGGGAAAAGATGCAAATCCATGACTTAAAAAAAAATTTAACATTTCTTTTCCTCAAACGTGAAACACTCTTAGCATAGACTGAATCAGCAGGCTTAGGGAATAACCTATTTGGAGAATCAGAGGTACAAAGAAAAAATTTAAAAAATTTAATATTACACTGGGAACTCTTTTCAGCTGGATTCTGTTTCTCAGACTGTTCTCCCTCAGCTCCCTTACTCTAATGTTGTCTCCATATTAAACACGCTTGAAGCT
The DNA here is from genome assembly GCF_000622305.1 of Nannospalax galili. Taxonomy (NCBI): domain Eukaryota; kingdom Metazoa; phylum Chordata; class Mammalia; order Rodentia; family Spalacidae; genus Nannospalax; species Nannospalax galili. The sequence continues at coordinate 9,190,324 of NW_008357637.1, read as the reverse complement.
CCTCAGAGGGCAGACATCATCCTGATGGATGAGAAATGCCTGGGTCTGGTCTGGTGGTGAAGTTCTGGATGGTAAAGTTCCCATCCTACTTTATCCATGTGAAATTTCATAAATTTCATAGTTTTTTTTGTAGATCACAATTATGTGAATTTCTTCTGTAACTTTGTAATATTCAATAATACATCATCTAATGCACATGTTTCCCATTTGGGAATTTAATTACATTCCAAGAAAGAAGAATTTATTCTATGACTAAAAGAAAATAGGGCATGGATTTGTTATTAAATTGGTTATGTTTTAACATGGTAGGCCCATTTCTGTAGAAAGAAGAAGTTTTTACTATACTTGGAAATTTTAAAGTAAAAAATGAAAAGAAGGTTGAGGAAGAAGGAATAAAAGGAACTAGAAGTTCATTTCATTCATTTTTATTTTTAGTGTGGCAAATGGGTACAACTTCAACTGGCTGAATCCCAGCCTAATCTTCTAGAAATTGGGAGCAGTCAAAATGAAACCAAAAAGCTGCTTCATGACCATGAACTTCTTTTGGCCAAGCTCAAGGTAAGAATCTCAGGCGAAGCAGAGGCAAAGTTAAAAAAGAAAGATGCTGTTCACACCTTTCCTCTTGATTCCTCTGGTGTTTCTGGCTGTGGCCATTTTAATATGATGGTGGATAGATAATGGAAAAACATAATCATTATTATGGGCAAACATCAGCATAGAAAAGGAAAAACAAGGACTGGGGAGCTAGCCAGCTGGTAATGTGCTTGTCTTGCAAGCATGAGGATCGAATTGGATCCCTGGAGCCCTTATAAAAATGCCAGGTGTGGAGGCACGCTTGTGATCCCAGCGCCGAGGAGGCAGAGAGGAGGACTCTAGGGCTTGTTAGACAGACAGTATAACCAATTGCTGAGCTCTCTGCCAGTGAGAGACCCTTTCTCAAAAGAGGTGGATGGTGTTCCTGAAGAGGACACCAGAGGTTATCTTCTGACCTCTATGAGCACACACATAACACACATACATAATAAAAAATAAGAAAGTTGTGTTTTTTGAAAACTTGACCTAATGTGTTAGAAAATTTGGAGATGTCCTTTACTTTCACAATAGAGAAATAAGTAAATTTTCTCTGGCTGCCCCTGTGAGAATGAATTGCATCACCTTTCCATCCCATGAATTACACTGTCAACTCACAACAGTGGAGCCAACCTTTCTGTTGTAATGAGATTTCTGGTAAGAATAATTTAGATAAACCATGAAAAATACCTGATTTTATGCTTAGTATTGAGAGTTCTTGAAACTCGATAATATTGTTAGTAAAATCAGACCCAGCTCATTGTAGTCAATTAAGAATGTGAAATTAACATTGATTTGGGATTGTCAAGGTCAGCCACATAATTAGTAAGGTTTGGTACAAAATCCCCCGAAACCTGTCATAGTGCCTTTTATTTGATATTTAATATCTGGCTCCTTTGGGTGCTAGCAGACATGTCATGAGAGCAGACCTCACGAGACTCAGGTAGTGCACTCTATAAGAACAGACTCAATGAGAGAGGGGGAGGGAGTAGAGGGACAGCAGACAGTGCCTCTCCCACGGAGGAAGGATCTCACCCGCCATGAGTTTCCAACTTCCAGCACTTGCTCTGGAACTTAACTTACAGAATGCAAATTGAAAGAAAAAAATCCTTAAACTTTTTAAGACAATGACAGGTGTCTTCTTTGCAACAGAGCAGTATGATACAGCTCGTTCTGAGTCATAAGCCTCACAGGCAAACAGAGGTCTTTGCTAAGATCAAAGAGATTTGGTGAAGATTCAGAGTCCTGAAATGCCAGGTGGTTCTGTGATTTTAGGACTTGAATAATACCGACTTCTTTGTGCATCTAGGCTGAAATTTATACTAGATTGTTATTCAGAAGCAGACCTCACCTACATCCAATTTATTGACAATGGTAAAGGTAACGAATTGCGTAAATCTGACTAAGGCGAAGAAAGAATTAGTACTGAAGAAAAAAACATCCATTAGAATCCTAAATTTACTCCCTTGTTTGACAGCTCCTTGCTCTGGTCTCTGGATCTGAGTTGTTATTCAAGGGACAAGCCCTGGTTATCTGGAAGCCTTGTGTATACTGGGGAGACAAACAACAACAAACACCATTCTAATGTGAAAGAACATTGAACCAGAATCAAAAGACCCATGTTTAGCTTCAGTTATGTCCCAAATTAGTGTAATTTGACTAACAGTATAAGGTCTTCCTGTTATTTAAAAAGTTGCAATAAATTCTTGGATCTCTAATTCTATGAACTGAAGAAACTCAATACTTACTGGCTTTTCCAATTCATTCCTGAGGTTTGTGTCCTCCTCGTCCCCTGGGTTCCCATCTCCTTTCTAAACACCTGCCATCCGTTAATCTGGACTTAAAAACCACATCCCTTTCCATGTTCCACTGTAACTCATGCTGCCTGGCATTGTCTGGTTCACTGATGAATCCTGAATGGTGAGGAGACTCACTACAGATTGGGTCTCTCCAGATACAGTTTTTCTTCCCTCATCTCAAGACAACGCCAGAAGGAATGCTTTCTTAGGTGGAACAACATGGCTCTTGCTTCTGTGCTCACACTTTTCTACTGGACGCTATCCTGGATCTAAGATAGGAAAGCGGTTTCCATTTAACAGAATCTGTCTTCTAAGGCACTTATGGGTCTATATTCTAAACACCTGGTTCTTTTATGACCGACTTCAGGCTGTGGGCTAGCTACTTCAATCTTTTGGATTTTAGGCTTTTACCTTGATGCAAAAGTCGATGGAAAAATGTAGCTCTCACCTCAAAGGGGATAAAAGATAGTTTATTCTGGAGCCATATGAGTGATCATGGCCCAGGGACAAATTCCAGGTACCAATGTGGTAACAGCTTGATAAAGTTTTTATAGCAATAGAGCAAAGTCATAAACCAAGGTACTTTTCAAATCCATTGGTGGAAATATTAAGTAGCAGGTTGAAACCTCCACTAATAGGCCTCAAATGTCATCTAATGGCATTGTTAGTCTTTTAGTTGTTAAGAAACTAGGATTTTGTAAGTTAATACGTTCCAAAAGGTTTTTATCTGTTCATCACAGGATGTTGAGTTCAACACAGAAGTAGGCAAAGAATGGGTATTTAAAGGCCTAAAGATAGCCCAAGAGAAATCGTAATTAGGCTCTGGACCTGCAACATTCCAACCTCTGCAGTCATTGAAATTCTAATCAGTTTATCAGCCTGGCAAAGGTTCAGTTGAGGGTGCAGATTCTTTTGGGAACTTCTATTCACAATCTGTTATAATTAGGGGAGAGGACAGATCAGAGCTTCATATTTACTGGATCTTACCATTTAAATACCATGGGACTCTGGCCTTGCAAATGGGTCTAAAAAACTTTCAAATAAAAAGGCATTTTGGCCGGGCATGGTGGCACACACCTTTAATCCCAGTACTTGGGAGGCAGAGGCAGGCGGATCTCTGTGAGTTCAAAGCCAGCCTGGTCTCCATAGTGAGTTCCAGGACAGCTGGGGCTACAGGGAGACCCTGTCTCAAAAAGACCAAAAAAAAAGGCATTTTGGCTTCACCTAGGATTCTGGCCATAATCTTTTAATATTCATTTCTCAAACTCTCCCCCACTCACCTGCTTACTTTGTTTAACCTAGCCATCTCAGCCCCAAGATGCATTAAGCAGTAGGTCCATATTCCAAACATTACTGGTATTTTTTTTAATGTTTGTAAAGAAGAAAGTAATGAAGGAGTCTGAAGTACGTTTCAGATGTGCCAACTTAAAAAAAATAAATGGCAAATTCCATCACTTGACTGAGTAGATCACTAATTTAACTAATTTACTAATTATGTTACCAGGGCCATCACAACTTAACCTGTAGCAGAAAATTACTTGGCTCAAGTTAGTTGTAATAGGAGGTGTTCTAAGGTAAGGAATGTTAGTAGTTCAAGAAGCCAATAATATTTAATATTTAATGTTGATTCCAGTCCTTTCCCTGTGTGTAGGGTCCTGCAATAAATTCTAATTATGAAGAAGAATATTCTGGAGGGGGTTTTGGGAGGGTGTAGGAGTCAGAGTTGAGTTTTTTTTTATTTGATCATAACACTTATCACCTCTAGTATGAGGGCATGCCTTGAAAAATTAGGATAATAACAGTTAGCTTCACACTTCCAGAAAGAAAATTTGGGAAGAGAAATGTAATGCTATATGGAAGTGTGTGCTGCTTTTAAGAGGAAAAGTGGCGTAATTATTACGTTAATGATGAATATATCAGAGTAATGTGAATGTTTAATAGAAAAGCTATTTTCTACCTTCTACTGAAAAGTATCTCAACCCTCATAATGTAGACTAGAGGGAAAAATTTGGGGAATACAAGACAGCTGATGCTGTCTATATCCCAAGGGATCTTATTTTGCCTTCAGCTGTGTACTTAACCATCCCAGTGGACTATCCAGAGGAAAAATATTTCCTTGTTTTCAGTGATGAAAGCATAATCATGTGGAAAAAGGCTTAACTTCCAAAGGCATCTAGGTTCCCAGACCATGCTCAAATTATTTTTAATGAGAAAGAAGGATTCAGGAAAGAGAAGAAGGTGAGTGATTTAACAGGTGACAATCTGTCCATGGCTGCTATTACATTATGCCCTCAGATAGGCACAAGGTGGTAAAAGACAGAAAGGAAGAGGCAGAGGAACTTTCTAGATGTTGCTGCGAATGTTCCTCTTCTCAGCATATCTTTCAACTGCACTGCTAGTGTTCAAAGAAGTTAGGACTGTGTAAACCACAAAAACTCTTGGGCAGTGGTGCCTGTGTTATAGATGTGACATTAGCCTTCACTGAAGAGTGACCCTTCAGAGTAAATCTTGCACCTCTCATTTGATTCTCATTGATGGCCATTGGTTCGCTGGTTCAGATGTAATCTCTGGCTCAATGGAGGCTTATATTTGTCCCATTTCTGATTATTAAGCTAGAAATAAATGCTATAAATACATTAGTAGTAAAGCTAAAGGCCTTATTAAGACTTGCCTTGCTAGGCAAAGTGTTACATGCCTTTATTCCCAGCGTTCAGAAGTCAGAGGCAGGCAGATGTCTGTGAGATCAAGATCAGCCTGGTCTACATAGTGAGTTCAGATCAGTTGTGGCTACAGGAAGACCCTGTCTTAAAAAGACCAAAACAAACAATGAAACAAAAAACAAAAACAAAAAAATAACAAAATTTACCTTAAACAAGGGATGATGTGCATTGCTGCTTTAAGCTGCAGTTCACTCAGATTTGCATTAAAAAATTTACTCAGAATTTTTTTACTCAGAATGAATTTAAAACTACATTTTATTGTACTAAAACATATATAACAAAGTTTGCCATCTTAACTACTTAGAAGTATACAGTTCAGTGGCATTACTTATACTCAACTGTCTAGTTTCAAAAAAAGTCATCATTCCCAACAGAGACTCTATATCTATTAAAAGTAACTCCCATTATTATCTCTACTTCTAACCTAATCTGTTTCCCCCTCTATGAATTTTTCTGTTCTAAGAACTTTATATAAATAGAATCATATATTTTTGTTTCATTGTCTGGTTTATTTTACTTAACATACAATATTTTTGTCTATTTTTATATTAGAATTTCACATCTTTTGAATAATGAATAATGCATAAATGAATGATGAATGATAATGCATCGTAATGACTGGCTATCCCTTTTCTAAAGTGCTTGGAACAAGAAATGTTTCTAATTTTTAGATTTTAGAATTTTGAAATATTTATATATGCATAATGAGATCTCTTAGGCATTGACCACATATACATATACAAAATTTATCTGTGTTTCAGATATACCTTATGCACATAGAATCAAAGTGATTTTTGATAATGGTTTTAGTAGCTCTTCATTTTGACTGTAGCCTATGACATGAGGTCAGGGGTAGAATTTTCCATTTGTATTGTCTGTCATGTCTGTGCTCAAAACGTTTTAGACTCTGGAGTATTCTGGTGTTTATGTATGTGTTCATGTGGGTATGTGCACACATATATGCAGGCACACATACATGAATGTCTGTGTGCACGTGGAAGCTAGAGGTTGATGTCAGATGTCTTCCTCCACTATTTACTAAATTAGTTTTTGAGACAGGATCTCTCACTGAGCCTGGAACTCATTGATTTGACCAGGTTAGCTGAAAAGAGGATCCTGAGATTTGTTTCTGCCTCCAAGCACTGGGGCATGGTCACTGTGCCTGGGTTTTGCCTGGGTGCTGGAAATGGAACTCGGGTTCTCATGCTTGTGCAGCAAGCACTTTACCAACTGAATATTTTTGATTTCAGATTTTTGGATGAAGGATGTTTAACTTGTAATGCACTTTGTTTATTCATCTGTCTGTGGATGCTTGGATGGTCTCCACTCTTTGGCTCTTGTAAACAGTACTGCAGTGAACACTGGCATAACAAGTATGTGCTTGGGCACCTGATCTTAGTTCTTTCTTGTATAGATGTAGTAGCACAATTGCTGGGTTGTATGGCATTTCTCTGCTTAAATTTAAGGAAACACTAAGATATTTTTTCTAGTAGGTATGTCGTCTTACATGTCTACTGGCAATTTAAAAGCACCTGTAGTAGTCAGGGTTCCCTAGAGGAACATAACTGATTGAATGAACATCCATCTGTCCGTCCGTCCATCTGTCCGTCTGTCTGTCGTCTGTTGTCTGTCTATCTGTGGGATTTATTAAGTAGGCTTATGAATACAGTGGAAATAGTCCAACAACAGCTGTCTTACACCTGAAAGGCTGAGAACCTAGCAGTTGCTTGGTCCTTTGAGGCTGGATGCCCCAGCAGTCGGAATAGTGCAATAATGGCTGTCTTACATCTAAGAGGCAGAGAATCTGGGAGTTGCTCAGTCAGTCCACAAGGCTGAGTGCTTCGGTAGTCTAATCTAGTGCCAAAGGCCTGGAGAGTTCCTGGAGAGCCACTGGTCCTCAGTCCACATCGGAAGCCTTGAAAAGCTGTTTCTAATATCAGCAAAGCAATCAGCAGCAGCAGCAATAGGGTAAATTAACTAGGAGAGGGAAGGCCAAGTGAGCAAAAGCCAATGATCTTCATTCTTCAGTGTCCTTTTCTATCTGGGCTGCTACAGGAGGTGCAGCCCACATTTGGGGGGTGGATCTTCCTGAATCAGTTAAGGCATTCAAGGTAATTCTCACAGACATGCCCACAGGCCACCCTGATATAGAAAAATTCCTCAGCTGAGGCTCCCTGTCAGCATGATTCTAAGTTGTGGCCAGTTGACATGTAAAGCCAACCCTTATACCACCCAAAGTCACTAATTTTTATTCTTTTAATTTATAGTTATTCTGCTGGGTAAGAAAATGGCATCTCATTGTGATTTTGGTGTATTTTCTTAATGCTGAATGATGTTGCATATCTTTTAATGATTTTTTTTTCCCTTTGGACAAGTTATCTATTTTGTGGTGAAATAACTATTTAAGGCCTTTGCCTAGTTTGAAAGCAAATGGTTTTATTTTTTATTGCTTAGTCATAGGCATTCTTTATGTAGTCTAAATATTAATCCCTTATCAGATATGTGAGTGGCAAATATTTCTGTCATTTTGTAAATTGCTTTTCACATACTGTATAAGAGTGTTTAAAATATATGTTAAAGCTATGTGATCTGACTGGTCTATATTTACACATTAGAGAAATTTTATAGCATGTGTTTTCTGATGTGACAGAACCCTTTCATCGGTGCCTGAAGAGGACTCACCTATTGCACGTCTCTATCGTAGCAAGGTTCACCCCTAAATGTTTATTTCTTTATAGGAGATCCATTTTCTCTTTCTCTGATCTCTAATAGACCCCAAAATTTGGGAATTTGGTTCTCTCAGAAGCATTAGGGAAGCTTCCCCCGTCTTTCTACTTTCTTTCCCAGCAGAAATAAGAAGAGTATCGAGCTGGCTGATGAGACTTGGGGAAAGGAGTGGCCACCACAGGGATTCAGGGACCCTGATGCCCAATGTGCTTGTGAGCTACAAGCTGTGCCTTCTCTCTGCTTGTGCTGACCTCACTGGATGACTCTACCTGGTAGATGCAGGCCACAGTCCCAGCTATGACAGCTGTGCCCCCAATCCTGTTCTGTCTGCAGGCAGGTCCCAAGAACTAGATTTTAGGGGGGAAAATAGAAGAACAAATCAATCCTTCCTTCCAGTCCATCTTTACCATTAGTAAGGGTACATATTTTGATCCATACCTGGTCATCACGTCTATTTCCCAATCGATATGGAACATTTAAGGGAGATGGGTGATGTTAACTGGTATCTTCCAAACTCAACACAGAGTTATCTGTAGCTCAAGTAGACTTGTGCTTTAGCGTTCTGTTCATGGAAAACATCTGCTTTCCTTTCCACTCCTCATTTTGAACAAGGTCACTGAGATAAGCTGAGAACAATGCAGAAGTTCTAGAGAACTTCTTTAAGTTTTAGAATGGAGAAACTTCCCTACTAAAAACCATCAGAAATTCTTGCAACTATGAAACATTGAAACTTCTGGTGACTTCCTCTGTTTCAGTAGTTTCTCATCTCCAAGTTGTTTCCTTTACTAGATGTTCCGCTCTGGTGAATAGTATGGAGTGACCTATGGGGACTAAATTTGATATTGTTCATTATTTCTAGAGAGTGCTATGGATAATCTAGTCTTTATAAATAGAAGTGAGAGATTGTCTTAGTTCAGTTGTGCTACTATAGCAAAATACCACACAGAGTAATTTATAAAGAGCAGAAGTTTATTTTTCACAGTTCTGGAGGCAGGAAAATCTAAGGTTAAGGTGCCGTTGGTGAGGAAGGCCTGAACTCTGCTTCTAAGATGTTACCTTATTACCACATCCCCCAAAGGAGAAAAGTACAGTATCTTCATGTGAGAAAAGGGCCTGTCTCTTTTTCATGCTCTCTTTAGTGACATTAATCCAGAGGGCAGAGACCTCATGACATTACCTCTTCCAAAAGACCCACTTCCAAAGACTGTTGCATGAGGGTTTAAGTTTCTAGCACATGAATTTGAGGGGACACATTCAAACCATAGAAAAATGTTGGTTTAGGAGATTTTGGAGAGTCTATGATTTATAACTGTGATTTAGTTCTCTAAAGCAGAAATAATGTCCCTTACTGATGAAGTGTTGATATGAGCTGAGTTTTAGAGGTGCAAAAATTATAAAAGGAGACAATTTTGTAGACACAGAAACTGAAAGCGCTTATCTCTCTCTGTCTCTGTCTCTCTCTCTCTCTCTCTCTGTGTGTGTGTGTGTGTGTGTGTGTGTGTGTGTGTGTGTGTGTAAGATACTAAATGACACTGATTCAGCAAGAAAGGGAGATATCCTCCTCATTTCTGCAAGGATGAGAGCAGGATCCAGTTGCAGCAGATACTGACAACCCCTTTAAGAACTCTGGAAAGACCTCATATACAGGAAGTTCATGGTGAAACAGAGATACTTTCAAGTACTTGGCCATCTTCCAAAGGAGAATGAAGGTCTGTGTCCCTTCTCTTCAGATTAGACAAATCCTTTCCTTGCTTTGGCAAATAGAATACAGTACAGATAAAGCTTCAAGAGTCTGGCTGCTTTTATATGTCATCATTTAGGTGTGTCATACTTACACTCTACTTGTGAGAAAGTCTAGTAGTGCCATAGAGGCCTGAGTAGAGAAAGACCCAGGTTACAGGGCAGCAGTCCTGGCTGATAGCCCAGCTAAGAGCTAACCAACCTGCCAGCCATATGAGTGAGCCACTTTGGGATGAGATTCTCTAGCCCTTTGATCCCTGCCTCTCAACCTGTCTGTGTGGAGTACAGAAAGCCTTCCTCACTGAGTCCTTCCAAACTTGACAAAATATGTAACTGTTTTAGGCAACTAAAATTTGGGGTGGTGTATCACATGAGAATAGGCAGCTGGAGAAGAGGATGCCAGTGGTGGTGAGGTCAATGATGGCAGCACTCGTGAATGGACGATCACAGGCAGAAGACAATGGATTTGTCTACAGTGCTTAGAAAACTCACTCTCATGTCCAGGACATTTCTTATTCTCTGTCAATACTTCCTAGCTTCCCCAGCAGAATCAGTCATTCTTCCACATATACGTATAATATTTTCTGTGTGTCTTTGTATATAGAGTTATAAGTCTTTCCCTCCTGTTTCAGAAACTGTAGCAGGATACAAACCAAACAATATAGCATTATAATAGATTTTCTATTTGGATATGGTTTCCTTCATTCATCCTTCAAGAAGTGAGTCATGACAGAATTGCCATTTCACTGTCCTTAGCACTTCCACACTGGCTTTCATTTTAGAGAAATTCAGTTCCGTTTCTCGACTGTGGGTGCTGGAAAGATGGCTCAGCAGTTAAGAACACTGGCTGTTCTTGCAGAAGACTCAGGTTCGAATCCTAGCACCCACATGGCAGCTAACAACTGTCCGTAACTCCAGTCCCAAGGGATCCGACAGCCTCGTCTGACCTCCGCGGGCATTGCATGACACGGGTGCACTTACCTACATGCAGGCAATACATACATGCACATAAAATAAAAATAATAAATAAAAATTTTTTTTGGTAAAAAAAGTTTCCATGTGGAGGTCAGAGGACAACTTTGTGTGTCAGTCCTTACAAGCCTTATTTGAGACTGATCTCCCATTCACTGCTGTGTATGCCAGGCTAGCTGGCCCACAAACTTCTGGGGTTTCTCCTTTCTCCACTTCCCATCTTCTTGTAGGAGCACTGGGATTAGAGGTGTGTAAATTATTGCATTTGGCTTTTGCATAGGCTCTGGGATCCGAATTCAGGTTGTCAGACTTGCCCTGCAAACACTTCATCTACTCATCCAACTCTCCAGCACAACTAGCATTTTTGAGATCCTAAGCCTTCAACCTCCAACTTTTTAAATTATTTATTGAGAAAATAGTTCTCTTAAAGCTTTCACCTATAACCAAATTTTTTCATGGAAAATGGAGCCCATAGTTCATATGATGATGACAAAAAAGCTCTTGATCTGTGAGATGGAGTGACAGGGTGGATCCAACAGTTCAGGAAATGGAAATGTGTTTATGGTGCAGAAACCAGGTGGCAGAACATGACCTGTCAACTCCGCTCTCCATTTTCAATACTGCTGAGCTGAGTACTCTTAGAGTAGCAATGTGCCTTTCAAATTTTAGCCAGAAGGTGGCAGATCTTTCTGTTCAGGAAAAGACATCCGTATCATTGCACTTGATCAAGAATAAAGGAATTCTTTGTTCAATTTTGTTTAAGTCCACTACAGCTCCTGCCTAATTAGCCTTAATCCAAATTCATCTTTTCTAAACTATATGCTTTGCCTTAAATACATAATGTATAAATCTGTAAAGTTCAAGGGATTTTAGAAGGACTTGGCTATCTCATTTACATGACAAGTTCATCTAGCTTAGTCTTCAGGAGACTAAGGTGAACTGTGACTCAACAGTTAGGCTTATCTTCCAAACCACTGCATTCCTCAGTCCTGGTGCTATCATATGCTTCAATAAGATTCGAATTCTATTATAATTAGACTCTTTATTGGTTCCAAGTAAGATAGAAGGAGCACCCTCTATACTGTTCCCACCAATGTCTCTGCAATCCCCTGGTGGAATATACTTCTGTTGAGAACTTTGAACAGTAGAGCAGCTAGTTTAGGAAAGAGCAAAATCCCACAAGACACCAAATGTGTTTTCATTTATTCCTTTCCAATATTTCCCAGCTTGGTTTCAAAGATGGATGGATACCTTGATGTATTATATATCATGTGGACACCCCTCCCCCGACAAAGCTACCTCATCCCAAACAGGACAGTGAACATCCAAGGGACAGAGAAGAAGGGCAACCATTTGCCTTTGTTCTTTGCTTTCTGTGGGTCCAGTGTCTCCGCCCCAGCCCAGGCCGTCTCCAATGGCAGTGGAGGCATGTGCAAGTGCCTAATCTTTTCGGAGAGGGGAACTTCCCTGAACAGAGGTACCACGGTCCCAAAACTTGGGGGCGAATCTCATTTGTTTCCTCCCTGTGACTTTCCTACTTACTGGAGAGACACAGTGGTGGGAGGGGCATGGCACAGTGAACAAAGTAAAGCCCTGACTTTCAAGTCAGAGGCCCAGTGAGGGCAGTTTCAGTGGCCAAACTTCAGGCACTGACTCAAGCCAGGGAGGTGAGGTGTTAGGAAAGGTGACTCCTCATTAGCTCATTTCATACAGGTGGTGATTGGAGTCTCTGAAAAGAAAGCCCATGAGTAGACAGGGAGCTGAAGAACTGGAAGCTCTCAGATTCAGTTTCACAGGACATATTTTTATCCTTTAAAAGCCAACTCAAAACACATCTTTAGTTTTTCCATAATTGGAGCTAGAGAAACCCAAACTACCCAAGGCAATTGCTGACTGCTTTTTGAGTGCCTGAGATTCTTCGGTCCAATGGTCTCATAGGCTATTAAATTTTTATTAATGTGTTGAAAAGAAAATGCTTTGCTAGTGTGTTACACTTCTTAGAACAGTAATAAGTAGAAATATATAATGTAAAGCATGAGGGCAAGCTGCATTTATAATGTCAAATGTTGAGTAGCCACATACAAATTTTAGAGCACTAAATGCTTATATAGGAAAGAATAAGTATTTTAACTTGATCTAAGCTTAGAAGACTAGAAAAATAAGAGCAAACTAAAACCAAAGCAAGCAGAATGAAGGAAACAAAGAGCAGCGATCAATGTAATGAAAACAAAGAAGCACAATAGAGAAATCAATGAAACCAAAAGCTGGTTCTGTGAAAAGGTCAATTAGACAGATAAACCTTTAGCCAGACTAAGAAAAAAGAAAAGGCAAGAATTAGTGATGTTAGGGGCTGGACAAATGGCTCATCAGTTAAGAGCACCGGCTGTTCCTGCAGAGGATCCAGGTTTGAATCCCAGCTCCCACATGGCAGCTAACAACCATCTGGAATGCCAGTTTCAGGGAATCTAATGCCCTCTTCTGACCTTCGCAAGCATTGCATGCCTTACATATGTGCAGGCAAAACACTCAAACACACAAATAAAAATAAATAAGCCAAAAACAATTTTTAAAAATTACCAGTATTAGACAGAAAATAGGTGTCACTATAAACCCTTAGTCATTAAAGGGACAATGAGGTGTTGCCATGAACATTTATATGCAAATGAATTCAACAGTGTAGGTGAAATGAACCAATTCCTTGAAACCCATAAATTACCAAACCTAATAAAAAAGAATAATAAAAAGAAATAAGTGAAAGTAATTCAATAACATGCTTAATTTATTCCAATATATACAAAACATTACTGTTTAGCATGTAATCATTATAAAATTACAAATGAAATATTTCAGGTTCTTTTTTCTTGTACTGAGATTTCAAAGTCTACTAATATATCATGATATGAACCAGGCATGTTACAAACTACTACTACTATGTGTCCAGTGTGGTAGAGAGGACAGGAATCTAAATCTTCTGGAAATGTCTTTTGGCTTATTTTATAGCTCAAGGGCATGAATGAGCCAAAATATATAGAATCTGTAAAGGAAAACTGTGACCTAAATGTATTTTCTCTTTCTGAGAAAATACATTTTTTAGAAGGCTAAACTATTTCTTATGACAAACTTTGACAATTAGTAGAGTAGTATTATTAGACATGGTCATAAAAGGAATAAAATTATTTTTTCTGGTGTAATAGTTTTGAAAATTACTTGTGTGAATATATTTGTGCATGGTAACTGTTGACACTGATTCTGTTTAAAAAAAGGCAATTTATAAAAAATAAATATGAGGGTCTGGAGAGATGGCTCAGTGGTTAAGAGCACTGACTGCTCTTGCAGAGGATCCAGGTTCAATTCCCAGCACCCACATGGCGGCTATGAACTGTCCTTAACTCTAGTTCCAGGGGATACAATGTCCTCTTCTGGCCTCCACAGACATTGCACTGCAGGGGTGCACTTAATGTACATCCAGGTAAAACACTCATACACATAAAATAAAAATAATAAAATATTTTTAAAATAGATAAATATGGGTTGGAGAGATGGCTTGGGATCTTACAGAGGACCCATTACCAGCCTCCATGTCAAGTGGCTTAAAATCACCTGTAACTCCAGCTGCGGGGGGATCTGATATCTCTTGCCTCTACAGACACCGGCACTCATGTGCACACACACAATCTCTCTCTCTCTCTCTCTCTCTCTCTCTCTCTCTCTCTCTCTCCCTCTCTCTCTCTCTCTCTCTCTCTCTCTCTCTCTCTCTCCCCCCATGTCTCTCTCACACACGCATACACACACATAATTTTTAAAAATCTAAAACAAATACCAAAGACAATTTGAAATACTGGAGAGAAAAGCTTGTATTCCTGAAGTTTGAATTGGTGACAGTAGAAGATGGGACTTAGATGGTGAATTGTCTGGTTAAAGATTCTGGGAGCATTACTGAATACTTCATTAATAGTGTTTAATGTAATTAATTTGTTGTTTGTTGTTCATCCACTGCTCAAATATTGCTCAGTGGAGTTTTCATGGTTATGTTGCTTAATGATGATAACAGAAGAGACCAAATGCAATTCAGATTCTAAAAATAACTGAAAGGACTTTGTTAATATGTTTTGCTTAGTTTTGCTTGATGTTGGTTAACAGATCATTAAAGATCATCTATATTGTTACTCTAGTAATAAATACATAATCCCACATAAGGACATGCTTTTGTTAGTGGAGTTGGAACACTTGGACTAACTATTTTGTATTATTTAATTCATTTATAAATATTTCACATCTGACTAGTTTCATTCATTTGTTGGCCCAAATTCTGAATAATAAACAGAAGGAGTAATGTAAGTGTTATTGAAAAATATGGTGTATAAGAATTTGAGTGTTTCATCTATTATGTTTTTTTTTTATTTTCACTTAAAATTTTGTGCTTAGAAAAAAAGAGAACCAGTGTCTGGATATTGTGTGTATAAACTAGGTAAAGATTGAAATCTTTGGTGAAGCCTCTCAACCCTGCTGGCATTTGCATCACTTGGACACTTTCAAAGTAAACCTGTGCTCATATCCAGGCCCCAAGCAATGTACTCGGAGAAAGTGATGGATAATTAATATTCAGAAGACAGAGTTATTCATTTCAGATTTTCTTCCAAGAAAAAACAGTTACTTAAGATTTACAATGGTCTGCAAAACAGTTTAGTTAATCAATTATAGAGATTGTAAGCATTTTCAATCTTGAAGTAATCAACTGATTTAGTTAATAAACTGATTGTAAGCATTTTCAATCTTGAAGTCCCCTTCCCATGCCATGTGTTCATCATCATGAGCCATTCCTTCTAATAGACAAGATTTACAGCTCTACTGTAAGAAAACAAACAAAATTTAAAGCCTAGGTAAACTTGAAGATAAGATCTTTCCATAATTACTAGAATTTTCATCAGCTTGTTGATCCAGAGTGCAGCTGTGAGAGGTCCTGTGTGTGCACAGCTCAGAGTTGGTGCCCAGAAAGTTATGGATGTGAAACATTACAAAATAAAGTTTGTAGAGGTGATAATGATTGCTACCTACTGACCATCTACTGTGTGCCAGTCACGTCATCATCCTATGCATGGATGCACTGAGTATTTAATCATAACCAACCTTGTATGATGGGAAATACATGCATTCAACAGATAGTTAAGCATCTTCAGAAATGGCTTATGTCCAAGTCCTACAATGTCCCACTCCACTGTTTTTAAGGAACTATTATTAATACTCAAAATGCAGATATAGCAAGAAAATAGATGGAAGATTATATATTCAAAGTGCTGACAGCTGGCTCAGTAGAAGAATTAGCAGCTCAAGATGGGAGAGTATGAATATTTGGATCTCAAAGGAAGTGATGGATAGAGATTGAAAGTCAGTAGCTGTAAAGAAAAATGAAATTATGATATTTTCCAGAAAATGGATGGGTCTGGAAAGTATTGTATTAAATTAGGTGATCTCAGAAAGACTCAGAAAGACAAAAATCATGTTTTCTCTCAGAGGCAGAATCCTAACTTTTAATGTTTGTATGTATATAAATAAGGGGGTATGAAAACAGGTCTAGACTATGAAACTAGATAGGAGACAATGAGTGGGAAACAAGAGGTGCTGAGAAAAGGGAGGGGGCAAAAGGTAATGTGATATAAAAACCGAGAGCAAGCTACGCGGGAGCGGAGTAAGGGAGTGAGGATGGGGGATAAAATATGCCCACTGGTGCAATAGTGGCACAAATTTTACAGGAGTGACCAGCCACCTTTTGATTAGATTTAAGGGCCACTTCACAAGATGGAGCCCATACCTGACAGGTATTGAGCCAAGCATGGGATAAATTTGGTGAACTAGTTTCATGAAGGTTATCTTTATAACTATTTACATGGTGGACATGAGTGGGAAAGTTCTGGGTTTAAAGATGCAAATGGAAGCTATTAATAGATGTTGGAACTTACACTAGGATTCTGAGTGAGTTAGCAAAACGGATCAAATTTAAAAGTCTTTGTTAGAGTAGTTAGTACAGTATATTTGTATAATAGACATGTATCTGTCAGATTATAAATTATGAACAAGATATTTCAAAATCAATTTATTTTACATAGAAAGGGAATAGTCAAAGATTACCCCATACTTTTAAGCCTGTAGGATAAGAAAAAAGATACCCTATTGCCATTATTACATCATTGCCCAAAGGTACCATTTTAAGTCAGAATATTCTGTATGGCAGATTGGAGACCACTGATATCCTTTGAAAGATGCTTTCAGAGGAGTCATTGGGACTGGGCACCAAATTGCGAGTGTGTAGTGAAAAGTAGAATCAGCAGAAGCAAGAGTAAGCCATGTCTTTGAAACCTGAATGTGGAAAGAGGCTGTAGAGAGGAGTAGCCTCTACTGAAGAGGTGGCAGGTGAGTCACTGAAGGATTTGTTTACCAGGAAGCTGGATCTCCATGAGACACTGAGTGAAGTTTGGAAGAAGGGAAGCTGTGAGAGGATATAAAGCAGAAAGATGACCAAAGAGTCTTACTCAAGAGATGTGAGGAAAGGGATGCTTATTGGGCTTGAGATTCCAAGTGGTCACTGATCTCCTGTATCCGGGTCAAGTCTGGAGTGGTGACCATTCTAGTCTGGTCTCTCATTCTGGTCACTGAGGAAATCAGTGACAGGGAGTGACAGGGAAGGAAACTGTCTCCAAGAAGCAGTTAGAGAAAGAAAGGCTTAAGCAGGTGCTCTCAAGCTGGCTGGCACCAACATTGCCTGGATGCTTAAAGAACAACTCAGGATTCATACACAGACCCTGAACCTGAAGAGCCAAGGGGCCACTGGGACACCTATATAGTCTTCATTAAAGCTTTTTTGGCAGTTATTCTGATGTATGATAAGGAATAAGAAGTGCTTGCCAAATACTTAAGAAGCCAACCAAGCAAATTAAAGGTCCTAAACAGAGCTGCCATCAATGGAATCTGTGTTAAGCACTTTTTTGTTGTTGTTGTGAAAGATACCTGAGGAAAACACCTTAAAAGGAGGAATCATTTATTTTGGCTTGTGGTTTCATTCCATCATAGCAGGGAGGTCACAGCAGGGCAGAGCAGCTCACCTCATGGTGGCCAGGAAGCAGAGAGGATGCCTGATCTACTTGCCTCTCTCCCTGTCCTCCCTTTATCCCATCCATGCCTCCAGCACATGGGATAGTCCAGCCCATATGTAGGGTGGGTCTTCCCCACTTAGTAGTTCTCTCTAGAAATGCCATCAGAGACACACCAAAAGGTAAAATGTGTGCTTTAGTACTAATCTCAATGCTGCTTATGCCAATGAAGATCTATTATCACAGAAATGAATAAAACTACTGTATGACCCAGCTTATATCACTCTTGGAAATATACTCAAGGGACTCTATATCCTATTACAAGGATACAAGTATAAACATCCATGTTTATCGATGCCCTAGCGTCACTAGTAAGAAAATGAAATGAGCCTGTATGTCCATGGAAAGTTGAATGGATAGTGAAAATATGGTACATATACACAATGGAATTGTATTTGTTGGTAAAGAAAAAGGCAATGAAATGAATGTAACCAGAAAATATTATATTAAATGAAATAACCCAAGCTCAGAAAAACCAGTATCACATGTTGTCTTTCATATGCAGAGCTTAGCTCCTAATTTTCTGTGTGTATGTATATATATTTATGTGTGTGGTTGCATATGTATATGCGTGTGCTTGTACATATGGAGGTCAGAGGATAACCTCAGATGTCATTCCTCAGGTGTTGTCTACCTTGTTTCTGAGACAGGGTCTCTCATTGGCCTGAGGCTCTCCACTGGGCTAGGCTAGCTGGCTAGCAGCCTGTTCCTGCCTGCTCAGCATAAGGATCACAGGCATGGCATTCATTTTGAACTCTTTTACTGTGTTTGTGGATTTTACTGACTGAGCTGTATTCCCAGTCCCAGCTTGTGATTTTTATATCTGCATAGCTATGCGGGAATCTGGGAGTCAGGAAACTAGAAAGGGGAGTAGGAGAAGAGAAAAAGAGGTGTTAAGGAAGGGGGTGGAAAATGTAACAGAGCACGTATAACATAAAAGTGGGAGGGAGGGTACTGGGGGCAGAAGGCTAGAATGGGTGGAGGATAGGGAGATATGATGGGGGGAACGGGGAGGGGGAGCCGACCAAAGCAAACTGTGTATGCGAATGCTAAGGAAACACAATACTTTGTATCTGATCTAGAAAATAAGTTTTCAAAGGAAAGAAGACAAGAGAAGACAAGGAAACATGGAAAGTTAGAGGCACAAATGGTCTGGGACACACTGCGAAAGCCTGAGAGAAAGGAAATTTCAAGATAGAATGTGAAATAGCATTGCAAACAGCAGCACATTGAGGAATCTGGCATTAGATTTGACAGTGAGGAAATGAAAGCTCTCTGAAACCTCCCTGTAATGTTCCTTCCTTATGCTATTGACCATATTCTGCTCTGAATACCTTCTATAAATTGGAGCCTCCCTCCATCTTCCCCAGTATCTCTTTCTGGAGAGAGATGCACACACTTCATTTTTGTCTTGATCATTAGACTGTAAACTTGTCTCCTCTAAGGCCTAGTCTTGTGTTTCAATTATATGTTTAGTAAATGTTTATGGAATGAATGGATGAATGAATGCACATATCCATTCCATAATTACTGTTCAGTCACAAAAATCTTTGTGTAGTAACAAAATACTAGCAGTTAATCTCTGTGTGGTAACCAAAGAAACATGCGAAAAATAAATACAAGCAAAGGAATCCAGTAGTAACCACTGAAGTGGTACTCACAGACCCATCTCTTCTTGAACATACCAGTTCTGAGGGTTTTAAGAAAAATCAATTATTAATGTATAGAACATTTGGGCTCCTAAGAAAAACATGGTGGGACTGATCAATTATTAATACTATTAGTGTTTCTGATTTGTATCATTATTCTTCTTTTAACTGAGCTGGAGGAAGGATTTCCAAGTAAATTATTGATATCCTCATTCTAGAATGTCAAGATGGTCTCCTGACTTGTGAAGCTTTCCCTGAGCTCTGAGGTGTTTCCTTGGGGCTTCTCAATCCACACTTGATAATGCAGTACAATCTCACTTGAATGTGAGGCTCATTCAAGTGTGGCCTGTGTGATGTGTGCAAGTGTGATGTGCCATAAGTGTGGCTTCACAGCATCTGCATCCACATCTCCCAGCGCACCTGTGGAGTGGCCACTCTTTTCCCTACGGGATAAGATTCTGGCCAGAACAAGGTTATCTGATCATGGCACCCATGTCCCTAAGGTTCCTCCCAAACATTTAGCATGGATTTTAATATTGGTTTGCTTAATTTTTGACACAGTTTGTATTTCTTATAATACTTTAAACTTTCCTCTGGATGGAGATTGTGTGATAC
Source organism: Nannospalax galili (assembly GCF_000622305.1). Lineage (NCBI taxonomy): Eukaryota > Metazoa > Chordata > Mammalia > Rodentia > Spalacidae > Nannospalax > Nannospalax galili. The sequence goes on along the minus strand of NW_008357637.1, from coordinate 9,170,387 downwards.
ATATTAAGTTATCATCTGGATAACTTTTCTCTAAATTAGTTATAAAAGTTTTGGCACTTAAATCATGATATATTTGAATGATTGCTGTGTATCAACCACTTTCTAAATTTAATTTCACAATTTCAAATATGAAATATATTTAAATGTATGATTTTCTTATCATTGTAATAACCATCTGGGATAGAGTCTATAAGAGACATAGCACTTTAGTAGTTGAGTCCATTAATTCTTCCTGCTCAGATAGAAATTCCTGTGTTGCTATATTGTGCAACTTTTGGGAAGATACTTAACCTCTTGCTGCCTCAGTTTCCACCCCTATAAAATGGGGGCAATAATTGTGCCTACCTTATCAGGTGGATATGAGGATCTGGGAGTTGAAACAGTTAAAACATTCAGGATAAGGTTTACACATAATGATTGTAATATCACTGAATGATTGTAACCTATCAGTTTTTTTTCTTTTCCCATTTTCATGTGTATGTGGCATGTACACATGTGTGTCATATATATATATATATATATATATATATATATGTTGGAGGGGGACACGTGTGGGTGTGGGTGCATATGAAGGCCTGAAGTTGATGTAAGGAATCATCTTCAATTGCTGTTCCACCTTATTAAATGAGAGACGGTCTCTTAAGCAAACCCAGAGCTCACAATATGGCTTCTTTCATTAGCTAGCCAGCTTACTCTGGGGAATCTTCTATCTCTGCCTTCAGAGACTGGAATTACTGGCAGGCACCATACTCGCCTAGCACTGGTTGGGTTCTGGGGATACAAATTCAGGTTCTTACCCTTGCTAACTACTTTAACCATGGAGTCATCTTCCCAGCCCCTACCAGTATTTTATTCCCCACTTTACAAATAAAAAAATGAATGCGTGCTCCAGATAAGCTATTTGCTTAGTTCATATAGGTAGGAAGCATTTGGCCTGGAACTCCAGCCCATTTTGGTAGCCTTTGTGTCATTCTAGTGCTTGGTTTGCAAACCCTTCCATCATCAAGTGGACTTCAAGAACCCACTCACTGAAGAAATGTCTAACAGTGCTATGAGTCACTTCTCATCTGACTCAAAAGAACCACTCAGTGACATCAGTGTCACAGCTGTGGGTCTCACAGGATCTGCAGGAACCAAGTTATTGTAGAAACATGATGGCTGTGTTCTAGCAGGCTGAAGTCCTGTCTACCGTCTGTCTGTTCTGTGCTTGGCATTGCCAGGGACGTGAAAGAAATGTAAGAGACACTCTTGGCTGCTAGGAATTTATAATGCATGATGCACAGAGGACAAAATGACCCTGCCAGGCTCACAGAGCAATTAAATAACTGCAATCACATCAAGGCACTAGATGATTAATTAAGTCCCCAGATGAAGGATGCTGATAGAAAAAGTACTACGGGCAAGTTTAGGGGAACAAGAGATTAACTTAGCTGGAATGGTTTCATGGCAGAAGAATTTAAGGACAACCTTGAAATATGAGTTTATGGGAGTCTGTGTATGAAAGAAAGAAATTTCTGGGAAGGAAGGAGGCTACTGTCAGGTCAGAAGTGGCTGTTTCCGTTCTTCTGTGGTTTCGTCCTGAGAACAGATGTTAGCTTAATACTCATATTTGTTTATTCTTCTGTTTGGCACAAAAACTTCCTAATGTTCCAGCTTTCATCAAGTCTTAGAGAGTGTGCCATTCTCTTTGTTGTTGTTTTTATTTTTGATCAAGCCTGTAGAGTTCAAGTTCTGTAGGAAAATACACAATAGTATCCTTGATAAGCCTCCAGGAGTCTGTTTCTTTCAGTCACACAAAAGAGCGTGGAACTCAGAGGAAGGGGAGTGAAGTCTAAACAAATCCAAGGGTGCAGACAACTCCCTCAAACAACAGAAAACACTATTAGGAATCTAAGCCATGCACCTGTACATTATTTCTAATTACACTGTTTACCTCAATTCACAGAGCAGACCTGGGAGAGTCATTTATATGTAAATGTCAGGGCAGAAAAAAAATTAAGAAAATGCATTTATGAAAAGTAACGGTGGAGCAGTTTGGGGTTCATTTGAAATGTTTTTAAAACACCATCTTTTATTGAACAAAAGAAGTATTTTTGAGTAATAATTATGTTGCAGTAAATTGAGAAGAAAATACCTGATTCTATTTACATTTAACTATACAGGGACCAAGTTATGCCCTTGAAAGGTAAAACTTCTAGCATTGCCATTATGAATGAATTATTTGTGGTCTTTTAAGTGGTTCTGGCCCTCAAAGAAAGTCCTTTTTTATTTTCGAATCCAAATTGAGCAGTATAGTACATCAGAATTTTCCAGGCTTTTTGTTACTCTCTGTCATTACTATGATCCTGGCATTTCCTACAGACAGCAGAACCATTTGATATTTTACTAACTTGACTTTAGCACAGGAACTCGTGCAAACTAAAGTGTGACCAAGCATCCTTAATTACCTGAGGGCTGGCTTTCAGGTAAAATTACTAGGAGACAGAAGTCAGGCTCCTGGTGCCAGCTCTCAGCAGCCCGTTCACAGCAACTCTCCCTTCAAACTGGAAGCTGGCCAGAGATCAAAGTCAGTCCTTTGTGTTATGTGCCAGTTCAGATTAAGGGCAGCCCTAGAAACAGGGTGGGGCATTATACCACCAAACAGCCGTGTGCTTTAGATTTTCTTAGCCAGAATTAAGAGGTGCTGTTATTTCTCTTTACCAGAAAAGTATTTTGTAGTCAGAAAGTCGTCTGCGTACAGCATGCACGAACTCAAATGAAGTATGCCTTACAGAGGAAGGTCTAACCTATGTGAAGAGCAAAAGACATTAAACGCCTGTAAAAGGAAGCACGTAATGTCCATGGTATTTTCTCTGTTGTGACATGCTTTCATTTTTACACTGTTAGAAATGGTGATGGCATTATAAGTAACTGACTTCTCATTTTAACAGTATTACGAGGAAACCACCCATGCCTATTTTCTTCCTGTGAAAACTGAGGCACAGTGGTTGTGTGAGATCCCAGTTGGTGATTTGGGGTAACAGAGAGTCCCTTTATACTTGCCTACTTGTGTGTTTCCCATCTGGACACGTTCTGAGCCACAAATTCCACCATTCTTTGAGTTGTCAAGAAAGTGTTCTTTGTTTAAATACAAGTAGTGGAACAAGCACTTTTCCACCCTGCCCCATTCTCTTGCAGACCCTGCTCTCCTCATACTCTACCTCCCTTATTGCCAGAGATCTTAGGGTGAAAGCTTGGTCACCCTGGCAGCCCCACCAAGCTAGGCTCAGCTTACCTTAATCCCCAAGACACCTTAAAGAAATATGAACTAATGAAAAACAGAGAAAAGTGATGTGTTCTATGTGGTCACATTGGGAAATGAAGAGAGAGAGTTCCACTGATTCCTATGTACTGACATGAGATTTAGGTTTGAGTAGAGGGCAAGAGGTTCACACAACTAAGCAATCCAGGTCAAAGTCTGGTCCCATCTGTCATTGACCTAGCATTGTCTGGCCTCCAGTCTCTCCTTCAAGGTGGCCTGACAAGTCAGATCTCCATGAAATCTTCTCCTTGGGTTTTCCTTCATGGAGAATAAGATTCTTAGGGAAATTTTAATTATTTGGGGCCCATTGCTTCAATAGTCCGATAGAGGAAGAGGGAGTGCACGTATCTCTTTATTATCTCTTTTCCTGGCAGAATAGGTACTCCTTGACCCTAAAGTCTTTCTGTTTCTTGTTTTATACCAAATCTGTATGTTTTTTTAAAGTGTAGGACTAATAATATAAATATTTTTAAACAAATAAAGCCTTAAAGCTTTTATTCTAGTAGAGTTGTTAGCATTTGCCAGCACATGAAAAGGCTCTGTCATGACTACCAGGCTTCCTCACCTCCCTGAAATTATACCATATATTTGATTAGTTGTTTTAACAACATTTAAGGCTACTGTCATCAGGAACTGTTGAAACCTGGATCAATAGAAATGCATTGCACATAACTCGGTGTTGCCCCTGAAATCTTTTTTCTAAGCTACCAGTGAAACAGCTAGGTTAGAATAATTAAGACTAGATGTAGATGAAGCAGTTGAATTTACTTCAGAGACTACTTTGGTGTCCATTGTGTCATTTTGAATTATATAATAAGGACCAATATGGTGTGGACTCTTTTTTTTTTTTTTTTTTTTTTTTTTTGGCAGTTGAAGCAACGGAGTCTCAGAGAGGCTAAGGGAGCTGGTACCTTCTGGTAACTGGCAGAGCTGGGAATCCAGCCTAGTTTGTCATGGTCTTTCCACTATGCTGTCTGTATCCCACAGCTTCCTGGCACAAGCTGGGCACAGAGGCCTTTTCCTATCTAGACAGAAAGCCTGATCCTATGGAAAGAGATTCCTGTTACATCACAGCCAACAATGGGGACCTCTTCTCTAGTGTAGAAGTCTGCTCAAGTTTGGCCCAGGATGGTACATTCTGGTATGCGTCCTTCAGGCCTGGGGTGTAATTAACCCAGAAGAGCACTGTGTATATGTGAGGCAGTTACAGAACTGATACAAGATCTAAGAACTAAACTCTATGAAAATGATATTTGAGATTTCAGCTCTAAAGCTCCCTGCAAGTTTGAGTAGAACAAAATATTCACTTGTATTTGAAATATTGAAACAGTCTATGGAACTCTTTGAATTCTAAGTGGTGATCACAGAGAGAAAGTCTTCATTGCTAATCAACACAAAGCTGTTTTCTCATATCACACCTATTTAAATGATCTTCCCATACTGTGAAGTAGGCTAAAAGCTGTCTTGATGTCTTTGAACTATTATTGTTTCAATTTTAAAGTCAATATTGATTATTAAAGTGCAATTTCTTCCTGTAGAACATTCATTTTACTTTTGATATGAGGTAAGGTATAAAGAAGATAGAAAGGAAAAGAAAAGGTATAATGGTTTATAAGTAGCTTTGCTTACCTGAACACTACTAAAAGCTTTTCTGTATGAAATGAATATTATGTATTTAAACTGGAATTACTTTCACAAGGAAAAGAAATACGCAGTAATGAACAGTCTATGTGTAGATTAGCTAAGGTTTCAGAGCATTTAGACCTTTAGAATGGATACATCTCTCATCATTAATGGTCTCCATGTGTCGTTAAAGTGATGGAATCACTTATTTTTGTAAAATAGAGGGTGCTTTGCCTACCAGCAGTGTGGTCCATGAGCATATTTTGTTGACTCCTGGAATCTCTGGGGAGATTCATAAAATATTTTGTATATTTACATAGAAATATTTGGGGCATACATTAAGTATTTTATTGGGGTTCGTTTTAAATATTGGGCTCAAATGGAATTTTTGTTATGTAACGTCACAATGACTTGTTAGGTCCGATTATATTTTCTCAAGTCACCAAATGACAGCATGGCCAAAGCAGAATGCTCTGACCTGGACTGTGGCAGACTGAAGACGGGCATGGGCTTGGGTGCTTACAATTGAATAGAAATCAGACTTATATTTTTCTCTTTTTCTTTTCTCTTCGCTATCTCTGTGTGTCTCTGTCTTTCTGTGTGTTTCTGACTCTGTCTCTGTCTCTCTGTCTCTCTCTGTGTCTCTGTCTCTGTTTCTCTCTATGTGTCTTTATGTTCATCTCTGTCTCACTCTGTCTCTGTCTGTTTCTGTCTCTATCTTTCTGTTTCTCTATGTCTCTGTATCTCTGTGGTGCATGGTAAGTGTGCAGGCACATATATGGGGGCCAGAGTAGGACACTGGGTGTTTTCTATTGCTTTCTCTCTTATTGCTTTGAGACAGGGTCTCTCATTGAATCAGCAGCTTGCCATTTCACTAGGCTGACTGGCTAGAGAGCTCTCAGGATCTGCCTGTCTCTGCCCCCTAATGCTGGGGTTACAGGCACACATAGCCATGCCTGGCTTTTTATAAAGGTGGAGGGATTCAAACTGAGGTCCTCATGTTTGTAGAGCAGGCACTCTTATGCACTGAACCACTTCCCCAGCCCTACAGTTTTCTTTTTTAAGATTCACTTTCAGAGAATTATTATATGAAAAAAATGTAATGAGTTCTTGTCTCAAAATATGAATTTCAAGACACTGATTTTACTTTTATTTGCTGTTTGCCATTTATAGTAGCTTTTTCTTAAAGTTGAAATATACTGTCTGATGAGAAACACAAAATGAATAAGACAGACCTTACTTTCACTGAGCTTATAGTAATTGGGAAGTGAAAGGTGGTCACTCACAATTGTTTATATAGTGCAAAGCAGCAGCCAAGTGAAGAAGGTAGAAAGAGACAAAAGACATCCACAGGAAGGAGGAATTGCTTTTGACTGATGCAGGTAGAAAGTTTCATGGAGGGGGCAGCATAGGTAGGCACTGGGGCCTGAAGGCAGACAGATTTTAGATAAGCAACAATAAAAATGAGGAATATTCTACTTAGAAAGAACAGCAAAAGCCAACGAATCCCCAACACTACATGAAAGAGATTGACAAAAATAATTGAACTTAACTATTTACTGTTCTAAAATGTTCATTCTTCGCTTTCAAGGGCCCTCAACTAATTACTTTCAGCTCTGGTGGTAAAGCTAATGTACTTACTATAAACTGAAGAGTCTGCCTGGTTCTGTTCCAGGTAGACTGTACTGTCAGGCAGACATACACAAGATGTGCCAGATCTATTCGCTCTTTTAGTAAATTGTCATTCAGGGCACCATTTAATGCTCCACTGAAGAGAACGTCCATAATCTTTTTTTGTGCTCAGGTGGTGCAATGACCATAAAATATGCTATACTTAAAATTGACACTTTCCAAGCCACACTTAAAAGACGGAGAGCACTTTTCAAGGAGCACAGAACAGCCTTGGTTTTCTGTGCCTCTGGAACCTAGAGGGAAAGTAGTTCCTTTTAGCATCTCTTTAAATAACCAGCTTTATGATGCTGGCCAGAATGTCTTTCTCTCAGATCCAATTCCAAGATACTTTCCTGAGTTTAATGACTAGCCAAGTGGGAGAGGAAAACTTAAATTAAGCTGGCCTTGACCGAGTCCTGAGGCAACTCATTTTTCATGGGTTGCTCTTCTTAAAAGCACCGTGGCTCACTGTGAACACAAAGAGCTTACACTATAAACTGGGGTCCCATTTGTTCTATGAAACAACTCGCTAAAAAAACATATTACTTCTGCTGTCAATTAATCTGAGTGTTTCACTTGGTGGCTGCCTTGAGGCTTCTTCAACCTGACAATGGATGTTTCATATCTGAGAATATGTTATTTTTTTTTTTCCTCTTCAGAGTAAGGACAAAAAAATAGATTTTTTTTCTTTAGACTTTGAAAACAGAATGGAGTAGACGTTATTACCTCAGGCAGCATCTAATTTTTCTTTATGCTATTTTGGATAACCCAAGGGCCACTTTCTTTGACTTAAAGATGGCACCAAAATGAAGAAAGGGTTTTTTATCCAGTAAAGCAGGTATAAGGAATGAGGGTCTAAGGAAGGCCACAGAGAAAACCCAGAAGGGACATCCAGAGTACATAACTCAAAGGGACAGAGGGAGAGTGACCATACACAGAAGTCACACTAACAAGTCACAGGCTGGAAGGGAAAGTACTCAGATGCCTCCTGTTTACAGAGGGATGACCCAGGTCCTTAGCATAGGTATTACAATCAAAGGATGGACCCAGAGTAAATTGCCTATTTATTTAGGAAAGAGTCAAGCAAATACAAATCAAGCAAGTAAAATCTGGACAAAGTTTAAATAGGCTATTGATAGGCTGCTGCTTTTGTCATAAGTAATCATTGAAAAGTTCAAGGCCAGTGGGATGTATTTTTGGGTAAAGGCTCTTGCCACCAAGACTGACAACCTGAGTTCTCTCCTCAGGACCCACATGGCAGAAGGAGAGAACTGACGCCTGCAAGTTGTCCTCTGACCTCCACTCATGTGCTGCACCAAGCACATGCTCACACTTATACACATACATATCCCACAACCCCTAACACAATAAATAAATAAACAAATAAATAAATAAATAAATAAATAATGCAATAACATTTTTTAAAGTTTTAAATAAACTGGAGAAAATGGAATGTTTGATAATTATAATTTGTAAGTATTTCCACTGTGTAGAAATTACAATTCCAAATGAATAAAACAATACATATTTATGTATGTGTGTATTGTCTTTTACTCCTATTTATGATACCAACAATGAATTCTTTCTTGAAATGCGGGCACAAAAATAAGGAATATATTTTGTATCTACTGTTTGTCTTGGAGGCAGTTTTCTCAAACTTAACCACATCTAGTACTTTTGACCTTTTAGAAATACAGGATTCTAGTGGCTTAGAAATCCCAGTCTGTTCTACACCTGACCTTCCTTCATGAGGCTAAATCTTACCTTCCAACCTGAGCCAGAATTCAACCTCTGCTCCCCAACCAGTAGAGTAAGAAATAAGCTCATTCTTATCCAATGATCAAAAGATATCAAGAAATTAAAGTGTCATTCCTCCCACTTGATGATTCATTCAACAATTTAAAGCTATTATTACCTCACTATATATGAGGTACTAGGATAGATTTAGGAAATACAACAGTGATTATGAAATGGTTTCTGGAGTCTAGAAACACATACGAAGATCAATCATCCTTTGTCATTTTTCATCCTGAAAAACTTCACATCTATAGAGAGTCCTCATCTAGATTTATTACTTTTCTTTCTCTTTATTATCCCCCTAAAATAGGAGTATTTATGTGTGCTATTGCTTTGAAAGGAATGGGCTATCTAAAAGTAATTTTCAGACTTCAGAAGAATAGACATTTAAAAAATCTTTTAAAAAATCTTTTATTTATTTTCATTTTATGTGTATGAGTATATTGCCTGCATGTATGTAAGTACACACATATTATGCAATGCTCACAGAAATCAGAAGAGAGTGTTGGATTCCCCTGGAACTAGAGTTACAGATGGTTGTTAGCTGCCACATGAGTGTTGGGAATCAAACGTGGGTCCTCAGCAACAGCAGCCAGTGCTTTTAACCACTGAGCCATCTCTCCAGCTGTGTTTTTCACAATAGAGAAAAGTTTTATATTTTTAATTGAATAGTGTCCATTGTAATTCATATTGTGTCAGTTGTCATGCCAAGAATTAAAGATAAAAAGACATTTAAGTCTTCTTTAGGCATCCAAGCCAAAGTTGTTAAGGTCATACAAGGATGTTTTAAATTTTTAACTAACACATAATAAGTGTATAATTATGGAGTAATGGTAGCCCTTCAATCCATGTGTACCATGTACAATGATCAGATCAGGATCCTTGGCACATGGATCACTTCAGACTGTTATTATTTCTTTGTGTTGGGATCATTCAACATCTTTTCTGCTAGCTATTTTGAAATATTCAATTGTTGAAGTTATTCCTCTTCAATCCAGAACCTTAGAGGTCTATCCAGGTGTGGTGCCCTCTTTTCTATCTCCACAAGAATTAATAAGTGGATGGAGCCTCCAAACATGGCTGGATGTGAAAGTCAAATGAAGAATTGTTACACTAACAGAGATTCCCATTCCTGTCCTTGAAATCCACTGAAGTAGAATCAGGGCATCTGCCTTTTCCAGAATTCCTCTCATGCGATGCTGGCGCAGCCAGTTTCTGAGTATTTGGGGGATCATGTAGCTATAGAAGAAGGATAGAAAGGACTCAGAGGCAGAGGTCAAAGCAAAGGACTGGGAAGTGGCCAGTGCCTAGGGAAACCCAACCATAGGCGAAAACATGGTTATCACGACAGCCTGAACTAAACAAGATGCAATGTCATAAGTCTCTGAGTGTGCTTGAGAAGTGTCCAAATGTACATGGTAGGAGGTTTAGGGATGGTTGATAAATGAATGAGCATTGTTTAATCCTGATGTTAGCAACGGAGATGGCTAGCAGTGTTCGACTAAACAGTTTAGACATACTAATTTATTAGAAATATAAAACATATAGCCTAAACCTTAGCTATTTGCTCAAATTTTTCAGCATTTCTGTAAAGTTTTAATTTCAATTTTGAGATCAGCCATTGTATCAGAATATCTGCCCTAAAGAAGATAAAAGAATACAGAAAAGGACATCAGTCACTGTGCAACGCTGTTATACTGGGAGTTTAGAATTTAAACTAAAAACTGTATCCTCTGGTGCTTCTTCCACTATGTGTGCTGTGACAGCTAATCTATGTGATGACAGGTGAGGGTAATAATGGCAGTTAATCCAGAAATATATTAAATAATGAAGATAAGAAAAAATCATTTGAGGCCAAACTTGACAGTTATCCCATGTTGTTTACTTTGGAAATGTTTTAAAGACTTGAGGCATTCTGTCTTCCCACTTGGCAGAGAAAGAAATGGTACAACTGCATATCATTAGCTCACATTTCATTATAGATGTCAAGCCAAGAGTTTGTAGACATTTTAAAAATTAAGTCTTTTATTTCTTGATCCCCAGCTACTTTAAGGTACAAATCTTATTTAGACATTATGGGTAGGGAGAGGTACTGAATGGGCTGTCAGAAGGAGGATGTTGGAGAAGCAGAATTGATCTTCAGTGATTGACAGTTCACTCTTTACAAAAAAACAACCATATTCCAAAGCAGCAAGCATTTTAAAGCACTGAGTAATGATGTTTAGCAATATAGTTGTGAACTCTCAAGTCATAAACAGATGTGATTTTAAGATTTATTTATTGAGCTTAGAAAAGCTACAAAAATATGGATTTCATATCTGAATATATTTGTTTGTGTAAATGGGAGGATCAAGTACAAGAAGGCTGGACTCAGGGACCACAAGTACTGTTGTCAAGGCTCTGAATCTCTGGCTCCTAGACAAGCTCTACACACATCCAATAGGATGTTCACCCACCTGCTCCAGGTTTGTATTTTACCAATTTAGTGACTGGTGAATAGATTTTTGCAGATAGCCTTGGCAGAAGAGGATCTATGGAATCTAATTTTCCAAGTTTTAAAATACCGTTTTTCATCCCTGAAGCCACTGTTTCATCCTTGAGCCAATCAATTCATCTGTAGCTCAGTCAGCAAATTTTGTGACTAGGACAGTATTACTGGCATCCCCTGTCAATAGGCAAAGGGCAGTATGACCCTTCCTCTCATCACCTGCTATGAGATTTTCATTTATAAGAGGGTTTGGTTCTATGGACAGAGAAGAAAGGGCTATTCCTTTCTCAAAACAAGAGATTGGGGAAGGAGAGAGGGAAAGATGAGAGAGAGAATGAGGAGGAGGAAAAGGAGAAGAGGGAGAAAGAGAAGCCATAAAGAAAAAAGAGCACACCTACTATAGTGGTTTAATTTCCTAATTAGCGTTTATATACCCAAGAAAGGAAAATAAAGATCATTCTTCAATGGCAAACATAAATTATGACTTATTAAGTAAGGAAAAATATATATTTCTTCAGCAGTATGAGCAATTTTTTGTCTGATATTTCAATAAAATCCTGGATACCACAGGCTTCTCACTAACAAAAGATCAATTTTAAACCCTTGTATGAATATAATCAGAAAGATAAATATTCCACACACAAAATTTCTAGATTTTGGCTACTCCTTGTACCTTGCAAATGGTAAGTACTTAGTAAGCAAGTATACAATGTTGATTAAACAAATGGACCATGGTCTCTGTACCATAGAATTAGATAAGACCATAGAAGTTGACTGGTCAACGTTTTGAATAGATGCAGACATCTCTATTCTACATGTAGAGTGATTATTGAAAGGCTATTTGAGCACTTCCATGTGAAAAATTGATTGTGAATACATTTTGTGCTGGCATTGGCAGTATCACTGCAATAATTACAGCATGTTTAATTTCTCATATGTTTATCTTTATTGATGAGGGATGCCCTGGGGAGGCATAAAAAGGGACATGGTTACATCTTCCTAAGTCATGGATATGGTCTTTAGCCCAAGTGAACTACAAGTCCCAGAATGCAGCCTTCTATTCTTATATACTGAGTTCTAGAACTAATATGCCAAATTTGATGACATAGTTGGATTTATCATGAAAACCAAAAATGTTATGATTTAAACTTTAGTATATAGCACATTGTCATTTGCTACATTTCTGTATTTTATTTTTCATGAAAAATATTTTTACTCTTCATCTCATCGAGATATGTTGTAGAATTGATTTCATACATAAAATAGCCAATTCATTATAAAGAATACAATTTTTTCATGCATAAAATAATAATTTAATTATAGAGAATTAGTGAAAAAATTTAAGGACCAAATGAGTGATTAACAGTGATTTTTAGGGACTGGAGAGGTGGCTCAGCAGTTAAGAGCACTGGCTGCTCATGCAGAGGACTTAGATTCAGTTCTCAGCACCCACATGGTAGCTAACAGCTGTCTATAACTCCAGTTCTAGGGGATCTGATGCCCTCTTCTGACCTCCATTGGCATGGCATGATATGGGTGTACTTACATGTCTGTAGGCAAAACACTCACACACATAAAATAAAAATAATAAATTTTAAACAGAATGATTTCTGAATTTTTTCAGAAATGTATTTTAGTACACATTTCCTTAAAGTAGATCATTGAATTTATTTTCAATTTATCTTTTCTAAAATTGTTACTTATGGGTATTTATTATAGATCTTTCAAATCATAAGTAACTTTCTGTTTCCTATTATGAGTATAGTGTCATTTACTTTATTCCTACAACAGTCTCAGTGTGTCCTGCATCCAGTAGTTTTACAAATTAATAATTAATATTAATGAGAATATACATATGAATATAGACATATTTAAGACACTAATTAACAATTATTGAATGTTTAATATTTACCAGGCACTGTGCTAGGAACTCACACGGCTTACTCATTTAATCTTTCCATAGCTTTATAAGATAGATATTACTATTGTTTTAATTTTATGCTAGGCTGAGATGTGCTGAGAAAAACGAACTTGTAAAATGCACAGGACTGCTAAGTGGTAGAGTCAGCTTGTAGACCCCAGCATTTATTTACAGTGCTGGAGATCAAACTTGTGGTCTTATGCTCTACCCCTGAGATACCTATGCCCCCAGTCCTAAATGTCCTTCAACTGATGGATGGATAAAGAAAATGTGGTACATTTACACAAAGGAGTTCTACTTAGTGGTAAGAACAAATGAAATCATAACATTTTTAGGTTAATGTATGGAACTAGAAACTATTATGCTAAGTGAAGTAACATAAATTCAGAAAAACAAGCAATGTATGTTCTCTCTCACTTCCCAGTTAAAATATTCCCCTTTCCCCCATTTCCTCCTTAATAACTACTATCCCCCTCTCTCGAGCTCCTTCTTCTCCTTTATCCCCATTTCCATTTTCCTGGCTCCTGCACCTCATCAGTTGAGGGACATTTAGGCTGTTAATTTGTCACATCCACAAGTGCTGTTGCAGTAACTATCTTTGCACATGTTCCTGTGAACAGGTACAAGAGTTTCTGAATATGTACCTGCAAGTCTATATATATATATTTGTGACAAGGAGTGGGAAGATTGGATCATAAGGTAGATTTATTTTTAGATTTTTAAGAATTCTCCATACTGATTTCCATAGTGGTTGCAGCAGTTTGCAGTCCCATCAGCAGTGGATGAGGGTTCCCCTTTCCATGCATCCATGCCATCATTTGGTGTCATTTGTTTTTTTAATCTTAGCCATTCTGACTGTGGTTAGATGAAATCTTAAAGAAATTTTGACTTTCATTTCCCTAATTATTTAGGATGTTGAATGCTTTTAAGGTGTTCTTTAGCCATTGTTATTTCTTCTATTGAGAGTTCTCTATCTAGATCCATAGTCCATGGGCCATTTATTTCTTTGCTTTTTTGCTTTTTGAGTTCTCTATATATTCTGAATATTAATCCTCTATTGGTTGGAAAGCTGGTGAAGGTTTCCTCTCACTCTGTAGGTTTCCTCTCTACTCAATTGGTTGTTTGCTTTGCCGTACAGAAGCTTTTTAGTTTAATGAGATCCCGTTAGTCGATTGTAGACATTAATTCTCGAGCAACTGATGTCTGATTTAGAAAGTCCTTTGCTGCACCTTTATCTTGTAGGGTACTGCCCATGTTTTCTTGTAACAGTTTCAGCATTTCAGGCCTCACGTTGAGACCTTTGATCCGTTTGGAGTTGACTTTTGTGCAGGGTGAGAGATAAGGTTCTAGTTTCACTCTTCTACGTATAGAGATCCAGTTTTGCCAGCACCATTTGTTGATGATGGTCTTTTCTCCAGTGTGTGTTCTTGGCACTTTTGTAAATATCAGGTGACTGTAATTGCATATACTCATGTTTGGGTCTTCTATTTTGTTCCAATGATCTACAAATGGGTTTTCTGCCAACACCATTCTGCTTTTGTGACTATTGCTCAAGGTCTGGTATGATAATCCCCCTGGCATTGCTATCTGTGCTTATGATTGCTTTGGCTATCCAGGGTCTTTTGTGTTTCCTTATGAATTTTAGGATGGTATTTTTCTATTTCTGTGAAGAATGTCATGGGGATTTTGATTGGGGTTGAATTGAATCTTCAAAATGCTTTTGGTAGGATGGCCATTTTCACTATATTGACTGGACCAATCCATGTACATGGGGGATCTTTCTATCTTCTTGTGTCTTTCTCAATCTCTTTCTTCAAAGATGTAAACTTTTAGGATTGAATAGGTCTTTAATGTCTTTGGTTATATTTATCCCTAGATATTTTTTCTGGAGGCTATTGTGAATGGGAGTGTTTTCCTGAATTCTTTCTCTGATTGCTTATTTGTGTACAGAAAGGCTACTGATTTTTATCGATTGGTTTTGGAACCTGCCACTTTGCTGAAAATATTAATGATTTCTGGAAGTGCTCTGGTGGAATTTGGGGATCTCTTACAGATAATATCATATCATATGGTTTCATGGTGTGGCATGTTCTCATTGAAGCTCCTTAGCATGGAGCACCTCAGGAAAAGTTTGCTGATGCTGTAAGTGCCCATCAGCCTAGCACTCATCACCCCAGCCCACTCATCCCTTATTTCTCTTCCTCTACTGCATTGTTCTCAAATTGTACACGTAGCCCTGGCAATCCACACATATAGTCTCAGAGAGACCCATGGTTACCTGAAATAATTTTACCTTTTAATGGTTATCCTAAAATATTTATTATAGGCTGAGAAATTTCAGTATTTCCTCTTGGGTTTGTATTTAAATTTTACTGGCGTCAATGGGGCAGCATAGCTTGAATTCTTTTTAGTGTTTTCTCATATGGGGGATCCACAGCATTTTGTGAGTTCCTGAGACCTCCAGATTAAAAACACTGTGTAAGAAATAGGCTTGGATATATAGTCAACCAATCAACACAGGCTAATCTTCATACATGCTTTCTGCGAGTGTCACACTGTGCTACACACTGGGAATTATATAGAACAAAAGTCCTAATTTTCATGGGTTAATGGAGAAGGAAGTAGAAAGCAAATTTTGATATATTGTCATAGTGATAATTGATTGGTCTAAATCTCTTGGAGAAAAATTTAGCAGTTGGATCAAGAGCCTTGAAATTTGGATGACCCATAACCAAATCAGCTTATTGTTAGGATTTATTTTATGAAAATAAGAGCAGTCCACAAAGATTGATAGGAAATAAACAAGAAATTAGACTGAATGAGGATTATTGAAATTAACTCAACCTAACACTACTTACAGTAGTTAAAGATGAAAACCAGATTTAAAGTTTAACATGAGAATAGTTAAATAAATTATAGCATTCAATGTGATGCAATATTTGCCACTAGAAATAATATTTTCTTACAATTCCATTTCTGAAAAGGTAAGAGAGCAGCCTTATTTTGTTCTATTGAAGACTATATGGTAAATACTTTAGGCTTGGCAGAAGACATTACCCTGTGAGTTGCAGTTATTCAAACTCTACTATTGTGATATGAAAACAACCATAGACAACACATAAATGTACACAGAAACATTCCAATAAAACTGTATTTACAGAACTGAACTATGAGTTTTGCATACTTTTGTTTTTTTAGAAATTGACTTAGATTTTTAAAAATGTTAAATATTTTCCTTTAAAATTTTATTCTTGGAAATTTCATAGAGGAATACAATGTATTTAGATAATATGCACCTCTGGTCCGTCCCTCCAACTCTTCCTGGACACGCCTCCCCCAATCCTTCTTCCTACTTCCTATTCTCTTCTGCTTAAGAAAAAAATAACCTACTAAGTCCAATTATTGCTGCTTATATGAGAAGCATGGGCATCAACTGGAGCCATCAGCTGGAGCCTGGCAACCTACCATGGGTCACACCACTGAAGAAAACTGACTCTTCCTCCCCCAAAGCCATCAACTGCCAAAAGCTCCTCTGCTTTAAGTTTAAGAAAATCTTACCCTCTGCCTCACTATCATCACTATCACCAATATCACCTACAGGGAAAAGCATTGCAGAATTTTTTAGAGTGTATGTTCCCAAATGTACTGGTTCTAAAATGCTTTGATTCTGTCACTTTTATTTGGAAAAATCCCAACAACATTCAGGAAAGAGAGACAGACATGCTATACCAATTTATCTACTTCAAATATGGAAAAAGTATTCTAACTTATTTTAAAGTCTTGCATTATCAACATATCAGAACTTAAGTGTATTAGTTACTTCTCTGTTGCTGTGCTAAAACACCGTAACCAAGGGAACTTATGGGAAGAAAAGTTTATCTGAGCTTATGGGTTCAGGTTCCAGATGGATTAGAGTCTGTCATGTCAGGGAGGTATGGTGAGGTGGTAGGAGCAGGAGCAGAAAGCTAAGCCCTCACATCTTCAACCAGACACAGGAAGCAGAGAACCCTCAAAGCCCACCCCCAGTGACATTCTTCCTCTAGTAAGGTCACATCTTCTAAAACCTCCCAAAACAGCGCCACTACCAACTGGGGACAAAATATCCCAATACTTGGGGCCTATGGGGAGCTTTCTCATTCAAATCACCACATTAAGATAGAACAAAAATTAGGAACCATTCCTATTTATGAAGATATTTAAATAAAATCTCTCATTCTAAGTCTGAGTTTGGTAAGAGAAGAGAGAGAGAGAGAGAGAGAGAGAGAGAGAGAGAGAGAGAGACTCTAAAGTTTCTTGGTTTATCTTTTCCTTAGTCTCACTGATCATTTTCATTTTTTTAAACTCAAATTTATTTCTTTCCTTCTCCTGATTTTGGATTCTTTGCTCTTCTAAGACCTTGTGTGATATGTCATTAGGCTGCTTCTTTGGAATATTTCTCCACTTTTGCATGGGTACTCGTTGCTAGATGCTTCCCTCAGTATTGCTATTGTTGAAACTTGCCAGTTTGGGGAAATTTTATTTCCATTTCCATTTGTTTAAAAAAATTTCCCTTTTGGTCTACTTTCCTTTTAGAAACAAGGTCTTCGCTCTGTGGCCCCAGCTGGCCTCAAACTAATTTGGTAGCTGAGGCTGGTCTTGAACTAATGGTAATCCTGCTTCAGTCTTCGGAGTGTTGGAATTACCTGTGTGAGCCACCATGCCTAGCTTTCAAGAACCATCCTAATTTTCTTTCAGAATTCTTCAGTGACCTTGATCAAAAACATGAAACATGCTTTCAATCTCCATAAATTTGTGTAATTTCTAACATTCTCCTGTTAGCTTCCAGTTTCATTACATTGTGGTCAGAAAAGGTGCAGGACAAGATTTCATTTTTTTTAATTTGTTAAGACTTGTTTTGTTCCTCATATTTGATCTGTTCTAGAGAAAGTTCCCAATGTTAATTAAAATAGTATATATTTTATAGCTATTGAATGGATTGTTCTGTAAATACCTTTCAACTTAATATTTTTTTAATTTTGTGTGTATGGATATGCATGTTCATGTCTATAAATGCAAGAGTTACATGCCACAGCATACATGGGGAGGCTGGAGAACAGTCCAAGATGTAAGCCTTGACCCACTACCTTGTTTTGAGACAGAGCCTCCTTTGTTGTTACCCACTGCATACTCCACACTAGCTGACCCAAGAATTCCCAGGGATTCTGTTTCTGCCTCTTGTCTGGCCATAGGAAGACTCGATGACAGCCATGTCCTACCCCATGCTGGCTTATGGGGTCCTGGGGATTTCAGCTCAGGTCCCCATGCTTCCATGGCAAATGCTTTGCCCACCATGCCGTCTCCCAGCCCTATAAATATATTTTGAGTCAGTTTGAGATATACCATGATTTAACTGATATTTCTTTGTTGATTTTTGTGTTCGTGATTTAACCACTAATAAGACTGGAGAATTAAAATCTCCCAAATATTTTTGTTTTGGGACCTGCCTCCCCTTTAGTTCTAATAGCATTTATTTTATAAAATGGCTGCTCTGATATTAGGTGTAGATATATTTGCAATTATTACATTTTCTTGGCAAGTGGATTGCTTGATCATTGTATTATGACTTCTTTCTCCTTATAGTTTTTTTTTTTTTTTTTTTACTTTAGGTCTATTTTTCAGACATGAGTATAGCTAGTCCTGCTCATTTTAGAATTCTAATTGTTTCCCCTCCTTTCACTTTCAATCTGTGTATGCCTTTCCTAGTGAAGTGAGTTTCTTGTAGCCAGCATATCATCATCATCATCATCATCATCATCATCATCATCATCATCATTTTATATTCCATTCGACCGGTTTCCATCTTGTAATTAGAGAATTTAGTCCATTTACATGTGAGTTATTATTAAAGGGTAATAACATATGCCTGCTATGTTGATTTTCCTTAGTTGTTTTGAGCATTCTTTATTTTTTTTTTAAATTCCTCTCGATGTTAGTCAGAGGTCTCCATAAGAAGAGAACTGATAGAATAAATGTATATTAAAAGGGGCTTTATTAGATTGGCATACCTGATAATGGTCCAGTAGTCCAACAATGAAGTGAAGACACTGGAGAGGCTGGGAACTGGTTCAGTCCATAGGGCTGGATGCTTCAGCAGTCTCAGACACTGAACCTAGGAGATTCCTGGAGAGCCCCTTGGTCTTCAGCCCACACTGGAAGACTGATGAAGGTTCTAATGTCAATAAAGGATGGATGAGTCACAGCAGCAGCAGCAGCAACAGCGTAGATGAAATTGTGAACAGGGTAGAAGAACTTGCCAGTGAGATACAAAGGCAAGTTAGCAAAAATCAGAGATTTCCCTTTGGACCTTCTCATATCAGAGCTGCCAACAGAAGGTGTTGCTCACATTTAGAGTTGTTTTTCCATTTCAATTAACCTAATTGCAGGTGTGTTTAGTTTATTCCAGATCCTGGCAAGTCAACAAACAAGATTAACCACCACACTCTTACTCTTCTTTGTAGTCTGATAGATTACTGTACTGATGGCATCTCGTGTGTGTGTGTGTGCGTGTGTGTGTGTGTGTGTGTGTGTGTGTATCTATTCTACTAGTAGGATTTACCCATGGTGCCATGATGGTAGTTACCCTTCCCTTCTGAATGTAAGATTCCTTTAAGCATCTTTTTCAAGGCTGGTCTGCTGATCATAAATTCCCTGTTTTTGCTTATCTCGGAAGGCCTTCATCTCTTCATTTCTAAGGTAGACTTGCTATGTATAGTAATCTTGACTATATCTTCTTCCAGGACTTCTAACACATTATTCTATCACCTCCTAGTTTGTAGGATTTCTCTTTTAAAAATATGCTGTTAGTCTAACAGGGTTGCCCTTAAATGCAACTTGGTACTCTTCTCTTGGAGATTTAAAAATTCTTTCTTTGTGCAGTATTTTTGAAAGTTTGGCTGAAATATGTCTTGTAAAGGTCTTTTTCTGGTCATCTAATTTGGAGTTCTACATAGTTAACAAATATCTATGTTTTCCTAAACCTTAGGGGAGCTTTGTGTTACCATATCATTGAATAGTCATTCTGTGTCCTTAATCATTATTTTCTCACCTTTGGCTACTCTAGTAGTAGTAATTGCATCCCAAAGATCCAGAAGGCTTTTAAAATTCTGTCTTGTTCTTTTTTGTTTTCTGTCTGAATGTGATAATCACAAAGGATCTGTCTTTAAGCCCTGTCATTCTTCCTTCTGTTTGATTTAGTTTGCTTTTGAGGTGTGTATGTGTGTGTGTGTGTGTGTGTGTGTGTGTGTGTGTAGAGAGAGAGAGAGAGAGAGAGAGAGAGAGAGAAGAGAGGATGTGTGTGAACAGAGGTTAGAGTTGGCCATCAAGTGTCTTCTCAATCACTCCCCACCTCACTTCTTGAGACAGTGTTTACTGAGCTGGGAGCTTCCTCTATAGAATCCTCCTGCTAGCCCTAAGAAAGACAAATATATAAGCACACATTCCTCTTCATCTTCAATAGTTTGTTAAAACAATCTGTAATGTTATAACAGACCCTCTAAGTTTTTGCAATATGATATTCTTTTATGACAATTCTTAATTTTGCATTAAGTTCCATGAGTATATTAACAATTGATGATAATGATTTAAAAAATAACTTTTACAGACCATATTTCTCAACTTTTTTCTTAAATTTTTTTTTTTTAATTTTATGTGCATGAGTGTATTGCTTACATGCATGTAAGTGCACCTGTGTTGTGCAATGCCAGTGGAAGTCAGAAGAGGGCATTGGATTCTTCTGGACCTGGGGTTATGGACATCTGTTAGCTGCCATGTGGGTGCTGGGAATCAAACTTGGGTACTCTGCAAGAGCAGCCAGTGCTCTTAACCACTGAGCCATCTTTCCAGTCCCTCAACTTTTTTCTTCTTGATCTCTTTACAGGATGTATCCAATGAGTTTTACTTATTTATTTGTCTTGGAAAATTAAAATCAACCTAATATTCAATCCTTCACCCCAGGAACGTAGGCAGGTACATTAACAAACCTGTACCATGTTTGAATTGTGTTTGAATGTGGATGCCTTTATCTTGGCTGTGCTCCCTGGTTCTTCACGGTCTTCCCCCTCCACACTCCACACATAGTTTGTACTTACAAATGCTTTTAGACCTTCCTAGACAACATACAATTTTAGGTATTTACTATTTGAGATGATGCCCCTTGTTTTCACACTGACATGTGCCTTGTGTTCTCCTGGACTTAGGCTTTGGAAGATCGCGTGTGGGAACTCTTACAGGAAGCAGACAAGACCGCTGAAGAAAACAAGTCTCAGAGTCAGGTCTATGATGCCATGGCCCAGACCCTGGGAGAAGCGTGGACAGCCCTGGTCTCCATGCTTGAAAGAAGGAGGGAGCTCCTTAGGCTGACTTCTGAGTTCTTTGAAAATGCTTTAGAGGTTGGTGTTTCAGAAAACATTTGCCTTCTCCATATTGAGGTCATAGTAAGCACACTAAAAAAAGTTGAGTCCCATAAAACACACATTGCAACCATGTTCGAAAATGGCAGAATAACCAAGGCATATACAAGACAGTTAGGTTTTTTTATTTTGACAAAATATAAAATCAATATTTTAAATATAGATCTTCAAACATGAACTAAGTTTACTTAATTCAATAAAATAGTAAGAGTGGGAACTGTCACTTGTCATTTTGATCTAGTTCCTTCTTTAGAACATCATAATATAGCTCTGGAATCTAATTAGCCTTTTTGTACAGTTCCTAGGAAGTGCTGATGTGGAAGGCTTTTGGTGGCTAAAAGTTGGAGGATAAAATTTCTGCTGCTCATTAAAAAATGAATTACATAGAATTCTATAGAATGTTTGACTTGTAAACATAGCATTTTACAGAACATTTTCCTAGAGCATGTAGTTGCATAGTTTGACTCATTAAAACACAAGGAAAGGAAGGGAAAAGTCCTAGACCTAAGATGAATGGCCATTTCCTTCTGTAATTTTTCTTGAGTTCTTTGATATTTTTTGAGGTTTTCAATTTCAAAATGTAAAACAAAAAGAAAAAATTCAAAAGAGGTATATTTAGTATAAGACAGTTATTGAAAATTTCACTTTGTAACTTCTCTGTCCAGTGGCAGCACATTCTGATGTGCGGACACTGTTTCATTATGATAAAGTACTAGCTTTGAAAAATAGGACATTTTTACAGGGAAAATTCAGGAGTTAAATCTAAAATAATGAAGGAAAGAAGATTAGTAATAGAACACAAAAATTGAGGTAGACAATCTCATGTATCAAGTGTGCATTTAAAAGTTAAGAAGAGGGAGCAAAAGCCTTATTGTAACTTTGAAGATTTGCACTCCACACCTTGAACACTGAAACTCAGCTTATTTTACAGACCATCTTGGGAAAAACTCCCATATACAATCTTCTTTCTTAAAAGACACATAAGCCATCAGGAATATACTTACAGGGGCCAAATTGCAGATCTAGCTGGTTCATTCCATCTTAGTAAGTGGAGTGTAGGTGTCAACTGGCCTTGAAAATCAGTCTCCTGAACACAGGAAATTATCTTTTTTCTAACATTAGTCTCAATATTTATTTCTCCATGTGTTAATATTAGCTAATTTTCTCTCTGATACGGGATTACTTCCAGATATTACATGGAGAGAGGAAATACTAAGTCAAATCATGTCAGCCAAGCACTCTTATTACCCTTGAGTGAGCTTTTATTGAATCTAAGGCAATGACTAAATGTTCCTGTATTTTCCTGTGTCAAATTCTGTGAACTACTCACATCGAGTGGAAGGCAGATGTCTACATAACCTTCCTGCTGCTTCTCTATGACAAAGCAATTTTCACTAGTGACAAGAAAAGATGAGGAAATTAATTGTAACTCTTTTAAAGAAGTCCCAGTGGCTGCTTCTACCTTGTACAAACTGTAGAAAGAAGGAAAGCACAAGTTTTACATGGGGAAAACATTCACAAGATAAAAGTTAATGGGATCAGGAGAGCTTTAGAACATTGTTTATGTTTTTCAAAATTTTTTATTAGAGTTTGAAATACAGATATACGGTGGATCTAAACTTCCTGTAATGAATGTTCTATAAGACAACAAAGTATGGGAGATGTTTTTTCCCTTTTAAGATTCTCCTAGAAGACTGTCTTTAAAATAAGTTATCAGAAACTGAATGAATGAGAGATGTAACCTCCTGTTGAACTATAAACACTAGAAATCTTTAGGAATATAAGACAGTTTATGATGGTGTGATTGACAGTTATTACAGGACAGTTTCTGGCTCACAGGCTTAGTTGTCAGGTATGTGTGTGGGGTCTTCTCCAACACCGAGTGACAGTGGCAGGCGTCTGTCAGCATATCCTACAGAATGGCAGAGGCCTTCTCTGCTTTTCAAAGGAGGCATGCCCAACAGTCGCTCATCATTCCACACCACTTATAACTACATCCTATGCAGCTGCTGTAGTAATCAAATGTGATATATTATCTGAAGCAGCTCATTCTATAAATATTAACAGTCACCAACTTCAAAGATGGTAGTTTAGAGAAAGCAAAAAGAAAGGGCCAGCACTGTGGAGGCTTCTCCATCTTCCCCACTGATATTTCACCTTTGTTATTTTATTCTAAACCAAATCCATTTTAACATGCTCTTTATAAACTATGATAATCCCCACTGAACCTTAGCACTGAAACACACCAGCCGTGTGCTGCTGTGGCGGTGTTCTAATGGAATAGCCAACTATGCTTTGCCCTCATCTAAAATTTGTCTACGATCCTCCTCCTGAGGGTTATATCCTTACTTCAGTGTGTCTTTCCATCTCAAATTTATTTTCAGGAAAAGTAAAAAAGAAAGTGATCATGTCAATTGCCATTTACATGTCAAATTGTTATACATTTTCCTTGGAAATGGAGAAATGTCCCCGTTTTCATTTCTGCTCTAGCTAATCTCATTCTATTTATATAAACAATGCACAAACATTATTGACAAAACTTTAAATAAAGCTTTGAACTATAGCTTCAAAAGCTAAGTTCGCCTCCTCTCGCTCATCTTGAATTCCATTCTTCTCATAAAGGTAGCAATTTGGTGTGTTTATTTTCAGATCTCTTTCCTTTCCCTTTACACACACACACACACACACACACACACACACACACACACACACACATATTTAGTCAGCTACACCATTAATGCAAGGAAAAAAATCCCGTATATCTTAAGGCGTCACAGTGACTGCTTTTGCTTTCATGTCTTTCCCTTGTACTTTGTTGTAGTTCGCTATAAAAATAGACCAGACTGAAGATTTCCTCCAGAATCCTCATGAGTTTGAGAGCACTGAAGCCTTACAATCACTTCTTCAGCTTCATGACCTCCACACCAAAGGCAAGAAATGTTTTATCTCCACGTAATCTTTTGAGCATCAAAAGATGTTAGCATATGGATTCTTATGGATGACAGCATTTTGATTTTACCTATTGATACTTCTATTCTAGGAAAGGCCTAGCAAAGCTTTGCTTTTGGCTGCCCTCAGAAGGAAGGCACTAGTTTTAAATGACCCCGAGGGGAGATACAGGAAGAGCCTGTGAGGGCTTTGGCTATGGGTGTGAAGGTCTTCTTCCCTGAGAGCAGAGGCTGCTTCTGCCTTGCTCGTCCCTTCATTCTAACATCCAGCAAGGCACACGGTACCATGGAGCCTCAAGATATGCTTGCTGGGTAAATGCAGTGGCTGTTCCTTCTAAGGGTGTATAAGCTCAGATCAGCCTTTAAACAGCAGCTGTGACTAAGGAAAATTTCTTTTTCATTATTTCAGTTAAAAAGAATATATATTTTTGAGATATACAACAGAAAATTATACAAAATATTTTCAACTCTCTGAGAAACTCATAATGGTAGTCAAATTGTTAAACTACAATTTATATGCCAGGCCTTTCCCACGAGACTAGGAAAGTTGTCTGTGGAAAAATAGTTGTTTTCTAATTTTTATTGAGCTTTTGTACAGTTCATACAACAGTACTTAATCAAATTTAGACCCCCCTCCCCATCTACGCCCCCCCCCACTGGACCTTATGTATTCTGCTATACATGTTAAGTCCTGTCCCATCAAGCATTTGTACCCAGATGTCCATCAGTGCAAATTCATCCACTGGAGTCTGGTCAGCCTACCTAGAGATCCTAAGTAAGGCCTACTCTCCCTCACCCAGTAGTAATCAGTCTTCAATAGTTCCCTGACTAGGACCAGCCTGCCACCCATTTCCCTCACTCTGCTCTGAGCCCTTGTCTGATTGAGTTGGCATGGGTCCTGTGCTTGATGCCACCATTGCCACCAGTTCACACATGCAAGCTTCCAGGAGACTGAAAGCCTCTGCTTCCCTGTGTTCATGAACCAGCCCTGGCTCTTACAGTCTTTCCACCACCACCCCCCCTTCTGCAATGGTCCCTGAGCTGTGCGTGGGTGGGTGAGGTTCAATATAGGAGTCCTATCCGGGGACGCACACGCTGCAGTCTCTTATTCATTAAAATGTGGCCAGTTATGGCCTTCTGTGTGTACCACACTCTATTGTTTCTAAGGAAGTTCCACTGGGGAGAGTTGTGGGATGTACTAGTTTTCTCTCTACCCCGTTCTGCTATGTTCCATGAGCTTTAGGTGTAGAGGTTCAACTGTAGATGTGTCACCTAGGACTGAGCATCTCTCAGACATATATTTTCTGTGTCTGACAAATTGTGGAATTCTGCAGTAGTCCCCCCTCCCCCCGCCTCATGTGTTATAAAAAGAAGCTTCTTTGATGTGTGGTATATGGTATACTTGTCTGTAAATATAAGGATCCATATTTAGCATATGGTAAGAAATTTCATTCGTCTGGAGCTATGACAGAAATAGGGTTTTCTCTAGGATCTGTGACCTCTCCAACCATGTGTATTTGGCTGTGTTTACAATGCTACCCATGAGACCATTCCTACTGAGAAGGCTTTAAATCCAATTAGGTAGCTATTGATTACTCTCCAGATAATAGTGTCCCTATTGCACCAAAAGAGGTAGTTGGTTGTGCCAGTCATTATGGTTATTTGGCTTTAGGGCTGGGTTGGACCATTGATTAATTTTCTCCCTTAGCAGCTTACATAGTATCCTCTAGAACTATGAGAAGTAAACTTCAAGTAGAAGGCTTCCAGGTCAGTTCCTGCTCCATTGTTCCAAGTCCTATGTCTGAAGTGTGTCCTGTTTTCAGCAGTAGGGTCTTATCTTCTAGTTCTGGGAGATAACCAAGAGTTCTGGCAATAGCCTATGTTATTTTGGGAGTCTCTTGGACTACTGTGACCAGTTGCTGAAGGGAAGTTTCTCCTGTCTGGTACTAGGTTCCTTGCCATACAGCCCCCAGTTATACATATGCACTAATGTTCAGATACTGTATGTGCATTTCTCATGGGGTTGTGGAAGCAAAACATTTTCCTCTGGCTTCTTTAGCCCCCTCAAGATCTATTCATCTCTATTCTCTCTCCACTTTATCCAACCTCCCTCCTCCTTCCCCAGCCCAAGTACCTCCATTATCTTCACCATCCCCCCAATAACGCCTGTCTCCCACCATCCCACCTCCCCTGAGTTCCCTCCTCACCCACTATGTCCCCCTGCATGCCCCTCTGACCTCCCCCTGGTAACATCTGTTCCTAACTATCCCCTCTTTCAGGTTCTTTCTTTTCCTTTACTGCCATATTTCCTTTCCATTTTCCTGGCTCCTGGTGTAACATCAGGATATATACTCACATATAAGGGATTGGTGCTACAATTACAAATGAGGGAGAACATATGTCTTTTGATTTTCTGAGTATGTGTTTTTTACTTAGTATAACACACTCTAGTTACATCCATTTACCTGCAAATTTCATGATTTTATCTTTTCTTCCTGCTGAGTAGAACTCCATTGTGTAGATGTACCACATTTTCATTATCTATTAGTCAGTTGAGAGACATTTAGGTTGTTTCCATTTCTTAGTGTGAAGAAAGCAGCAACAAACATGAATGTATAGGGATATCTACAGTAGGATGAGTCCTTTGACTATATGCCAAGGAGTGGTATAACTGGATCATATGGTAGATTCAGTTTTAGTTTTTTTAAAAAACTTAAATTTTTTTTATTATTTTTATTTTATGTGTATGCATGTATTGCCTGCATGTAGGTAAGTGCACTAGTGTCATGCAATGCCCACAGAGGTCAGAAGAGGCTGTTGGATCCCCTGGGACTGGAGTTACAGACAGTTGTTAGCTGCCATGTGGGTGCTAGGATCAGTTTTAGTTTTTTGACCATTCTCCATATTGCTTTCTATAGTGGTTGCACAAGTTTGCTTTCCTACCAGCAGTGAATGAGCATTCCCCTTCCTCCACATCCTTGCCAGCATTTGGTGTCTTTTGTTCTCTTGATCTTAGCCAGTCTGACTGGAGTAAGATAGAATCTTAAGGTAGTTTTAATTTGCATTTCCCTAATTACTAACGATGTCAGCATTCACCTTTTAAGATGTTTCTTAGCCATCTTTATTTCTTCCTTTGAGAACTCTGTTTCGAATTTGAGCCCATCTTTTAATTGGGTCATTTGTTTTCTTGATCCTTTTTGGTTTTTTGAGTTCTTGTATATTCTAGATATTAATCCTCTGTCCTATGTGTAACTGGTAAAGATTTTCTTCCACTCAGTGGGTGTCCTCTTCCTTTCCTTGGTTGTTTCTTTCTCTATATGGAAGTTTTATAGCTTAATGAGGTCCCACTTATTAATTGTTAACCTGCCCAAGCAGCTGATATCTCATTTAGAGCATTTTTTCCTATGCCTATGTCTTGGAGGGTACTGCCTATGTTTTCTTTTAGCAGTTTCAGGTTTTATACTGAGGCCTTTGATCCATTTGAAGTTGACTTTTGTGTAGGGTGAAAGATATGCGTCCAACTTCATTCTTCTATAGGTGGAGATCCAGTTTTCCCAGCATCATTTGTTGATGCTGTCTTTCCTCCATTGTGTATTCTTGGCACCATTATCAAATACCAAGCAGGAAAAATTGCATGTAGTTATATTTGGGTCTTCTATTGCATTCCATTGATCTACCTGTCTATTTTTGTGTTAA
Organism: Nannospalax galili; assembly: GCF_000622305.1. Lineage (NCBI taxonomy): Eukaryota > Metazoa > Chordata > Mammalia > Rodentia > Spalacidae > Nannospalax > Nannospalax galili. The sequence goes on along the minus strand of NW_008357637.1, from coordinate 9,142,495 downwards.
TACCATACTATTTTTATGACTATAGCTCCGTGATATAATCTGAGATCTGGTATGGTGATCCCCCCCAGTGTTATTCTTTTTGCCCAAGATTGCTTTAGCTTTCTGGAGTCTTTTGTGATTTCATATGAATTTTAGGATGAATTTTTGTAGCACTGTGAAGAATGTATTTTGATTGGCATTGCATTCAATCTATTGCTTTGGGTAAGATGGTCATTTCACAATATTAATTCTACCAATTCATGAGCATGGTAGGTCTTTCCATCTCCTAGTGTCTTCCTCTATCTCTTTCTTTAAAGATTTAAAATTTTCATTTTAGAGATATTTAATGTCTTTGGTTAGGTTTAGTCCTTAATTTTTTTTTGAGGTAATTGTGAATGGGAGAGTTTCCTTAAATGCTTTTCTGATTGCTTGTTATTAGTATATAGAAAGGCTACTAATTATTGTAAGTTGATTTAATTACCTGACACTTTACTGAAAGTCTTAATAATTTCTAATAGTATTCTGGTGGAATTTTGGGGATCACTTGTGCATAATATCATATTACCTGAAAATACTGATAATTTGGCCTCTTCTTTTCCAAGTAGCACTCCTTTAATTTTCTTCTCTTGTCTTATTGCTCTTGCAAGAATTTCAAGCACTATCTTGAAAAGGAGTGGAGATAGTGGACAGCCCTGTCTGGGTCCTGATTTTAATGGGAATGTCTCCAGATTTTCTCCATTTAGAATAATGTTGGCTATGTGTTTGTTGCTTTAATTATGTTGAGGTATGTTCCCTGAAGACCAATTTCTTCTAGGACTTTTAACATGAATGCATGTTGCATTTTGTCAAAGGCCTTTTCTGTATCTATTGAGATGACCATGTGACTTTTGTCTTTCAGTTCATTTATATGCTTTATTATATTTATTGACTTACATACATTGTAAGTCATCCTGCATCTCTTACCATCCCTGCGTCTCTGGAATAAAGCCAACTTGATTGTAGTGAATGATTTTTTGATGTGTGTCTGAATGCTGTTTGTATCTTTGCATCTATGTTCATTAAGAATTTGGGCTTATAGTTTTCTTTGTGTGTGTGTGTGTGTGTGTGTGTGTGTGTGTGTGTCTTTACCTGGTTTTGGTATTAGAGTGATACTGGCTTCATACAGTTTGGGAGTTCTTCTGTTTCCATCTTTTTGAATAATTTAAGCAGTATTGGTTGTAGATATTCTTTGAATGTCTTTGAATTCTTCATGGTAGAATTCTGCCATGAATCCATCTGGGTCTGGGTTATTTTATTTATTTTTTTTAGTTGGGAGGTTTTGTATTATTATTTAAATTTCCTTATTTGTTATGGATCTATTTAAGCTGTTGATCTCTTCTTGGTTTAACTTTGGTAGTATCCATGACTTTAGAAATTCATCCATTTATTTTAGATTTTCAAATTTAATGGAGTATAGATTTTTAAAGTATTCCCTTACAATGTTCTGGATTTTTTTTTTTTTTTTCGGTGTCTGTTGTGATGTTTCTCCTTTTGCCTCTGATTTTGTTAATTTACGTTTGCTCTTTCTTTCTTTTCATTAACTGGACTAAGGTTCTGAATATCTTTTTTATGTTCTGGTTTTTATTATTTCTTCTCATCTACTAGGTTTGCGGTTGGTTTGTTCTTGCCTTTTCAGAGTTGTACTGTTAAGTGCTCTTACTGATTTTTTAATGTAGGCATTAAGAGCTATAAACTTCCCTCTTAGGACTACTTTTATAGTGTCTCACAGGTTTTGTTAGTTTATATTATCATTTTCATTTAGTTCCAGGAATACTTTAATTTCTTTCTTAATTTCTTCTTTGACCCATTCATCATTCAGGAGTGTGTTGTTTAATCTCCATGAGTTCATGTAGTTACTAGAGCTTCTTTTGTTGTTGATTATAAGCTTTATTGCATTGTGGTTGGATAGAATGCATGGAATTATTTCAAATTTGTAGCTGTTGACATTTGTTTTGTGTCACAGAATGCAGTCAATTTTAAAAAAACTTGCATGGGCTGCTGAATAGAAAGTATATTCTTTGGTGCTTGGGTAAAATAGTCTGTAGATGTCTGTTACGTCCATTTCATGTAAGATGTCATTTAATTCAGATGTCTCTCTGTTTATTCTTTGTCCAGTTGACCTGTCTATTGAAGATAGTGGGGTATTGAAGTCATCTACTATTACTGAGTTGGGGTTAATCTGTTTTTATGAAATTGGGTGCACCAGAGTTTAGTGCATATATGTTCATTATTGTAATTGTAATATATTCTTGATTGATTTTTCCTTTGATTAGAATGAAGTGACCCTCTTTATCTCTTCTGATTATTTTTAACTTGAAGTCTGTTTTGTCAGATATTATGATTGCAACACCGTCTTGCTTCTTAGAGCCATTTGCTTGGAATATTTTTTTCCATCCTTTTTCCCTAAGGCAGTGTTTATCCTTAAAGGTGAGATGAGTTTCTCATCTCACAAAAAAACAAACAGAGGATTTTCTGTCTTGAACCATTCTGCTAGCCTGTGTCTTTTTTAAAATATTTTTATTTTTTATGTTTATGAATGTATTGCCTGCACGTAAGCGCACCCATGTCATGCAATACCCAAGATCAGAAGGAGGCATTGGATCCCCTAGAACTAGAATTACAGATAGTTTTTAGCCACCATGAGGGTGCTGGGAATCGAACCTGGGTCCTCTGCAAGAACAGTCAGTGCTCTTAACTGCTGAACTGTCTCTCCAGTCATGGTAGCCTATGCCTTTTGACAGGGGAGTTGAGGGCATTGATATTTAGTGTTATTATCGAAAAATGTGTATTGGATACTGTCATTTTAACTTTTTGTGTTTGTGGCTCTATTTTATATTTCTGTTTTTATGTCTTTGTTTTCTTTCTGTAGCCTCTTGGGTATTCATTCCTATCTTCAGTCCTTTGTATTGCTTCAAGTATTCTCTGTAGGTCTGGTTTGGTGGACATGAATTCTTTCAGCCTATTTGTATCATGGAAAATTTTCCATTCCCCTTTCACTATGATAGTTTTGCAAGTTTTCAAGGTTGGCATCCATGGTCATTTAGACCTGGGAATACTTTGGTCCAGGATCTTCTGGCTTTCATAGTTTGCATTGAAAAGTCAGCTCTAATTCTGATGGACTTTCCTTTATATGTAACTTGTTGTTTTTCTCTAGCAGCTTTGGGTACCCTCTCTTTGTTCTGTACATTTAATGTTTTTATTGTGATATGCCATGGGGAGTTTCTGTTCTGCTCATGTCTAATTGGTATTCTGTGTGCTTCTTGAATCTGTATAGGTAGGTATTTCCTTAATTTATGGAAGCTTTCTTCTATAATCCTGTTGAAGATCTGTTCAGTGCCATTGGCCTGAGATTCTTCTCCTTCCTGTACACCTATGATGTGTAGATTCGGTCTTTTTATGTTATCCCACATTTCCTGCATATTCCATTCCTGTTTTTCTGTTTTTGTTTTTTTTTATTTTATTTTACATAGTCTTTGCTTAAGGAGATCAGATCTTCAACTTTTCATCCAGTCTTGATATTCTGCTTTCTGTTTCATTCATTTTACTTGTGAGGCTTTTTCCTGTTGTTTCTAATTGGCTTATTGACTTTTTAAATTCCATGATCATTTCAGTTTGGGTTTTCTTCAATATTTCTATCCCTTTTGTGAATTCACTTTTCGAGTCTGAATTGTTTTTGATATTTCATTAAACCACATATTTGAATATTCTTGAGCTTCCATCACATTTATGCCTATTCTTTATGAGTTCTTTGTATTTTCTTTAAGTTCTTTATGTTTATGATTGTTCTTTAAATTCTGCATCCTGGGATTCCTCAGGGTAGTTCTCATTGTAGTGCACTTCTGTCAGATTAGTAGGTTTTGTTGGGAACATATCCTCTTGATTTTTCATATTATTTGTGTTTTTGCATTGCCATTTGGGCATATGAATGTTCTTTGTTGGTTGTGTGTCCAGTAGGAGCTTCTAATCTGCCTTTATTTGATTGAATTTTGGTTCTGTTTATATTATTTATTTAGCTTGGTTGCTCTTTGCAGAATCCTAAGTAGGTCGGTCTGTTAGGCCAGTCAGGAGCCAGCAGAAGATGAGGGTGGGGACCACCTGAGGAGGATCTTAGCAATCTATGCTAGGGGGTTTAGCTAGTCTGGGTTAGGAAGCTAGTCTAGAGAGCTGAGGCAGAGGTATTGGAGCAGGCCTGGTTCCACAGAGAGCAAGGGACAGGGTAGATTGTTGATGGATAGTTTTAAAACTTTTTTTATTGAATTTTTGTGTGTTTCATACATAAAATAATCTATATACCCTTTTCCCCCTCGGCATCCTCCCATAGCCCCACCATTGGAGTTCATACAATCTGTTATTTGTATTAAGGCTTATTAAGTAAAGTTAGTGTCCAAGATGTCCCTCAGTGCAGGTTCATCCACCAGGGTTTAGCCTAACCTTCTCTTTAAGAAGATCTATCTGCTCTTCCTCACCTAGCAGTAATCAGCTGTCAACAATTCTTTGACTAAGATTGGGGCTTGCTGTTCATTTCCACAGTTCTGCGCTGGGGTTTGCATGGGTCTTGTGCATGCTGACGCCATTGCTGAAGGTTTGTACGAGAAGGGTCCCTGGCACCTGTGGGACTATTTCCGTATGGTCATGCACCTCCTTCCTGGCTCTTAAAATCTTTCTGGAAGAAAGAGGGTTGTGAAAGCAGCAGAGGAGAGCATTTTAGATATAAGAAGTTTCTTTGTGTAATGAAGTGTGACAAGTTGTAACTGGATTAGGAAATGGCCTAGATGGTATTTCAGACATTGCTCTCTCCAGGTGGGGACTGCTGTGTGCAGTGTGGCCTCAGCTGAGTCCATGTACTATTAACTATTTCTGGAGCTGTGCTTGTTTCTTAACTTGGCCATGGCACTTCCTACTTTGTGTCTATTTGGTGTATGAAGATAGTTAATAGATATTTCCTAAACCAGCATATAAGTGTTCAGCTAGATGTTAAACTTAATTGAAATGTTTAATTGTTAACTTAAAAGTCTAACTTTTTATCATTTATTTTTTAAACTTTTTATCCATGGCAGTGTAGATAATAATTTTATTGAATTTTTGTGTATTTCATACATAAAATCATCTTTATACCCCCTTTCCCTTTGACACCTGCCCATAGCCCCCAACTGGAGTTCATACAGTCTGTCATTTGTATTAAGGCCTATTATGTAAAGTTAGTGACCCAAGATGTGTCTCTTTGCAAGTTCATCCATCGGGGGTTAATCAGCCTATCTAGAGTCTTTCACTTCAAGAAGGTCTGCCCTTCCTCACCCAGCAGTAATCGGCTGCCAATTATTCTTTGACTAAGATTGGGGCTTGCTGTTCATTTCCACAGTTCTGCGCTGGGGTTTGCATGGGTCTTGTGCATGCTGACGCCATTGCTGAAGGTTTGTACGAGAAGGGTCCCTGGCACCTGTGGGACTATTTCCGTATGGTCATGCACCTCCTTCCTGGCTCTTAAAATCTTTCTGCCCCTCTTCTGCAATGGCCCCTGAGCCATGGGTGGGTGGACCTCAATATATGAGACCTGTCCAAGGACCCACACTCTGCTGACTCTCTTTCTCTATGTTTTGGACATTTGTGGCCTTTTGTGTTTCTGGCCCTCTGTTGCATGAGGGAGCTTCATTGATGAGAATTGAAAGATACATTAGTGTTCTCTTCATCCCTTGTTCTATGTTCCATGAGTCTTAGGTGTAGAGGTTGCATCCTAAATGTTCCACTTAGGCTTAGGTAATTCACAGAGAATCTCTGTTGGTGAACAGTGGTATCACTCTGTAATAATCTCTGTCTGTTGAAAAAGAAGCTACTTTGATGGATGGTGACTGTAAATTTTAAGGATCCATATTTTGCACATAGTAAGAAATTACATTTGTCTAGGGATAGGAGAGTTTGGTTTCTCCAAGATCTATGACCTCTTCAGCTATATGTATTTGGCTAGGTTTACAGTACCAGACATGTGTTTCCTCCCATTGAGTAGATTTTAAGTCCAATTAGGTAGCTGTTGATTACCCCCAAGATAAATAGTGCCTAGCTAGTATAAAAAAAACAAACAAAAGGAATCGTATTAGTCTTAAAACCTACTGAAAGATTACACTTACAATATCCCTACATGAGTCCATGAGCATAGCTGAAGACTACATAGCAAGAAACAGTGCCAGACAGGAGAAACCTTCCTTTGAGTTGTTGGCCAGGGTGGTCCAAGAGACTCCCAAAATTACACAGGTTATTGCCACAGTCCTTGATTGGCTCGCAGAACTTTGTGGAAAGACCCTATTGCTGAAGACAGGACATACTTTGGACACAGGATTTGGAGCAATGGCACTGGAACTGACTTGGAAGCCACCTCCCCTGAAGGCAACCTCTCATAGCTCTGGAGAGCACTAGACAAGCTCGTAAGGGAGAACATTAATCAATGGTCCAACCCCAGCTTCAAGGCCTAAAAACCACAACAATGACCAGCACAGCAAATGACATTGGTACAGTGATGGATAGCTTTTTAATGTGATAATTGTCTGCGGTAATAACGAAGATAAATAGACAGAAAATTTCCTTCTTTTCTTTGTAACGCATATTTTAATCAAAGCTGGGTCTGAGTAAAATAACTTATTAGATGTGTAGGTCTCATTTTTTGCCATTATTTCTTTTGTTTTGTTTTATATTTTATCTTTTGAGATAAAAATTTAAATGTAATCTTTATCTGTCACAGTTTAAATTTTACAAAAAAAATATTTATTTTATGTGTATGTTTTGCCTATATGTACGTAAGTGCACCCATGCATGCAATGGCCATGGAGACCAGAAGAGGGTGTCAAATTCCCTGGAATTGGAATTAAGGACAGGTACTAGGTACTATGTAGGTTCTGAAACCAAATCTGTGTGCTGAGCCTCTCAGCCATCTCTCCAGCTACCCTATTTGTCAGTTTTAACTTGACTTTGAACTCCATAAACTTGACCATGCTAGAAAAGGCATGAAACCATATACACTTGTGTGTGTCTGTACATATATATATATATATAAATGCATATGCTTTATATTGATCTCTAAAGTCTCTATATTAGCTCATTATTATTAATGGCTTATAGCAATTGTCCCAAATTGAGTTATTAATAATTTGATCTTTCTAGTGCAGATTTTAACAAAAGCTTTTTGAATACATAGATGTAATTTTTACTGATTATTTGTTGCTCACACTTATCACTAAGAATATAAACAGCATCAGAAGATAGCATTAAAGCACCTGCTGACCATTTGGGTATAGCAGCAGTAATCTAGCCAGGTCCCCAGGAGCTGAGTTGAATCAAATTTCTGCCAACTTCCCATCAGAGATATTGTGTCAGTAAAGTAGGGTTTTGTGTATGCAGACATATACAGTCTTTAAAATAAATGAACTGTAGAAACTGTGTATTTTTGAAGGGTCTCCTATAGCTAAATAGCTTACATTGGGGAAAATACATACTTTTATATCATCAAGAGAGAAAATATAAATGATAATAAAGATGTAAAAAACTACAGATGAAGACCAAGGGTCCTGGCAGAGTGAACCAAGGGAAGAATTTGTCCACTTAGGTAGCCCTCATAGCAGGGAGCAGATCAATTGCTGCAAAGCTGTATGCCCTGCAGTAGTGTAGCTATGCTATTTTAGCAGAAGCCAGAACAGAAAATCCAAAAAGAATGCAAGTTAAAATTGCGCCTAATTACAGGTATTTTTAAGGAGCCAGAGCAGATTTTTCCAATCTGCTCTGTATTACTTTGAGCTGTTAAGGCTGTGCTTCCTCATCTTATTTTGAATGTACAATGTGTAAGAGCTAGTCAGAAGAAAGATAAAAAAGAAATACTCTATGGAAATTCTGCTGCCTTTCCAGACTCCACACATGTGTGTGCATATGTGTAACTCTTCAAACTATTGTAACAAGCTCTTCAATGCAAAAGAAAAAAAAATCTCACTCCAACCCAATAGATAAAAGGAGAATGGTCATCCTGATTGACCTCTATGTTAAAACTATATAATTTAAGGACTGGAGAGATGGTTCAGGGCTTAAGAGTACTTGCTGTTCTTCCAGAGGATCCAGATTTGATTCCCAGTACCCACATGGTAGCTAACAACCATTCATAACTCCAGTTCCAGGAAATCCAACACCCTCTTCTGGCTTCTGTGGGCATTGCACACATATGGTGCACTTACATATATGCAGACAAAACACTCAAACACATAAAATAAAACCAATAAATAAAATAATAAAAATACTGTATAATTTAAAACTCGAGTTGATGATCAAAGCCTTCTAAATTCACTCTTACCTGGCTCCTTCAGGCATTTCACTTCTCCATAGCTTACTCTGACAGATAGGTCTTTTCATGCATCATCTCATCCCTTACTTCTCTTTTGTATTTTTCTTTTATTTCTTTGTTCAAGAAATTAACCTTAATGCTCTCTTGGACTTCCAGTCGCTGGTTGTTTCATTTGTGTTTCTTGGCACTGATGACCAATCAAGTTGCTCAGGGCACAGAATCTCTCTCCTCTTACTCTGAGCCAACACTAACATTTTTTTGGGTCAGAGGTCAGATCTAGGTCTTATGAGATCAACTATTTCAAATTACTCTTTTTCATCTCAAAATGGCTCTTCCTTCTATATTCACCTAACTCATTCTCCCTATTAGCTCTCTGATAAAAGTGCCATTTGAAAGAGAAAACTAGTCCAATGACCTGAGCCTGACGTTAGCTGTGTTGTTAACTGCCATGGTACAATGCTGAAGTGCAGTGCCACCAGAGTGTGGCAGGGACACCAAGCTTCAAATCGGTAGGATGGGACTTGGCTCTGGTCAGTCTGTCTCTAACAGCTTCTTAGACGCCTGTCCTCTGGCTTTTCTTCACAGTGCTCTCTGTCCTGAAAACAAAGAGCAGGATGGTCAACCTTGCTAACTCTTCTGTCATCTTCTTTGATTCTATCCTGTCTTGTTGCTTTCACTTCATCGTTCCCTTCCCTTTTCTCCATGGTAAAGTATGGCTTCTGTTTCCATCACTTGTCCATCGAAGAATTTTCCACCTTTTCCCTAGCTTTTTCTCATTTTTCTATTTCTTGAAGACTGATGGCCTCCCATTGCAATAGCTCTCTCAACTCTCCCCTTCTTTAACACGTTGTATTCCACTTAAGCTTTCTCCAAATGTAATTAAACATCTGCCCTGTGCCCATTGCTATGTAAGTGCTGGGATGGAGACAGGGTCCCTATTCTCATTTAGAAACTAACTGAATAAGGATGCACATGGTTGTAAGATTACAGTTAAGAGCTTTGAATGAGAGTAACACTGTGCTATGGAAACCCTCAATAGGAGTATTCAGTTTGGTTTGTTCTTTGGGAAATTGACAGTTGACAGACCCAAAATATGACTAGATAGAGGCAGAGAGGAAGGGAATTGAGAATTGTTGTCTTGACAGAGGATTGAGGGGAAAATTTAGAGGCAGAAGAAGTATAGATGCGTGAAGAACCCATAGGTGCATACCTTTAATCCCCAGCATCTGGGAGGCAGAAGTAGATGGATCTCTGTGAGATGGAGGCCAGTCTGGTATACGCAGTGAGTGCTAGGCCAGCTACATAGTGAGACCTTGTCTCAAAAAAAAAAAAAAAAAAGAATTTATAGAGGTAAAGTTAGAGATAGCAAGATGAAGACTTTCTGAAAAGGAAGATGGAAATCAGGCCATGCCAAACACTGTCATCTACAATAAGGGATTTATCCTTAATTTTAAGGCAATGAAGGCATGTCTGAGAGAGTGAGAGGGAAAGAAAGAGGGGGAAATGGTGGAAGAAGGGAAAGGAGAGGAAGAAAGAAACAAAGTGCTGTGCGACATATTCTAGGGAGACATGAACAAATGTCTGTTCAATCCCTGTACGGCACTAGTGATGAACCAGACAAATGGTTCCATCAAAGGTTAGTTTGCTAACGCAGAGAGGTTGTACGTTTCCTGGGCTTACTTACAGGGGCGTGGCTGATGCAAAGACAATAACATCACCTAAAAGCCCACCCCAACACAGAGGATGATGACTCATGAAAGTTGTATCCCTGGAACTTCTGTCCAAGTTGCAGGCAGTTCTACTGAAGACTCCCCTCGGCTAACCTTGGAGAGGGGCCTTGTGAATCTTATGACTTTATGAATTTCCTGAACCTCATAAATTCCATTATTTTCTGGAGTCTTAGGAGCGTTCCTCCTGCCTTCAGGAAGGAATGTTTCAGTTTGGAGGAAATACTAGTAACACAAGGTATGTTTATAAAAGATCTCTGTGGATAAAGTATGAAGAATGGATGAAGGGATTAGAGAGAGGATACAATTAAGTGAGGGCTGTACAAGTCCACGCAACAGGTGGCATCTTGCATACTGGGATGGAGAGGAGCAGAGAGATGCAGGAAATGGAAGGGGGGTATGATATAGACAAGGTAATGATGGTGAGAAAAAGGAGAGGGCTGTGCCACAGATGACTCTGGGTTCTACTCCTGCCTTGTGGAGAATAGTTAGTCCCTCTAATTGATGGAGAAGTGTTGGTGGTCTTCAAAGGCTGCTTCTCAACTCCTACCCCTCAATATTCTTTCCCTTCTGTGGTACTTCAGCTTTTAGGATTTAAATCCCAATTCTGCAAAATATAGTACAGTGTATTACAGAAGCTGTTAACTGGTGACCCATTTGACAGATTCACATTTGATCTTGTGGGATTTTTTAAAAATAAAACAGTAGGCAAATCATGAAGCATTTAAAATGTATGTTTGTACACTTAAATTATTTGCAGTACAGATTATTAATATATTACATATATTTTGAATCATATGAAGCATCCAAATACTACTACATAGATGCTTGGTTATAACATTATTCTTTTTTTCCTTCTAATTTCCTTCTAGAACTCTTAGAACGATCCCTAGCCCTTTTAAATAAAAGTCGACAACTCACTGACTTCATAGAGCAATTCAAGTGTGAAGGACCTAATGTGAATTCTGAGTTGACTCAGGGAGCTCAGAGTAGCTGTCTGAAGATCGACAGCCTCCTTGAACTTCTGCAGGATCGGAGAAGACAGCTAGACAAGTACTTGCAGCAACAGCGGCAAGAACTGGCTCAGGTTCTGCAGATATGTCTGTGGGACCAACAAGAAAACCAGGTAACCCAAATGGGCAGAGAGTAATACCCTGGCCTTGACCACTTGGTTATTATATGGACTAGCCATGCTTGGCTAGTCTTGGGAGGGTATTTGAAATGACATTGTTGAATCCTTTAATGAGCAGTCCAAAAGCCTTTCCTCCGAACTATCATGTAAATATGCATATGAAAGTAAATATTCTAATTTTCTTTCCTTAAAATATTGATTTTATAAGTGGGAGAATGCCTGTGGGCATTTTAGAAAATAACTGTGTTCTACTGTTGAATTTACTTTCTCCCTTCCAGGTCATTACTTTTGGGTATATTCCTTGAAATTCTGAAATGCTGATTATAGTTTTCTGCAAAGCTGGGAAGACATGGGGTTGCTGAATTGTGCTAGATTGCTGCTGAGGTCTTTTAAAACAATCTGCAAGCTTAAAATAGAGACAGTGTTCTTGGAAGAGTGGTCAGGTGCCAGTGAAATACTAAGACATTGGCTGATGGCTCGATGCTTAGGGTTCCAGGGGTTTGGGCCTCTATGAGTTTATAGGTTCATTAGAGTTCATTACCCACACTGCAGCCACATTTTTGAGAAGTTGTCAGTATGCCTACAAAGTATTCCTTCCATCCCAGTCATTTCGGAGTAAAACTGGGCAGAACTTTCTTTGTAAAGGCCCAAATCAAATAGTTGGCATATTTATTGCAACTTTTCTGGTTGTTTCAGTTCCATACTCATCGAGGTATAGGCTAAGTAGAAAGGAATCATGTAGAGGGAGCTATTCTACTCTGGACACACAGGAAGGGAGTCTTGTCATAGCTCATATTTCTCTGGTGCAAACTCAAGGGACAGACATATCACTGCAAGCAAGTCTGAGATCAGCTGAAGCTGGCTTTTATTTCAAGCTGGAGAAATGAAGATTTGCATTTCCCTTTACACCTTGAATATCTACCAGATTTTATTTCCTGTTTTAAGTGTTAGAGGTACACACAGCTCAGAGTCTCTTTCCTCCATGAATTTTCCTTCTGTTGAGTCTGGTCTTAACACTGTTGGTATTTGGTAGTACATAATTCTTGCTGTGAGGAGGAGGTGGTCCTGTGCTGTTGAATAGAATCTCTAACATCTACCACCCTACTTTGAGTAGAATATCCTCAGTGAAGGCATCTAAAAATGTTACCAGATTTTGTGAGACACAGCCCAGTGTGCAAAATTATCCTCAGTTGAGAACTACTGTTCTGTGTGATGAGAAAGTCATAAAATAAATGAACAGTGGTAAATGCTATTTAAAAATCAAACAGGACATAAATTTTGGCACGTGTTCCCCTACTATTAATCAGACAAACCTCTCCCAGGAGGTGGCATAGATCACAGACTCCAATGCAGATCCCCCCAGTCATATGTTTGTGCTTCCCCCTCCAGGCGTCATCCACTTTCTGAGCCACCTCCACTGGCATCACTTCTGCCTGGGCTCCTGCCCTCCTTCTGCTGTCTTTACAACTGTCTGCTCCTTTTCTCTCAGATCCCATCCTTATGCCTACCCCACCTTCTCATGCTTATTACTTAAGGGACTGTCATTCAGTGCAGTCATCTTTCACGGATCATTGTGGTATAACACAAGGAAATTCATACCAAGGATAAGATGCCACTCAACATTGTTAGACAACTGTTCCAAAGTTCTTTGTCTTCCTTATCATGAATGGTTCTGTTATAGTTCATTCTCTTTCCCATCCATTCCCTCTCTCCCTTTCCCTCTTCACCCCCACCCCTTCCAGCTCTCTACTAATTTTGATCTGCTAGCGTATTCAGAGCTACTGTCTCCTTAAGGAAATTTCCCACTTAAATCTTTTTTTCTGAGCCCATAGCCCAAACCTCTGACACTGACGCTTCCGAGAACAGACTAAAAACTCTTACTTTATCATTCTCAGGAGATTGTTGCTCATTCAGATTAACCCAGAGAGACCTTTTCTCGCCAAAGAAAAGGCTCATCCAAGTTAATTGTTCCCAAGCACTGTAAAATTTCTCCAAGAGTGAGAAAGCAGCTATAGTAGGTTTAATTTATTTTTATTTTTAAGATGGCAATTTTGCCTTCCCGCTTCATGACTGCAGAACTAATCAGCCACTTGAATTTCCTGCAGTATAAAAAAAAAAATCAACAGAATTCAGAAAATTCTAATGAAAACATTCCAACCTAGTCACATACTTAAGAAAAATCTAAATGTCTTGACAACCCTAGAAAGCTAAGAAATTTTTGACGATAGCTAAAGTAAGGTATTATAGATGGTTTCTGACTTGTCTGACTTGGTAAGTTCAGATTTATGGGTCCATATCTTATTTTTCTTATTATTTTTTTAAGTGAGGTGCTTTTGCAGGTTGTTTTTAGAAAAACAGATCATCTTTTACAGCAGTTCCCCCCCCCTTCGGTCTTTTTGAGACAGGGTCTCCCTGTAGCCCCAGCTATCCTGGAACACATTATGTAGACCAGGCTGGCCTTGAACTCACATAGATCCATCTGCCTTTGCCTCCTGAGTGCTGGGATTAAAGGCATGAGCCACCACGCCTGGTGGAAATCTTTACTTTTTGCTCAAATTTTCTGTGAACTCACACCTTCAATCCCAGCACTCAGGAGGCAGAGGCAGGCGGATCTCTGTGAGTTCAAGGCCAGCCTGATATACATAGTGAGTTCCAGGCCAGCTGGGGCTGCAGGGAGACCCTGTCTCAAAAAGATGAAAAAAAAAAAGTAAAGACTTCCCATGTAACCCTGGCCCAACACACACACACTATCAGTTTCTCTCAGCAGAGGGAATGTGCTATCACTGATGTTTTACATCCAGACTCACTATCAACCAGCCTACTCTGTGTACTGGGTTCCATCCTAGTGCTGTGCCATGTGTGAATATGGACAAATCTATAACGGCTTTTATATGCTTATAATATCGTACAGAGTGACTACTCCCCAAGTCCTCTCTGCTCTGCCAGTTATTCCTACCCTCCCAGACATTTACATAGATGTGCTTGTCACTGACTTCATGGTTTGACCTAGATTGTCTAGTTGGAACCACACATTATATAGCCCTTTCATACTGACTTATTTTTTAAATATTTTGTTCATTATTTTTATTTTATGTGTATGAGTGTATTGCCTGCATGTATGTGAGTGCACCCGTGTCTTGAAATACTGACTTATTTTTTAACCAAGTAGTAAACAATTAAGTTTCCGCCATATCTTTGCATGGCTTAGCAGCTGACGTCAGTCTCGGAATGACTAATATTCCATTATCTGGATATACTACAGTTTATTTGTCCATCCATGTATTAAAGAACATCTTCATTGTTTGCAGATTTTCACAAGTATGAATAAACAGCCATGTGTTAGTTTTAGTGTGACGTTAAATTTCATTTTATTTGAGTAAATACTAAGAAGCATGTGTTGGACAGTGTGGCTAGAATATTTAACTGTTTTCTAAAGTCAACTATGCACTTCACCAGCAATGAACGAGATAAGATGGGTGTTGCTCCACATCTTTGACCACAGTGGAGTTTATTGGATTTTGGGCACTCCAGTAAGGGAGCTGTATTTCATTGCAGTTTTAAGCGCCTTTATCTTTAAACAAGAATAATACTAACTCACAGTTGTTCCAATAATTAAATGGAATAGCATGCTTTTATAAAACATATAGTATAATACCTAGCATCTCCAGAGATGATTAATAAGTATGAGTTTCTCTCTCTCTCTATTAGCTGAACCTACATAAATTCCTCCTCTGGGTTTAGTGTTAGTGTCACGTTGGGGTTCCTTGATGATGCACAGTTGAAAGCCTCAGAGGCACAGCAAGAATTTTCATGCATAGGGCACAGGATGGAACTTTTATTTGTACTCCATTCCTAACAGTCTTGAGCCAAAACTAATTTAATTATAGTATAAGACCAAACACTATTTTAAATAAAACTCATTGATAAATAAGATAGTTATGGCCTTACATATATTAAATTCAGACTTGCAATCTTAAAACACCCCATAGCATGTTTTCTCTAGCTAATGGCAGTGCAGCAGCTGGAGCAATTAATAATTGCTGTTGTCTTCTGTGCTCGTAGGACGCACACACATCCCATGGCTTCACTGCTGGCTGGCTTTAGATTATGGCTGCACCATTTATCAGCTGAGTAACTGGACAATTATTTAAAGTCTCTGAATTTCAGTTTTCTTTAAGAATGTGTTTAATAACAGTAATTACTTCAAGTTGTATAAGGTTGACCAAGAGAGGTTTTTTTTTGTTTTTTTTTTTTATGCCAAGTACGTAGGATAGTCTCTGACATATAGTAACCATGTTTTAGAACAATTTTTATCATTGTTCATGAAGATAATAAAGGCCCAACATATTACCTACTCCTAACTGCTACCCTTCCGCTACCCAGCTCAGGAAAACATTGGTCTTGGATTGAAGGCCTCTTTTATGATTAATTTTGAGCTCATAAGGATATAAACAAATAAGTCACTTTTATAATGCTAATAGACATGTTCATGGGCATTAGATTAATAGTTTAAAACAAAGAAGGCAGCATTTGTCCTATTTATCACTCAGTAAGTCTCATTTGTTGGAAGCATGGAGGCCACGGTCCACGCAGATGATTGCTGGAAGCATTTGTACATGCCGCCACTTTAGGACTTTTATCCAAGTACAGGCCTAGTGATACCCATGCCAACTTTTTATTAAGGAACCAAATACATAAGCAAAATTAAAGGAGTTCACCTCTATACACCCTATTGTAATTTGAACACATAATAGCCATATCCGTGGGTCCAAAATAGACCAAGGAATTTTGATGACTCTCTGATGTGGAAGGAGTAGAATTTAAGCAATGCCCTATTGGTGAGGAGGTGGGGCTGCTGCAGCTTCCTAGTGCTGCAAACAACTAATGCTTGCAGTTGATAATTTTATAAACAAAGGAATATTTTTAAGTCTAGCTACATATTAACATGACATACTTCTTTTACCTGAGTTTTAGGGTTTTGGGATGTTCTGTTTGACAGTTTTGTTGATGATGCAATCATGCAAATCAGCATCATGGACACCAAATTGAGAGCATACCAGGAAGTTAGGGTCTAAGATCACGAGGTTCCTGTACAGTCTAACACATGGTAGAAACACACTTCATTGGAGGGGAGAGGTCGGCCCATTCTGTGCCTTCTAAGGGAGTACAGGGACTGTGAACCTTTGCATTCACAATATAGCTGCTTTGTCAGTCATTTTAGCCACTTGAGAAAATGGAAAATGAAGTGGAGAACTAGAATAGACGCGACTGATAAATACTAACATGGATGTTAGTATAGCTGATGCATCTTCTCTTGTAAGTGTTCTGTGAAAGAGAGGATTGAATTTTCTCTGTCTCTAAATGCCTGTGGCCTGATGCTTTGGAAAACATCAGTTAATTCTCTTTGGGGAAGGAAATTAAGTGATCAACATGATAGCAACTTAAGATTTACATTAGTTGAAGAAAAAAGTAAATGAAAATGACCTATTTTCTGTCTTAATTGGGATGTGATCATCTGGTAAACATATTCATAGCATGTTCTTTATCACCATTTTTCAGATGTAAGAAAGCGTGTACATGTTTTTTATTGAGAGACCAGCAACTGCCCTTTCTTTTCAGCTTCAGCAGCATCTTATTTTGCAGATAATCTGCTTCATTAATGAAAATCAGAAGCAGCTTGGAGTATTTTGTGCAAAATTAATTATCTTGGCAAGAAGATTTATGAATGTAATTTTTCTCAATTGTTCCAATCAGACGTAAGTGAGAAAAACAAATATATTAAAACTAGGTTATTCATGACCTCATGGTACAAGACAGTGTCAAGGACATCTAGGAGAATTAAGACTGAGAGTAGGCCATCTGTTTTTACTACCCATAGCACCTGTGTATATATGTACAGGTCTTTGCAGGGAGAGGAAAATAACCGAATTCACTTGGATGATTTTGTGGTTTATAATTTGAGTACAGTGTATATCACAATCCAATGGTATATTCCTTATCAGCAGCAACTAAGATGGCATCAGAGATGACTTGTTGAGGCTTAGTTTCAGGCTATATAGCCTTGCGTCTCTGAGGCATCTATAAAACTTTTGTATGTGTGAGCACATGCGTGTAGTCATATGGATGTTGTCTGGTGCATGCTACCACTTTCTCACTAGATTTAGACTTTGAACTAATGACCAGCTTAAATTAATAAGACATAGCAGAAAAAAGGTTAAGAGGTCTTAAAGAAATATCCTTCTTTAAATGTCACTTACAAACACTGTCTGATATAAGTCCCAAACAAAGGGGGCGGGGATGCAATTATCTTGGTGATACTGAAATCCAATAGTTCGGTCCAGCAACAGATGTAAATATCTATCCAGTCATTTATAAATTAAAATTTATCAAAAACTCTCTTTTTTAGCACACAGACTATTTCTAGAATTTTCTCTAAGGCATGCCAACAAGAAAAGCAAAGTATCTTGATGTTTATGAGGGAAGCAGTAGACCCCTTTGCTAACTAGAATGCATGCTGATCTTTACTGACTTCAGTGGCCTTGCAGGTCAACTGCAGGAGCAGAGGACTCTGGTATGGATTGCATGGCTGTCTATCCTGGCTTTTATACTGACCACTGAGGTCACTTTGGGCCAGTTATTGGTGTCTGTGCCTTACTTTACTTCATATAAAATGAGGATAATAATGGTATCTAGCTATTGATTTGTTGTCAAAATAGTCATATATATGAATATGGATATATACTATAATATGTGTGTCGAGTATAACTTGAAATGTAGTTGTTCAGTAAGTGTTCACTGGATGTCCTTTGAGAACTTACCTAGATAATCAGTAGCATATTCGCTAGATCTCATGCTCACTGTCTAAACTGATAGGTGAGTTAGCCTGTTCTGATATGCATGAGGAAAAAGATGCATCTTCATGACTCGGTATTCAGTCTGGTGTCCTCAAAGATAGGTTTTCTCCCTGAGATAGTGGAAAAACATGTTTCCCATCCTTAATTTTCTAGACTTAAAGCCATTTCTTTAGCTCACTCATATTTACTATATTTGACTATATGTTCAGTAAATTCAGTTTGTCACTTCTGTATAGAGTTATCCCGTCCCTTACTTGAAATTTTACTTCTTATTGTTTTAGTTATCCATATTCAACCATGATGCAAAATATTAAATGGAAAAAATCCAGCAATAAACAATTTATAAGTTGTAAATAACACTTTTATAGTATGCTATTATAGTAGTTCTATTTAGAGGGGGGATATTTTTTCAGTGTGGAGATATAAACCCATGGCTTGGTATATGCCAGGAAAATGCTTCATCCCTGAGTACTTCCAGCCGCAATTTTACTGTATGATTAGTTACTGTGGTTTATCTCTTGCTGTGCCTAAATTATAAACTAAATGTGATCACAGGAATGAACAGAATAAATGTAGTATGTCTGGGGTTTGGTACCATGTGTGGTTCAAATCTTCAGTGGGAGTCTTGAAACACAACCTTATGGACAAGCAGATGCTGTGATGCAGTGTTTAAACTGGTGGTTTTTACGATTTCATGATTTAAGCTCCTGAATACTTGGTTAGGGAGATGCAGACATTTCTTGTCCCTGAATTCATTCTCAGAAGTGATATGCTCTGAGTAAAGGTCTGCCCTAGTCCCAACTCTCACAATCATCATGTATGAAGGCTAGCTGCTGCTGCCTGACACACCTGCCAAGCCCTTCCTGGGTATGTTTCTCATCCCACCTCCCTGAGCTCTTTTTGCTGCCTGCCCAGGAACTGGAATCATTGGTTTTCCTTTTCTCTCCCTCACTGCCTCCACTCCAGACTGGCCAGGGAGAGAGACTCATTCTCTCGTTTTCCTTACTTCCACCATCTCCTCAGACAAGCTGAAAGACCCAATTAATTTTAATACATTTTATAGAGGGAATCAAAACAAGAAACAACACACTTTGAAAAGATGACAATATCCTTTGTCCTTTAAAATGTCTCAATTATCTGTCTTGTCAACATGATAGTTTCTGACTCATTTCTTCTAAGAGCCAGGAGTTTGAATCAGGTTTGTATGAAATCCACTAAGTTGTACAGCCTCAGACCTGGGAGGGTGATGTGAAAAGTCAAACCGTGATCTCACTCCTAATGTCTGTCTATCTCCACATGTGAGTATCATTGACTGATATTTAGATCCTTTAGAGTGGAGTCTAAGTTGTGTCTCGAATGCCTTGCTTTAGATGCCTGCATCACTGCATCACTGTGATGCACATTGCCAAGAAACTGTGTGGAGCTGTTCCTTTCCTGAATAAAGATTTCTTTTCATTGCTCAGGAAATTCTTCCTAATGAGCTAGAGGTAATATTAAAAATAAAATTTAGCTCTAGAGACTTTTATCCATTGGACTGAACAGCTTTCTGCCATCAAGTAGGTGGAGTTAAAGAGTCTACCTAAAAAGACTAACATTTGAGGGCAATGTGAGAAAGAAAGGGATTTTAGTGCAATTCTTCTTTAATATAGTTATAAGAAGACATCATATGTTAGCACAACAAGTAGTTAAATACATGGCATTTTAATTCTAGACAGGAAGATTATCTATGAACTATTCAAAAAGCAGCATATTTTCCTCATAAGAAATAGTTCAGCTGTCTGCTACCGATCACCAGAGTCCTGGACTTTGGTAATCTGGGGACATATTAATACCTTACAGCTGACTTCAGTAATTTGAGGAAGGCTTCCAAATTCTGCCAAAAAATCAACTATTGTCTGCCTTGAACCCGAGACTAAGCCCCCAAATAATAAGCCAATAATTACATCAATCCAAAAATGTTTCTAAAAATAGAAACCAAATCCAAAGTTTTAACAATGTTAAAAGATATTATTACAACAGAACTCTGGTTTGCAGCTCTTAGTTGGCTTTGTTGTGATACCTGAATCAAACACAATCTGGACCAAAGTGGTTTAGAATGTCCCACTCTGCCACATGGGCAGGTTTTATTTCTAGCTAAGGAAATAAAGTTACCTGTAGAAAAATGCTTACCTTATAAAGATGACTGGACTGGTTACCACCCACATCTCTTTTATTTGAATGTGGAAGAACAGTTGGCTTCTTGTGATTGACTAGGACACAGCCTCTTGTGACAAGAGCAGGTCAGCCTGTTTGCATATCTATTTAGGTTATAATCAACTATGTATGGAGAGGCCTTTAGTACAAACTTAAACTGTATGGATGCATCTTGAGATTAAATGACTCAACTTCACAGCAGTCATTCTTTCTTCCTTAACTTCCAAGTCCTCAGCTCTGGCACCTCATTTAATACACATTACTACCTAATAGACAGGTGGATTTGTGAAGTCTGGTTGTTGCCTAGCTAAGTACAGAACACATTTAATGACTAAATTGCTTAATACAAAATAATATAACTGCTAGCCGGGCGTGGTGGAGCATGCCTTTAATCCCAGCACTCGGGAGGCAGAGGCAGGCGGATCTCTGTGAGTTCAAGGCCAGCCTGGTCTACATAGTGAGTTCCAGGACAGCTGGGGTTACAGGGAGGCCCTGTCTCAAAAAAAACCCAATAATAATAATAATAATAATAACAATAATAATAATAATATAACTGCTTTCTCTACTTTAAACAAAAGAAAGAAGAAAATCAAAACCTGCACCTTTCAGTAGACATTGGAAATGTTACCTGTAACCATCAACTATAACTGAAAATATTTTAGTATTGCTGGTAATTAGAAGAAAGACTGTCAAAAAAATCTTGGGCCCAAGAAGATAAATAACTGATGCCTTTTTTACCCTTTGTTGATTTTTTTTGTCTTGATAGTAGCTGGTTATTTGGCAAGAACTGTTCTGTACATGGACAGGAAAATGAAAGCAATTTGAAGAAATTATCTTTTTAATGCATCCCTGTTAAGGTGGTGGTTTGCATTGCTTATTGCTGGCTCATCTCCTACAGCACAATTTTGAATAAAGATTAAAAAAATCTAAGGCCTTTTCTCAGTTTGTAGAACAAATTACAGGAAAAAGAAACTGGTAGTTCAATCTGGTAAGGGCTTCAGGCTGTTGAAGCTTTCACCTTTTTGCCTCCTGACTTGTTCATCTTTGATCTTCACAGGTCATTTTCTCTTACTTGTGTTCACTATGTTTTAGTCAAATCATTTTGGAAGTGGGCTTCTCAGGAAGTGGGATTGTCAGTCTGTCCCCTCTGCCCATGGCTGGTCTCTTCCTCATAGGCTCCTGACAGCCTGACCCATGCTAACATAATCCCCTCTAAAGCAGTTTCTATTGTGCCCCTGATGGTACACAGGTGCTTCCATGTTGGAATTGGGTTCTATAGGTCCAGCTTTGCCTTTGGTTTTTATTTTAAACATATTCGGAAACACAGACTGATCAGAACTGCTTCTCCAGAATCTTTTTTAAAAAATATTTTTGGTAGATGGACCTGATGAGAAGGAAAAATAAATACCAGGCTTGAAAGCCTGATTCAGACCATGGAATTATCCCCTCCCCTCAAGCCCCCAACTCACTTTCCTCTTACTGGTTGCCTGAATTTAGGCAAGCTACTTTTAATCTGTCTCCTCCCCCAGTTTCCTCATTTCTTGTAAGAACAACTATCTCTATTACAGGAGACTGACTTCCCCTGGAGGGTCACCATCCACTCCCCTTACTTGCTTCATTCCTTTCTCTGAGTAGGAGTGGCTAGAATTAGCCTTTCCCTGTCAAGCTATCAGACACTTTCAATAGAATGCTTTTCTGCCTTCCTTCTTAGTCTGGCTCCCTCCTTCTTGATTCTCATGCCCATTTAGTTCCCCATACTATAAAAACCATGTCTCCTCTATTCAAAGCAAGGAGTTTAGGAAAAGAAAAAGAAAAAGACACCTCTGTGTCTACTGCCTTCCCTAAAGCTGTCTTCCCATATGCAGCTGATGAACTCAGTCAGCCACCTTCTGTAAAAGGCTAGTTAGTTCTTTTTCCACATTCTGCACTTGGTGGTCCATAAGTGCTTACTAACTGATATCCCACACCACTGTTCTGGCTCTGCTATTTAAACTGTCCTTAATTAAAACTGAGCCATTCCTTAAATTTACGTTTAGAAGTGTGGGTATTCTGAACTTTCTTAAATAGCATAGCCAACCAATAAAATATGATACAGTGTACATGTTTGATTTTTAAATATTCCAGTGACCATTAAAAAAGTAAAAAGAAATAATTTAAAAGTAGAAAGCCACATAAAAGGGATAAGTAATATCATACTATGTAATGTCACATAGCCATTATAATTTCAATAGATAAGTATCAATATTCTTTTTTAATATTTATTTTTTTATGTGTATGAGTATATTGCCTGCTTGCATGTAAGTGTACCTGTGTTGTGCAATGTCCATGGAGCCGGAAGAGGGTGTTCAATTCCTTTGGAACTGGAGTTACAGACTGTTGTTAGCCACCATGTGGGTGCTGGGAATCAAAACCAGGTCCTCTGCAAGAGCAGCTGGTGCTCTTAACACTGAACCATCTCTCCAGTCCCAATATCAATATTCTTAATGAGATATTTGCATTTTTTCATCCAAAGTCCATGATCTATGGCATGTACTTTATACTCACAGCACATTTCAGTTTAGACTAGCTGTATTCCAAGTACAGTGTGCAGTTAGTGTATAGTTAGTGACTTGCACTGCATGCCAGTCTACATATTTGGCAGAATTTTTCTGGTACTCTTCTTTAACTTTCAAGACAGCTCTTAATTTTCATTACACATCCCTGATTCTCTTTCGTATCTTTACTGATTTCTGCTTCTGTCTCTCTTGGCCACTCAAAAGATCTGGCCCACTCCTTCTCTGTCTAAGTCTGTCCCCTCCAAAGACGGAGAAGCCTCATTTGGGTCAAGTTAGACAATAGGAACTAAGAAGGGGGAGGAAAGCTGTTTCCATTTCTCCCTGCATCCTGATACTCAGAACCACTTTCCGGTGTATACTTGAGTGGTTTTTTTCCTTTTTCCTTTCCACACACCTCTTTTCAGGGGCTCTACTCTGTAGAACTGTCCTGCTGCGTCTTCGTCTGTTCTTCTCACTCAGGCTCTTGGACAGCAACTGTTGTAATTTAAAAGCTTATAAAAGGAGCACTTGGAATATCTATGCAGCTGTCTGCAGCTACTACTTGTGGTACATAATGGATAATTTACTGAGTACCAGAGTGTTGGCTGATATGCTCATGGTTATTTAGGGTGTCTTATTTTAGCCTGAGAAGGACTCTGAGCCTGTTTTGTGTGCATCCCACAGCACATGTGGTAAACCTGATCTAGGAGGCTGCTCACATGTCTGAATGCCTCATGATGAGATGTAACACCCTCACAATCATCTACTTATTTTTTACTTTTATACCAACTAGTTTTTGTATTTCTATTTAGGATGCTTTTGGTCAGAAAAATATGTGTAGCTCTAGCATATATGTAGTATATACTGACAACCGACACAGTAGTGGCTTTGGGGGCCGAAATAGTGTCAGTCAAGTCTATCAGATGCAGTCAGTCGATACCATTAAAAATCAAAATAGGCCAGTTGTAGTGGCACACAATTTTAATCCCAGCACTCAGGAGGCAGAGACAGGTGGATTTTTGTGAGTTCCAGGTCAGCAAGTTCTAGGCCAGCCAGGGACACATGGTGAGATTTCATCTGGAAAAAAAAAAAAAAATCAAAGCAGCACCCTCCTTCCTGGCTTTCATCATCTCTGACATGTGTTAGATAACAAGTTTTTGACTCACAGAATTTAATAGGCTCCTCTGAGGGTTCAGGCTTCTCACCTGTTTTGGGAGATTAGCGAACATCTGTTTCTACCCATGTTTCACTCACTCAGTTTCCGATTAGCTGCTCCTTAATAAAGCATTCTTGAGATTCTACCCCAGACCCTTCTTTAGCTAGGAATAGATAAAACTCACTCCCAGTACTTAATAAATGAAATAATTTCCAAATCCTAGCTGTATTGTTGATCTACTTTCCTCTGGCCATGTTTTTGTATGGACTCACTGTGACTTTTGTTAGAAATTATTTTATAATAAAATAAATTAATGAATACATTTTCTTGCTTTTGAATCCTCTGTGGGTTCTGGTAATGCACAGTGTGTATATAATCTAGTTCTAATTGGGATATCAGAAAGATTGACTTCAAGGAATTGTAAATACATAATTATAGTAGACTAATATTTTGTATGTATGTATACTAAGCATAGTTTACCAAATATTCTGAAGATGAAGTATTTTTCACATGAAAAACTGCTATGGGGACACTGTGTTTCTTGGCACTGATAAGGGCTAAAATTTTGGTTACCAAAGATTGCCAGTTAGCAGAAAGATGGAGAAACCCTGCTGCCCATATTTTATTATCTATTCTGTGCTAGAAAAATGCTGAGATGGTACAGATCTTTTGCTCTCAAGATCAGCTTTGCAACATCAGTTCTATCATGGTCCTGGGACATCTTATTCTAGCGAGCCTCTAACTCTGACATCTATGAGATGTCAATGTATGAGATGCATTTTTAGTGCATAACTTTAGACCTAAGAGTTTTCTCCTCTGTCTCCTGCTTCATACATTCCTCCTTGAAATGTTAGAAGAAAGCCCATAATTATTGAAAACTAGACAGTCTAGGCTACAGCAAAGCATAGTGTGAGGCTTGGTCCATACCCATCATTTTAAGTGGGTTGTCACTATTCATTTTTGAGGTTTGATGTCATATCCCTAGGGCTGAAAGACATTAGGTTACCCAAGCATGGTGGTGAGGCACAGAGGACAGAACATGGGTTTTGGAATCCTGTAAATGTAGGGATAAATCCTTTCTGTTACTTAACATATGGCCTTGGATAAGCTGCTTAACCTCTCCAAAACTCATTTACTTTTTCTTTACTTTTATAATGATTATATTGATCTTATTATAGTCTTAACTGAGAAAAATAGAGGCAATGCCCTCAAATCAACTAGAAAATTGTCTGGCATATTGTAGTGTTATAAAAACAAGTAGTTATGATGTGAGTTAGAAGATACTGCAATAGGGACAGTGAAGAATCCAACTGTAGTCCAGTTATTTGAGGTAAGAAATCTGTGTTCAGGAGTCCTAAGTCATAGGTCTCACATCAAGTTATGGCGTCACTAAAAATGTATGGCCTCAGTGACTGAGGTAAGCTTAGTGGCAGAGTGCTTGTTTAGTATGTATGGGAACTGGGTTCAATTTCTAGCAGCCTACAAATTAATTAATTAGAAATGTATTACTGCTTTCAAGTTCTCTGATATTGTCTTGACCTGTGTGTGGCATTTATTGCAGATCACCTATATAGGAATTTGAGTCATATGTTCAGCCACTTATGTCAATGGAATTTAAATAACTTCTCAAATATTTTATGAATATTCATTACCACCAATGGAAACAACGTAAATATTTTTGTATTTTCTTTTTTTTTACTAGTAGAAAATACAATTCCACATATGCTATTTAATATCTTCATATAGGTCCCTGTATCTATATTCAGATATGTGCATCTTTATGTCCAGGAAATAAGCTACATTTGAAAAGAATGCAAGATTTGGCTGCATGAGTATATACTTTTCTGCTTCTTTTTGATGAGATTTTGGGTTATTTTCTTCATGCCATGTAATCTACTGAGCTGCTAAAAGTAATTCTTATGGTTTTCTGGGATTACTTTGTCTTTTTCTCTTAAGCATTAGACGTTGAAATTAGGACAAAATAAATTTTCTAAAAACCTGGATCATACTGACCTAATACAGGATTAGTCCTTTAAAGGGAAATGGAGATAGCTTAAGTTTTTAAAGGTTATGGAATTATTTCTGAGTTTTCACTCGTTTAGCCTGATCATTTAAACTTTGACCCCTCTTTCTTATAATTAATTAAACTTTGACCCCTCTTTCTTACATCTTTCCTAGGTTACTTGTTGGTTTCAGAAAGCGATAAGAGATTTGCAGGAACAAAGTCTAGGTTCGTCACTTTCAGACAACGAGGAGATAATTCGTAGGCACGAGGAATTGATAGTCAAAGCAAAGGTAAGAGACACAAAGGAGGTGGAAAATGCGGGACTTCTTTTGGACGCACTTGAATGATTTATAGGGGAACCAAAAGGACAAAAGGAACTATTCTGTTTGGTTAATCCACTGATTTCATAGAAAGGATCATCAGAGCATTAACTAATGCCACTGTCCACTGACTGGGCTTCTAGAATAGTAATAAATAAACCAGCAACTCCTACACACACACACACACACACACACACACACACACACACACACCTTACTGTCTACCAGACACTGTACTGAGTATAAGAGATGTTTTATTTAAATTGTCACAAACTCTGTAAGAGGTTGGTTTTTTTTCTGTCTCTCTTTGTTTTATGAGACTGAGATAAACAAGGCAGAGACATGGGGATGGAAAATAACCTGATCAGAGTACTGTCTTCTCAGTGGTGGTGTTAGGCTTCAATTCTGCCTAATCCAAGGTCTCAGCTCTTAAACATTGCATTCCACTAGCTTTCCAAAGAAAAGGTGTTTTGTTATTTGATTGATTTTCGTTGTTTCATTTCTGTCTGAGCTGAGCTCTCACTACATTATCACCTTGATGATTTCCAGGTATCGTTTGATTGCCGTTCTTATTTCCCCATTCCTTCACCTGTTTCAGATTTCACAGTTTCGAAAGTAATCCTGGCTACCAGCCAGGCAATCACTTATAGGTGTGTGGAATGTGCAGGGGTGGACCGGTGGAGTGTGGGAAACAAGATGAATAGTGCAGCTGGCCTGCAGGAACTACCCTCTGTGTGTCTTATTACTTAGAAATCAGCTCATTTATATGCACATGGTCTGTAAACACTTTGCAGAATTCTTTCCAGGTACTCTGTGTTATCTGAAAGCAAACAAAAGCCTGCTATTGTGACTGAGTGGGAACAGTGCATCATGGTTGAGGTGCTATGAGCATCTTGGGTGGTTGGTAGTTAGAGGTTAAGATAAGTCATGAAGATTGTAAAACAATGGGTCAATACTACTATGCAGTACTTAAAGGTGAGGAAGATAAATCAACTGCTCACGTGGGAGTTGACTGGGAAAAGGTATCGATTATATTTATTTAGACTTAAATCTTCTGAGGACCGTAACATTTGTCTCATGTTGGTTTCTTACTTGTGTTTGAACGCTGAAGTATATTGTAGGTCTTCACAAAGTCTAGTTTCAGTGTTTAACTGATTGTTAACACATGCAATTACAAAAGACTACTGACCCAAGAATGATTATATTTTTTAGTTCTTTAAAATTTCCAGCTTTTGTTGTTTTTTTTAATATAGTATTGTTTTTTTCACTGAATTTATACACTAATGTAGTCTATGAGAATCAAACATAAACTTTATCAGTGAAAATTATTTTGTCAAAATCCTCCAATGCCAAGCATAGGGAACATTCAAATGGCATAGGATAGCTACCTTTAAAACAAAGGAACAAAAACACCATGCTCACATTATTTAGACATATCTAGCAGGTACAGGGACTGTAAATGTGAAGTTGTTCTCTTTTCCTATGGCCCCGAGGATGGTTTGGAGTTGAATGCATATTAGTTTACGTATGATCGTGATTCTAGAAAGGTACAATTTCTGACATAGTTTATAGTTCACATTAGAAACTATGGTGTGCAGAAGTAGAAAAGTGTCATGAGCATACTTTGTCGGAAACATAGATGAACATATTTGTGTCTTTCTACATTGTTAGAATTTATTGAATGACAATAAATTCACAAGATATGGCAGTTTCAGTGGTAGGGATTTACCAAAATACTCCTACTTTCCTTGAAAACTTTGGCCAAGACAAAAGAAACTTCTTTTATTTCAATCTTAATTACTATTATTAACTCTTAAATCATACATTACACATTACATACTATCTGTTTGTCTGCCCTAGCAATCCATCCATCCATCCATCCGTCCGTCCATCCATCCATCCGTCCATCAGTCCGTCCATCCATCCATCCGTCCATCCATCCATCCATCCGTCCATCAGTCTGTCCATCCATCCATCCGTCCATCCATCCATCCATCCATCCATCCATCCATCCATCCGTCCGTCCGTCCATCCGTCCGTCCGTCTGTCCATCCATCCATCCATCCGTCCATCCATCCTTACCTCTCCCTCCCTGTGTAGGTTACTGAATGCCTGCAAAGAATTAAAGTCACAGGAGTTTCAATTTGCAGGTAAATGGATGGATCTAGAAACTGTTATGCTAAGTGAAGTAACATAAACTCAGAAAAACAAAAGATGTACGTTCTCCCTCATTTGTGGATCCTCGCACCAAGTCCTTATAAACAGGTATCCCAGTCACCACCCATCAAAGAAGCTTCTTTTTCAAGAGACAGAGATAGTTACAGAGTTTTACAACTGGTTACACACAGAGATCATCTGTGAATTGCCTAAGCCTAAGTGACACACCTTGTTATATTTAGAATGCGACCTTACAGAGTTCTACAACTGGCTACACACAGAGAATGTCTGTAAATTGCCCAAGCCTAAGTGACACACCTAGGGTACAACCTCTACACCTAAGACTTATGGAACACAGAACAAGGAATGAAGAGAACACTAAGGCATCCTTCAATTCTCATCACCAAAGCTCCCTCATGCAACAGAGAGGAGCACAACAGGCCACAAATGGCCAAAACACAGAGAATGAGAGTCATCAGAGTGTGGTCCTTGGACAGGTCTCCTATATTAAGGACCACCCACCCAGGGCTCAGGGATCATTGCAGAAGAGGGGGTGGAAAGATTGTAAGAGCCTGGAAGGAGGTGCATGACCATAGGGAAATAAGTCCTACAGGCTCCTGGGTGGGACTCTTCTCATACGAACCCACAGCAATGGTGTCAGCATACACAAGACCCATGCAAAATTAAGCAGACAAAAACCCAGCACAGAACTGTGGAAGTGAACAGAAGACCCCAATCTTAGTCGAAGAATTATTGGCAACTGATTACTGCTGGGTGAGAATGAGCTGATCTTCCTAAATGGAGGGACTGTAGGTAAACTAGATCCCAGTGGATGAACTTGCACTGAGGGATGTCTGGGGACACTAACTTTACATGATAGGCCTTAACACAATTGACAGAAGGTATGAACTCCAGTGGGGGGGCGGTAATGGGAGTGTGCCAAGGTAGAAGGGGATGTAAAGATGATTTTCTGTATGAGATACACAAAAATTCAATATTTTTTTTTTAAAGGAGAAACAGGAGTTTCAAAGAGGCCTGAGAAACCAAAGCTGAGAATCTGATAGGGATCAAGTCTCTATTGATAACAAACCAAACAGAGTTGGGGAACTGTGTTAGTGGTGAGTCAGGTCACTGTGGGGTCAGAGGTTTGCAAGAGAAGCTATAGAGTTGAACCCAGCTGCAGCGGCCAAAGGGCAAGACTGGGTCCAGCAGGAGGAATCGGTGGCTGGCTGAATGATAGGTCCAGATGGGTAATAGGACAAACGGCAATTTGAGTAGACCATGTTAACAGTGAGGACCAAGTCAATCTGAAGCCCCTGCCTGCTATCCTTGACACGCACACACGCACACACACACACACACACACACACACACACACACACTGAGGTCAGATGACAGGTTGGTGGGGGATGTCACTATGGAAGTGCTAGGTATCTGTCTCTTTATGGGGTCCAGACCCTTTTCTTGGTCTGGTGATATGGTTTTGATATGCCCATGCATCCCTACTGTCTCAAATCACCTCTCAAAATTTATAGGATTACATTCTTTCTCCCAAGAATAAGTTTTTAGTCTGTGTTACATGGATGGTGCTGGAGACATGGTACCATTCCTGTGTTCACCCAGGTGCATAGTCATCTTTTATCCTCAAAATGAAATCTAAAGTTACTTTATAAAATGAAGTCTCCTCTGGGAAGGCAGAGTCTAAAAAAAAAAAATGACTGTCAATATACAGGAAGTTAGAGCATGCCACCGCTTTGTATTCACAAAAAGTGTATAGATATTCTTTCCATTCTTAGTCGTAAATGGCAGGCATAGTGTATAGGCATTAACATTTTTATAGACTTTACTTTTTCAGGAGAAGTTTTACTTTACTAGCAAAATTGAGAAGAGAGAATAGAGACTTCCCATGTACTCTCTGCCCCTAGTCCCCTTTGTTTCCCCTTTATCAACACCTGTCCCCCAGAGTGATACTACATGTATTCTAATTCATGGACCTAAATTAACACATCACTATCACCCCACATCCACTATTTACTGTGGTTCATAGCCCTCATGATCCAGTCACTTCCCAATTGCCCTACTTCTGAACACTGCATTGGGAACCAAGCTTTTAATGCATGAGCCTTCAGGGGACATTTCATAGATAAACTATGATAAGAAAATAAGATTATATTGTGATAACAGTTATGCTTGTATTAACAGCAACAAGAGCATAGAAAACACCATTTCAGCAGTAGTCTAGACAGCAGGGCTGGCCTAAGGAAATAGCATCATGTCTGAAAAATAGAGACAGCTTCTTCCTTACCTTGGTAAACCTAGCACCTAGGATAATGCTGGTGTAAAAGTGTATTTGGTCGATATCCGTTTACTAAGTACTTTTCTCTGTGACAAAGAAATATTTTCCTTATGACTGTTGTGACTTTAGACAATCATTTGGCATTCTTTATCTACCTATCTATTTATTGTCATTTGTAGAAAACTTTGCCCTAAGAGTTATACCAACTGCCTAATTCATCATCAGTCTCTGGCTTGGCCTCTCTTTTCATTTTGTTTCTATTTCTCCTTTTATTCTCCATCTCCCTTACATTCCCATTCTTATAGACACCTACTCCAATGGCTTCAGTATGTCTTTGGATATATTCCTGTCCTGAAATACAGAGTTACATGTTTCAATTTGTGTAATGGCATAAAACCACATGTCATGGTATTTCTTCCCACAGTACTGCTTGCCTCTGGTTTGCACTGTTCTTTGTGTTCTTTATCATGGTAATTTCTAGCGGCTGTGTTGGTCTGGACAGTTCCCATATGTAGGTATTGCTATTAGACTGCCATCCTTCATAACTGTTTCCATATCCTTCTTCCCATCACTCTTTTTCACTACGCTTCTCCTATATACAGCCCTCCAGCCAGGTTCACTTTTCATGCCCAGTCACTGGCATCAATGCTTCTTTGTGCTTTTTTTTCTTTTACCTATCTAAAGCATTTTCTTACTTCTTCAAGAATACTTTATATTTTAAGTTTTTGGTCTGAGCAGAACATTAATCCTGCTCCCTCTGGTGCAGGTGTTCTGTATGTTTGTATTAATTGGGTGTTTTTTTTCCCCCTCAAGAATTATTCTGTTGAGATATCAGGGATTTTGGTAAGGTACTGGGGACATGTCCAAGCTAGTGCTATTTTATCCCTTCTGGGTATGTTGTGGGATTGATTCTGAACACAGAGTACTTTTACTGTTATGGCCAGGTCTCCGTCATTCCCAGTCTGTTTCTACTCTGACACACTAAGAAGTAGGTCGGGTTGCTTTCCTATTTTGTATTAGCTTTCACCTGGGCAGGCTCCATTGCTAGCCTAATGTTTTCCTCTACAGCTCATATAGAACCAGAGATTCTATTTTCTACCACAAAAATATACACAGTCAAACAATGATCAAACAGGTGGAAAGAGAAAACATCAAACTCATAAAGTTCTCCCCAGAATATATGCTGTTTGGCACCAACATCCTTCTGGTCTAGACTGACGCCATTGTACTATCTTTCCTGGGGAGACATGATGTCATTCCATCCAAGTCCACCTTGGTCGCCAATGAGTTTGTTAGGGTTACTTACAGAATCCAGGTAAGCGGTGACCTATAGGCCCACAGATGACTCTCAGATAGCTGAGTCACTGAAAAGCCCACCCAGCGTAGGTGATGTCATGAAAGAAATAGCCATAAAGTCCCAATTCCAGTCAACCTTCTAATTCCTATATACTCTAGCCTCATTTTAATAACCACCTGTATAGAGAAACCTTGAAAACTAAAGGAGAAAATATTTGTGGAACCACTCACCTTATAAGGAGTGGTCCCCAAATGTTTACTTTTCCACTCCTCAGGTAAATGTTCAAACAGTTTTCATCTGTGATTTTTCAATAATCTTATTCCTTTTTCTAAGAGAAGAATCCAATTTTTTTATGTTCCAAATAAGAAGCTGCATACTGCATTTTGAACCTGTATTTGTGACATGAGGAGAGGAATGGGAACTCTGCTTTTAAAGGTAATTGATCAGAAATAAGGCACCAAGGGGGAATCATTACTGAAACTCACATAAATGATCCTCTTCATGGGGAAGGCAGGTGTCTCTGCTGCCCATGGTGAAATGGACCAGCAGGGAGCTGGTTTGCATGGATTGTTTGTCTATCAAATCTTTTCTAAATAAACCTCCAAATTGTCTCTATCATTTCTTACTGAAATACATTAAAATAAGAAATAGAGCAACTTTCATAGCTCATGTGTTGAAATAATTGAAATGAAGGGTGTTTTAAATACAACCTTAGTTTACGAGACATTATTTTTTTGTGCCCAGAGAACGGATCCCCAAGAATTACCACGTAGTCCAGACAGCATGCAAGAACTAAGAGTCTTTATTTGGGCTTAAGCTCGGACTCAGACCAAACTAATGTGGTAGGTTCGTCTGAGAGCCTCAATTGCAGGGGGAGAGAGTTTTTCATAGGTTTCAGACAAAGGGAGGAGGGGAATGACAGAGTTATATTTTGATTGGTCCAAAGAGCCCCTGCGGGCCAACATACTTTTGAATTGATTGGCTACAGCCTTGGAGGCCTCTCATTGGTGGGTGCTGCCCTTAGGGCTGTGGAATGTGCAGACTGTTATCTTCAGGGCTAGAGGACCCTGTTTATTCCTTATAAGGTCTCAAACCTGCCTGGGCCCCCTGGACATGCCCAGGCTTGCCTAGTCTATGACCATGAGACATCACAAAAATGGAGGAATCAGCAGTCAAAATGGAGACAGTGCATGTCCTTCTGGTTCCCTCAAGCCAAGTGATTTACAGAAGTGAAAAGAGCAGTTAGTCCTAAATAGGGGCAGGGATCTAGGGAGTCCAGGGGAGGGGGCCAAGGAGGAGGGTTTCACATTTCCCCCTCTCCTTGTACCTTGGAGGGCCCAGTCATGGGGCTTCCTGGAGTTCAATGGCATCCTGCCTTAGGGGCTGGTAGGGGTTGGCACCACAAACACTTATAACAATTAGTATAGTAAGAATTAAGAATGGCTTAGTCTTAACTTGAGAGGATTGTCCGCATTTTGGTGAACTTTCCATGCTTTGGGTCCCGGTGCTGGGGCCTGAGGGTCCTCTGGGTCGTTGGGGTGTGGATCAGCTCTCTGGATGTGACTGTGATGTATCCAGGTAGTGATTCCGTCTACCTTGACGGCCATGGGTGCAGTCAGGAGCACCACATAAGGGCCCTTCCTGTGGGGCTCGAGCGTTTCACTGTGGTGCCGGTGGATGTAGACCCAATCACCTGGCTGATAATTGTGCGGAGTGGGAGGAGGTACTGTCTCATAGATAGCTTTCAGTTGGGGCCACACATCCTTATGTGCGTGAACCACTGCTTCTAAGGAATTAAGCAACTGACGGTTATCAAATTCAGCAATTAGTTCAGCTCTTAAATTGGGGAGAATAGGAAGGGGTCTTCCAAACATGATTTCATAGAAGGTTAACCCTAGCAGATAGGGTGAGTTCCTCACCCTATACAGGGTGACGGGAAGGAGAGCCACCCAGTCCCCGCCAGTCTCCATGGTTAATTTGGTAAGGATCTCTTTTAGAGTTCTATTCATCCTGTCTACCTGTCCCGAGCTCTGGGGCTGTATGCACAATGTAATTTCCATCTTGCCCCCAATATTCCTGGGTTACCTGTGATGCAAAGGCTGGCCCATTGTTGGAGCTCAGAAGGACTGGGATGCCATACCTGGGTAAGATGTCCTCCAGCGGTTTCTTGGCTACCACCTGAGTGGTCTCATGTTTGGTGGGGAAGGCTTCAGTCCATCCTGAAAAGGTGTCTACCAGAACTAGTAGATATTTGTAACCATACTTGCCTGGCTTAACTTCTGTAAAGTCCATCTCCCAGTGGGCCCCTGGTCTAGAGCCCCTCATTCGAGCCCCTTGTTCCTTAGGATGGTTTTCAGCATTGGTCAGCTTGCAACTAAGGCATGCAGAGGCGACTGCAGTAACCAGTGGCCTGAGATTCAAGACTTTTAAGTGAGCATTTCTTAAGAGTTCAGCTGTCTTCCTTGTACCCAGGTGAGTGGTTCGGTGGATGTGTGTGAGGAGGTCTTTGGCCAAGTCGTTTGGCAGAATAATTCTACAGTCTCCTGTATGCCACCAAGCCTTGATCTTTTGGGTCATGGGAAGTTTGTGTATCAGTTTCATATCCTCTTGGGAATAGTGAGCCTGATCAGTTGGGGGGGGCAGGATCTGGCAGCTGGATTGGCAAAATCTGGAAGGCTTCCAGAGCTATTTCTCTGGCAACCTGGTCTGCTCTCTGATTTCCCCAAGCTATGGGCGTGTTGGCTTTCTGGTGCCCAGGGCAGTGGATAATAGCCAGTTTCTTAGGTAGCCATAGAGCCACCAACAGGTCCAGAATTTCCTCTTTTTTTTTAATGGCTTTTCCTTCCGCTGGGAGCAGCCCCCTTTCCTGGTAGATGGCTCCATGCACATGTGCCGTAGCAAAGGCATATGGGCTGTCTGTGTACACATTCAATCGTCTCTTCTTTCCAAGCCTAAGGGCCTCAGTCAGAGCTATCAGCTTGGCCCTCTGAGCCGAGGTTCCCACGGGCAAAGCCACCGCCCAAACAGTCTCAGCCTCAGTTACCACCACCACCCCTGCATACCTCTGCCCATCTTTCATGAAACTGCTCCTGTCGGTGAACCAAGTAGCTTCTGCATCAGAGAGTGGCCAATCGGTCAGGTCGTTTCTGAGCCCATGTACCTGGCTCAGGATCCCTGCACAATCATGCAGGGGCGCATCCAAGTGGCGTCGGGCAACAGGGTGGCTGGGCTAAGGGCGGTGCTTGGGAGGAACCGAATTCTCAGAGCGTTAAGAAGTAAGCTCTGATAATGGGTTATTCCGGCTTTGCTCAACCAGCGGTCCGGTGGCTGCTTAAGAACTCCTTCAATAGCATGAGGAGTGGTGATGTGCAGTTCTTGCCCTGATGTCAATTTATCCGCATCCTTGACTAGAAGGGCAGTAGTAGCTGTAAGCCACAGACACGGTGGCCATCCCGTGGCTACTGGATCAAGTTTCTTAGACAAGTATACCACTAGTCTATTCCAGGGTCCTAACATTTGAGTCAGGACTCCTTTGGCTATTCCTTTCTTTTCATCTATGTAGAGGTGGAAAGGCTTGGTGACATCGGGGAGCCCCAAAGCCGGGGTTGCTTAATTTCATTAAAGGCCCTTTCTCTTTCCCCTGTGAAATCAAAAGTCTCATTCTCTTTTGTAGCCTCATAGAGAGGCTTAGCCAATTCAGCAAACCCCGGGATCCAGAGGCAGCAAAACCCTGCTGATCCCAGAAACTCCCTCACTGCTCTCCGGGAGTTGGGGACTGGAATTTTCAGCACCGTTTCTTTCCTGGCATCTGTGAGCCATCTTTGTCCTTCCTTTAGAATGTACCCTAGATAAATCACTTCTCGATGACACATTTGTGCCTTCTTAGCAGATGCCCAATATCCTAGCCTGCCCAGAGTCACCAACAAATCCCTAGTTCCTTGCTGACATAGTAGAGCATCAGCAGCAGCTATCAGGATGTCATCTACATACTGCAATAAGGTGAGCTGGGGGTGTTCTACCCTGTACTCACCAAAATCTTCATGAAGTGCCTCATCGAAGAGAATGGGTGAGTTTTTGAATCCCTGAGGCAGGCGAGTCCAGGTCAGTTGTCAGTTGGAGCTGATCGCTGGGTCTTGCCATTTAAAGGCGAAGAATGGCTGGCTATCCTTGGCTAAGGGCAGGCTAAAGAAGGCATCTTTTAAATCTAGTACAGTATACCAGCTCCTGGAGGGTGGCAAGGAGCTCAGGAGGGTATAGGGATTGGGCACCATGGGATGGATATCCATGACCCGCTTATTTACTTCTCTCAGATCCTGTACTGGCCAGTAATCATTTGAGTTTGGCTTCTTTACCAGAAGGGGAGGTGTATTCCATGCAGACCTGCAGGATACTAGGATGCCCTGGTCTCTTAGCCTCTGGATGTGTGGGGTAATCCCTGATCTGGCTTCGTGGGACATGGGATACTGCTTCACCCAAACCAGAAGTGCTCCCGGTTTGAGCTCTACCCAGACAGGAGGCCGGTGGGCTGCTAGTCCTATCCCCCCAGTCTCGGCCCATGCCAAGGGGAACTCCCATAGCCAGACAGAAACCTCCTCTTCCGGCTATGAAGCAAGTTCCTGATGCAAGCAGAATTCATCTTCCAACTGTAGGGTTAATACCTGAATGGGGAGCCCCCCACCATCCATTAAATAAGCCCCATTAGGTGAAAAACGGATGTGGGCTCCAATTTTGGTAAGCAAGTCTCTACCTAAGAGTGGGTAGAGGCAATCTGGCATGACTAGGAAGGAGTGGGCCACCCAGCCCATGCCTAGGTCCACTTTTCTTCAGGTGGTCTGTGAATATTGTTTTATGCCAGTTGCTCCCTGTACCCAGGACTTTTTGTTTGATAATTTCCCTTGGGTCTCTGTTAACACTGAATGTTGAGCACCTGTGTCTACATGGAAACTCACGGGTGTCCCCTCCACTCTGAGAGTTACCCTGGGCTTAGGGAGGGGATCCAAACCCTGTCCTCCCTGTTTCCTCCATTCCCCAAGCTCCAGGACTTGTATTCCTTCATGGACCTGCTCCTGTCCGGCCAGTCTTTCTGGACATTCCTTTCTCCAATGGTCCATTTTCTTACAATAGGCGCATTGGTTTCTCAGCAATTTTGGTTGCCCTTCTGGGCATTTCCTACCTTGTTCAGCATATAGGTGTCACAGCTGCCATTCTCTTTCACCTGGGGACCTGGTCGATGTGGCCAGGAGAATCTTGGCAAAGTCGTGGATCTGTTTGGCGCTGGCAGCAGCGGCGACCAGGTCTGTTTGTCTTCAGGACTCTCTCAGTGATTGTAAACTTTCTCAGCCACTTCCAGAAGTTCTGGCAAGGTTTTATCAGCCAGTCTGTCCAATTTCTGCAATTTGTGCATAATATCAGGTTCTGACTGGTTCACGAACACCAGAATCACTGCATTCTTATTCTCGGGTGCTTCCAGGTCCATTGGGGTATAGGTACGGAATGTCTCAAGGATCCTTTTTAGGAATGCTGCGGGTGATTCTGCCCTCCCTTGCTGCACATCACTAATCTTGGCCAAATTTGTTGGTTGCCTTGCGGCCGCCTGAAGACCCCCCATTAGAGTCTGGCGGTAGACCCAGAGCCTCTCCTTACCTTCAGCCATATTGAAGTCCCAATTCAGTCTAACTAGGGGGAAAGCTTCATCAATCAGGGCCTAGTTGGTGGTAGGATTCCCATCCACCCCAGGGACCAATTTTCAGGCTTCAACTTGAATCCTGTCTCTTTCCTCAGTGGTGAACAGGACCTGCAAAAGCTGTTGAATATCATCCCACGTGGGTTGGGTGGTGAACAGGACAGATTCTAACAAATCAGTTAAACCTTGGAGCTTTTCAGAAAATTTAGCTGTTTGTAACTTCTAATTGTAGAGGTCACTAGTAGCAAACAGCCAGTACTGCATCTGTTGGTCCTCCACTTCAGTGAGGGGCCCCACAGCCCAGAGGGGAGGACTGTGGAATCCACTACTAGCCACAGCTGCCCCCTCTGAACTCTCCTCCATGTCTGGGGAGGGTGTCCTTCCACCTCCTGGGACGGAGCTGCCTCTGCCTCCCCCGGAGTGTCCTGGGGTCCCGCCTGCAGAATGGGCTGTTAAGGGGGTGGTTCAAACAGGAGTTCTTCCCCTGTACCTCCTTGCAGGACAGGGTAGAGGGGTGCAGATGGTTTAGTTTCATTTTTCTGCCACTCATCCTCACATAGAGTGAGGACAGTCGGCTTTGAGCTAGTGGCGGGGGGAGGAAGGAATGGCTTCAGCCATTTTGGAGGCTCCTCCACCATAACCTGCCAGGTCGTGATGTAAGGAACCTGGTCAGGGTGGCCTGGATGGCCATAGACTATATCCTTTACTCTGTAGATGGTAGGCAGGTCAAACATCCCCTCTTCAGGCCTGCCAGCTCCAAAGGTCAGCCTTTCATTTCTGTACAATACAAAAAGCTTTCCTTTCTTCACTCCTAGCCCCAGGCTTTCAGCTTGGGCTTTGAATTCTGAGAAATGATCCTGGAAAAGGCTGAGAGGGTTACTTGGCTCTGTCCCATTTCTTCTAACACAGTAAGAGTCACAAACACAACAGAAAGCACAAACACACAGAAAAATAACACAAGGTTAATTGGCGCCTTAAACTGAAAATAGGACAATGGCCTCTTACCTTCTCATGGGTGAGACCCGCTCCATCCTTCCAAATTTACCAAGGGGATCCAATCCTCACCAGGTGGGTCCGGGACGTCTCCCGAGTCCCATGGTCTGGGGCCTTCCAGTGTGCCCACCTTGACCTCCAACAGGCAATCTCAAACTGGGCCCAAAAACCAGAAGCACGCAAAGACAAAAGACACAAAGACAGGCAATCTCAAACTGGGCCCCAAAACCAGAAGCACGCAAAGACAAAAGACACAAAGACAAGAGACACTCACCGATCGGATCAGGCAGACTCAGCACTCTGGGGGAATTCTTGGGGATCCTGGCTGAGCCCCCAAATGTTATGCCCAGAGAACGGATCCCCAAGAATTACCACGAAGTCCAGAGAGCATGCAAGAACAAAGAGTCTTTATTCAGGCTTAAGCTTGGACTCTCAGACAAAACTAACATGGTAGGTTCATCTGAGAGCCCGATTGCAGGGGGAGGGAGCTTTTCATAGGTTTCAGACAAAGAGAGGAGGGGAATGACAGAGTTATATTTTGATTGGTCCAAAGAGCCCGCGCATGCCAACATACTTTTGAATTGATTGGTTACAGCCTTGGAGCCTCTCATTGGTGGGTGCTGCCCTTAGGGCTATGGAATGTGTTGACTGTTATCTTCAGGGCTAGAGGACCCGTTTATTACTTATAAGGCCTCAAACCTGCCCAGGCCCCCTGGACATGCCCAGGCTTGCCTAGTCTATGACCATGAGACATCATAAAAATGGAGGAATCAGCAGTCAAAATGGAAAGAGTGCAGTTTGTCCCTCTGGTTCCCTCAAGCCAAGGGATTTACAGAAGCGAAAAGAGCAGTTAGTCCTAAATAGGGGCAGGGGTCTAGGGAGTCCAGGGGAGGGGGCCAAGGAGGAGGGTTCCACAATTTTAGCCATATTTTCTTTACTGAATATTCAAAAATCATTTCCCTTTATATACACAACAGACTCTTGGCTGGAGTCCAGCACTACCTATATATACATGGATATATGGATAATTAATTCTAAATGATCCTTGGGCTACATCATAAATGAACATGATACTCTAAGGCTTAGATTCCACTCTGGGAGGTCAAAATCAGTTACCAAGTTCCTAGAAACACTGCCTTTCTGAACCAATATATACTCTTACAGCTTCAGTCTCTGGTTCAGTTCAGGCCCTTTGTGGTTCAGAGAGATGTGGTGGTATTTTGGGTTAGTGTTTTTCAGCTCTGGCTGAGAGTTCTGAGAAGTGCTAAAAAATTGTTGACATCTGTATCTCATTCTCATGGAATATGTGTAGGTATTTGGGGACATTGGTAGGAAAAAAAGCTCACTGTGAAGTTTAAAATACTAGTTTTTATTTTTTTAATAAAAAAGAAACAGATTTCAGGCTTTTATAAAAACTGGATGATCTGGCATTATTAGGCTCACCTTTCCACATTGACCTAACAACTCTTGGCTAGAGTCCAGCACTACCTTTTATTAGAAAGGGCATGTCTACTCTAAGAGCTGCCAAAAAACCCACTTCCCATTAACTACCCCTACCTCTCCTCCCACCCATTCATGTTTCATGCCTAGCCTAGGTAAACATTCCCATTTGAGACTTGATGGATGAAGAGATCCAAACTTGGCAGTAGCTGACTTGCATTTCAGATTCTATTACAAATAATCTGCGTGTGGTGATGAGAAGTGAGGCTGAAGAAAATGGTTCTGGAAACAGAGTAATAGGAGTGACCTTAGAGGTAGGTTGTGATCTGTCTGGAGATGGAGGTTATTTGTCAACATTTTCTAGGAG
This sequence comes from Nannospalax galili, assembly GCF_000622305.1. NCBI lineage: Eukaryota > Metazoa > Chordata > Mammalia > Rodentia > Spalacidae > Nannospalax > Nannospalax galili. Next base: position 9,102,009 of record NW_008357637.1, on the reverse strand, counting down.
ACCTACAGCCTTGCTATTCAAGGTGTGGCTCACAGTTAGCAGCAGGAGGAACATCCGAGAGTTGTTAGGAATGTAATCTCAGATTTCCCATCAAACCTATAGAGCCCAAACCTGTGTTTTAACAAATCCCCCATGAAAATATGTATGCACATAAAATTTAAAAGGTGCTGAGAGCTTCTTCTCATGCATGCCCATGCTCTCTTTGTTTTTGATAGATGAATGTATAATGGTGATAAAGCCCTTCATTAGCAGTAGCCTTTATGGTTCTGAGAGAAGAAATGAAAATGGTGCATAGAAACATCATCTCAAATGTTTGAACACAGTAATAGTCACCTTCACCAGCTTCAAAATGAATGCCTTTTCCCATGATTCATCATCTAATCTGATTCTCCCAGTCATTGCGAATACTTTCCAGTTGTTGCTGAATGATTTCATAAATTGGATTTGTGATCTTGGTCCCAAGTTCCTTTAAATAATATTAGTAGAAGATCTTGTAAAAACTACCAGTGCTTAGGTCTCACAGAAACTTTATTCAAAGGAAAAAGTCAACTTTGAAGTTATAAAACATTTATAAATATGAGAAAAGGAAGCAGAATTTTTGTATTCAAATACAAGCATATTTGAGCAATTTAAGTACATAATTACCAGCAGTACAGCTAGTATAAGTTACTCTTTAAAATCTGTTTATCATTTTATTTTTCTGATCGAATAGTACATCCTCATTTTATAAATGCATGAAAATACATGAAGCTAAACAAAATAAAAATACCCACAGAATATGTGGGTATTTATATTTATTCCTATTGGAAGGAAACAGAAAATATAAATATAAAATTGATCATTTGAAGCTGTTTATGTATGTGTCATATATCTGCTATGTGTGTTTCTATACAATACTGTATATGTGTTGGTTTGTGGTATTGTTTTTCCAATTAGCAAGATATCACAAGCATTTCCCCCATTATCATGTATGTTTTAAATGTTTTTTTCACAATTGTATGTCACCAAGTCCTGTAGATGCTTATACAGAATCTGAGACAACAAGACATTGTGACTTAGAGAAAGGCATGGAACAGCCTTGGGACCTAGAGTCAAATTCCAGCATCTAGCTTACTTCTGGTATAATCGTAAACATTTGTGTTGTTTGATATTTGGATCTGAATTTCATTGGCTTTTTGTAAAAAGCCAGGGTAATAATTGTACCCAACTTGTACGGTTCTTCTAAAGGTTAAATATGTTCATCCATAACAGTGCTTAGCAAAATGTCTGGCAAGTGGATCCTTAAAAGGCAGTAAAATAAATAAAAAGATTTTAAAATTTACCCTCAGTGACATTTAGTAAATTTACAATGTTATGATTCACAGATCATTTCCATGGCCCCCAAAGGGCATATCAAGCCCTTTAGACTGTCAATATCCACTCCTCTGTCCTTCCATCCCTCACCAACCACAGGTCTGCTTTCTTTCTCTGTAGCTTTACTTATTCTGGATATAGTACATAAATGAACTCACATAATAACTGTTTTTTGTGTGTTTGGTTTCTTTACTTTTCAGATTTTCCAGGTTTGTCCACACTGCGGCATCTGTCAGTTCTTCATTCTCTTTTATGGGTGAATAATATTTTACTGTTTATTCATACATCTGGGTCAACTACCTTTTATGAATACAGCTGCAGTGAGAATTCATGGCCGTGTTTTCGTGTGAGCACTTGTTTTCCATTCTCAGGGGTATCTAGACACAGGAGGAGAACTGCTGCGCCGTATGCTGTTTCTGTTTAAGCACTGAGGAGACACTGGTGTTTTTCCACTGCACCACTTTTGACTCAAGGGATCTAGTTTCTCTAGATCCTCACCATTACTTGCCTTTTGCCATTCTCTGTGTTTGTTTTATGCCTGCCTTAGTGTGTGTAAAGTGCTAGTTGATCATGGCTTCTTGCATTTTCCTAATAACTAATGATTTATAGATCTCATGTGCTAATTGGCCAATGTGTATATTTATCTGGAGAAATATTTATACAAACCCCTTATCCATAGCATCTTCCCTGAACAAAAGCTTTTAAATTTGATAAAGCTCAACTTAACTAGTTTAAATATTATTGCTTTTTTTTTTTTTGGTACCATATTTGCTAAATTTAAGGTCATAAAGATTTGAACCAGTGTTTCCTTCTAAGACTGTTGTGGCTTTAGTTCTTATATTTAGGTATTTATTCCATGTTGAGTTAATTTTTGTGTGTGGTATGAGGCAGGGGTTTACTTCATTCTTTCATCTGTAGATTTCCAATAGTTCCTGCAGTTTGATAGTTGAATAAAACCATTTTTCCTAATTAAATGATCTTGGTAACTTTATCAAAAATGAATTGGCCATGGATGTGTGGGCTTACTTCTGGGATCTTCTGTTCCATTGATCTCTATGTCTATTGTTATGTTGATATGCCACACTGGAGCTTTAAGAAAAAAAATTAATTTGGAAGTGTGAGGGCTCTAATTTTGTTCTTATTTCAAGACTGTTTTGGCTGTCCAGGTTCCCTTGCAGTTTCACATGACTATTAGCCTTTCTACTGAAGGGCCCTGAGGATTCTGGTAGGGTTGACTTTGTGTCTATGTTTACTTGCAGTACCATCTTAGCAATATTAAATTTTCAGTTCATAACCATACAATGCCTTTCCTTTTATTTAGGCTTTTTCTAGATTTCTCCAATTTTTTTTCAACAATGATTTGCATTTTCATTGTACTGTCTTATTTTATTCTTTTTGATAGTACTGTGAATAAAATTATTTTCTAATTTCCCTTTCATGTTGATCATTGCTAACCTTTAGAAAGAAGCACAGTGAATTTTTTTGGTGTTGATTTGATACTCTGCAACCTGATCTAATTTATTAGTTCTAAAAGGCTTTTTAGTTTACCACTGGATTCTCTACAAGTAGGAAAGATCATATTATAAGCAAATCCCCTTCCATTCTTTGTTCATTTGTTTCTTGCTCATCTGTTTAATTGCAAAAATGATCACTTTGGCCGACTATTGTAGGCCAGACCTTCTCAAACTTGTGAATTAACTGTAGAATTCAGGATGCAGATTCTGGTATCAAGTTTAGGGCAGGGCCCTGTTGCTAAAATTCCTTGGTGGGGAATGTAAACAATGTTTATCCTCTCCCCCTTTGAGCCCCAGGACAAATGGAGGTATGATTTCCCCAAACTGTACTCTGGGAAACCAGTGAATTTACTTGGTTTACCTACAGAGCAATGGGTGATTGTGGGTGCTCCACACCTAAAGCCTGACCAGAAAGTTCTCACCCAATCATGGATGATGGCTTCCCCATAGCCTCCCAAAATGGCAACAGGAACAGACCTTCCCCTAAACTTCCCTAGCCTATATGCTCTAGCCCCTCCCCCAGGCCACGTGCAATTAGGCCCCAATTACTCAACATGGGTTGGGAGGTGTGGCTGGACTCTCGGCAGGATTCCATGACTCTTCCATGTAGGGATGTGAATAGTCAACAATTTCAGCTATGATGCTCTTAGGTAAGCAGGCACAGCTGAGCTCAGGAAGATGGTATCTGTCTGCCCAAGAACGGTCCTATACGACAGGCAGTAGCAGTGTCCTTATCTCTACCAAACTCCCATGTAGTGCTACTGATGATCTCTGACCCACATGCTGTTATTACAGAGATACAAAAGGAAAAATCTTCTGTGGAACAAAACACAGTATAAGTGGTAAGTCCCAGTCCATGGTCATTGTTAGAATCTAGAAGATGTAAATCTGAACAGATCTGTGAGTCTTTCAAAGTGTGGACAAGACTGTCCAAGCTTAGGATGTGATTTTTTTTGATTGCTTGTATATGTTCTTGGGCCCAATGCTTAGTGATTGAAGATCAAAAAATAAGTGTTTAAATTTTCTGATTGTTCCTTTTAAAAATGTAAGAATATTTCCCAGAAGTAGCACTTAAATGGAATATTCAGCATAATATTTGCATTATGCTGTAGATACCACTTGTAGGAACTACTTGTAGCTCTCTTGGACATTTAGGTGATGTGGAGCAATAGCCAGAGTTCAAATAATCATAGTTCTCAGCTTATCCAAATATTTTCTAAATATTACACAAGCGTGCAGAATAGTTTTCCTCTTATTCTTGCACATAATAACTTATAAAGAGAAACTCACTATTTTACTATTCAAACGTTCATTTTGCCCCTCTGTCCACTGAAGAGATGTAAAAGATCTGTAAAGTCACCATATAACATGTTCCTTTCTTAAATCAGTCTTCAGCATACCTGATGGCTGAAAAGAAAATCTACAAAACAAAGTAGAATTTGCTTATTTGATAATGTTTCATCTAATTTAAAAAAAAAATAAAGCAAGGTCTGAATCTGAAATGTCTCAAGGCAGAAATTAACTGAGTTCTCCCAACAGTAAGGCACCTGCATTCATGCATCTCAATTCCTCTGTCTTCATTTTTAGTGAATAATTTGTTTTACTTGCCTGATTTTTAAATGAACTTCCCAATTATAAGCAGATGTCATTTTTCACAGAACATAAATTAGAAACAATTTCATCAGTCAGTAAGAGACAAAATCTGTATAAATAGTATTGAATTTGTCAGTGAGCATTGGAAAAATCCACAAAATGATGGAATTTTTTTGTTGGTAGCCCTATTTTTGCCTCTACTTGTGGGGTAATTTCAAGCTCCGTGAGCCATATCCTTTTATTTCCAAGGGAAGCTTGAATATTATAACTCCCTCAGAAATATTTTTGTCTGTTTAAGAAGGCTCCAAGTTCAGAAAATACAGAATATTGTTGTCTGTAATCAGTAGGTTGAAAAACCTGCTGTCACTTTGCTCAACAAACCTTGACTCATTATGTTTAAAGTCCTAGAAAGGTTTATTGTTTTTGTTTTGACTTTATAGTCTTCTCTTCTTCCTCTGTCTCCTCCTACTTCTTCTTTTACTTTATCATTAGTTAATCCTTAAATGGAAATTCCCACAAATCATGGCTTTTTTTGTAGTTCTTCTTTTCACAGTGCATGGCTATGTTATGACAGTGACATGCAGTCTACTTTAAGTGGGTGCCTGCAAAGGCATTTTCTTGTGGTTGAACATGATCATGCTCTAAACCACTATAACCTTCCTGTGTTACTGTAGCACTCAGTGATTACTCAATTCTTGGCCTTAGATTTCCTCCATCTTTTCTATCTTCAGCTTCCCTTGTTTTATGGCCTCACCCGAGATACTGTCTTCACCGCTCCACTCCATTCCTTTCTTCCTGACTTGATGGCTTGGACACAAAAGCTGTTCTCAATAGACCTAATGGCCCAGTTCCTTTGCTTCTTCTGCATTCTAAAGGATTCTGAAACAGTTGGCATAATTGTTTTGGTTGGCTCCATTAAAATGTAGTTATTTATTATCAGTCAGACTTGGAAATGCCTTGATTTATCATCTCTTAATTCCCTGTTTCATTAGTCACAGCAGCTGGTCCAAGAGTCAGGCTCTCCTTAACCTCAAAACTGCTTAGTTATACAAAGAAAAGGCTTGCTGTTCTGTGTCTGAACTTTTGTCTTTTCTTCTCACTCTTCCTTTCCCCTCATTTCCAGTTAAGCCTTCATCCACTACTTTAGCTCCCAACCTCCCCATCATCCTCACCCTGTGTCTGCATTCCTAACCCTCATGCCTCAATCCCGTGTCCCTTTCTACAGCTTCAGGTCCTCATTTGCCTTGACCACTCCCACCTGTTGATTTTAGCTCCCAACTCAGATATCTGGGCCCATGGGAAATGCTTGTTAATCTCTTGCCCTGGATCACCTTTTCTCTTATGATCTGGAACCCCCTTGCTTGCTTTACTACATTGCTCTGACTGGGGCTCTCTCTCCCACAAGTACCACCTCCAAACTCATCGTTTGGACCTCCTATCAATTAAAGTCCTGAGAAAGGACTTTGCGAATGCTTCAAATTAGAAGTGATGACACTTCCCACTTGAGCTCACAATGATTTCTTTTGTATTAGTTAGCTGTCCTTAAGAGGTGCTGAGGAATGCTTTTTAGATTGCTCCCCTTTCAGTGGGGGAGAGTTATAAAATACCCACCACAGCATCGTTTGCTGCTGTTTCATGGGTTATTGAGCACAGAATGAGAACACTATGCTTGTACTTAGTAATAAGCTGAATTAAGCCTACAGAAAAGGAGACAGGTTGAAGAAATTCTAGTCTTGACTACATTTTGTTGGAAGACAAATGATCTCTTCAATACCATTAGAGGCAAGGTTTTCTCCTATAATAAAGACAGAGTATATAACTATTATACTTACAGCTATGAAACTTTTACAGGGAAAGTTTTAAATAACTATATATGTGTAGAGAAAAGTTTAGGAAAGAAAACTTGAATAAATTTTTACCTTCTCCCAGCCCCCCAGCCCCATTTTCCATTTTACTTTTGCATCCATGGCCCCTTTGTCTGAGACAATGATATAAGGAAAGAATAAAATAGCATGCAATGCTTCAGTTCCTTCCCCATAAACCAGGACAATGTCCAACATCGCATCAGGTCTATTTCAAGCTTATGATGGATTAGCACATGAGTCATTCACAGAGAATAAAACCATGGGTTTTATTTGGCATTGTGTCTTCTACAGGCTTCTTCATACCGAATCTTACTGAATTTACAAAACTGAAGTTAAATTTTAGGTTTAAAATTCATCAGGACAATAACATAATGGGTGGGGGGGGTGTCTTTCCTGAGACAGGGTCTCCCTGTAGCCCCAGCTGGCTGGAACTCACTATGTAGATCAGGCTGGCCTCAATCTTATAGAGATGTGCCTGCCTCTGCCTCCTGAGTGCTGGAATTAAAGGTGTGTGCCACCAGCTAATAACAGAATTTTGGAGTCAAATTTGTTGAGTTTAAAAATATATTTTATCTA
>NW_008357637.1:9079145-9094544 GCF_000622305.1 Nannospalax galili | reverse complement strand
TATTTTTATTTTATGTGTATGAGTGTTTTGCCTACATGTATGTAAGTACACCACATGCATGCAGTGCCCACTGATACCAGAAAAGGGCATTGGATTCCCCAGAACCGGAGTTATAGATGGTTGTTAGCTGCTATGTAGGTGCCAGGCATGGAACCCACATCCTCTGCAAGGGCAGCAAGTGCTCTTAACCACTGATCCATCTCTCCAGTCCCAAATTTGTTGAGTTTCAGTGCTAAAACTACCATGATTATACAATCCAACCTCCATTTTTTTTATATGATCATAAAATGGTCTAGGTCACTTATTATTTATTCATTAGGTATCCGATGACTATCCTAAGAACACATGACTGGTTATAAGTATTATTGCTTCTCTCTGACTTCAAATAAAGTGATTTAGCTTTTAAACAATGAATATTTCCCACTCTACCAATAAAAATTATGATTCAGTGGACATAAGGTGAACCTGAAAATACATGCTCTTAAAACTTTCCCAGAAGATACATTAACAGGTTTTGGAGCATTGTTTCAGTTTCTATCTGATGGTCATTGTGGGAAAAACATAAGCAGAGCTTCCCTTCTATTAATTTAATCTATTTCAAATAAGGAAATTTCCATAAGAATTTGAATTCGCAACCTCGTAATTTGCTCTATAGTTGAATTATATATGCCAGAATCCTAAGGATATCCCCAACAGATCCTCTTAAAGATGAAATCCTAAGCCCTCTCAGGACCTTACTAAGACCAGGACTGCTTTGCTAGCCAGAAGCCCAGTGATTGTGGATAAATTGTGTTAGATTAAAAATATTTTGGCCAGTAAAGCTTTTAGTCATTTTGATTAAAAATAGAAACACCAGTCTGAATCAAGTCCTTAATTAACTAGAAAAAAAATGTATGGGAAGAACAAGAGATAGAAGGAATCCAGCAAGGACGAGATGCAGAAGGAAAAACAGTGGGAAAATATCTCCCACTTCCCACATAATTAAAATTTTATGGGACTCGAGAGATGGCTCAGTGGTTAAGAGCACTGGCTATTCTTGTTGAGGATGTTGGTTCTGTTCCCAGCGCCTACAAGGCAGTTTACAATTGTAATTCCAGTTCCAGGGGATCCAATACCCTCATTTGGCTTCTATGGGCATTACACAACACAGGTGCATTTACATACTGTGCTGGATAGCTTTAGTGTCAACTTGACACACCTTGGTTGAAGGAGCCTCAACTGGGGAATTGCCTCCATTGGACTGGCCTGTAGCAATGTCTGTGGGGCATCTTCTTGATTCTTGATTATGGAGTGATGTGGGAGGGCCCAGGCCACTGTGGGTAGTGCCATCTCTGGGCAGGTGGGCCTGTGTTGGATAAGAGAGCAAGCTGAGCAGGGGCCACAGGAGCAAGCCAGTAAGCAGCATTCCTCTATGGCCTGTGCTCCAGACCCAGGTCCGTGTTGCATAAGAAAGCAGGCTGAGCAGGGACCAGAGAAGCAAGCCAGGAAGCAGCATTCCCCCATGGCCTGTGTTCCAGTTCCTGCCCTGAGTTCCTACCTTGGGTTCCTGATGAACTGTGACCTGAGATATGTAAGCTAAATAAACCCTTTCCTCCCCAAGTTGGTAGTGGTCAGAGTATTTTGTCAAAGCAATGAAGAAATAAACCAGAACACATACATACAGGCAAAATGGTCATGCACATAAAATAAAAATTAATTAAAAATTTTACCTAAAAACTATGTTGAATTCAGGAAGAATGAGTAACTGCACATGCATGCTAATCACTATTCTAAGATTTGTTTATAGCATACTTTATTGTGGTTGTATTTTACTTTCAAACTTTGCTGTGCCATACATCTATTTTGCTTCAGTATCAGCCATGAGCACCTACCCTGCACTGCTTAACTGTGGGCTCCACTCAGTGGCCAAACACTAAAGAGAATAAGGGGACCCAGAAATTTCCAAACCAAACCAGGGTTTATGGGGCTTGGGGTGGGTGGCAAGGGAGTTTTGGTTTAGGTTTTTTTTGTTTTTGTTTTTTTTTTGTTTGTTTTTTTAATGAGAAAAACAGCATATCTCATATTCAGAAATTAATTTAGGGATATCTGTCATTTCTATTATAGCTTGTCAATCCCAATCCCAGCAAGGTTATTTATGAATAATATAACAACAAAAAAAAAAATTTTGGGAGGGCTTGAAGTCCAGGAATTTGAAGCACATGATTAGCTATTGAGTTAACACAAGTCACTGAAGAAGCAAAAGTGCCTATCAAGTGGTGGGGCTGGCACTACCCTGCCTGGAAAGTAGCACTCCAAAAGTAAAGATTTTTGCCTGAAGCTACTTAGCAATTTTTGAATAAGAATCATTCTTCTAGGTCCGCTTTCTGCTCTTTTTCATGAACTCTCTCTGAGCCAGTAACTGTGCTCCTCTACAGAAGGCATGCTTTCTTTATCCCTGGGTGACAGGCAACACTGCAGTTCCTGTTTGCTCTCTGGGCTTTTGAAGGAATGCTTTGCAGGGAGGGCATAATTTACAAGGCCTGAGGGCACTGAACTCTGCCCACTTGGAGAGTTGGGGGGTGGGGAGGCTGTTCTCTAGGCTGGCTCTGTAGTTGTATAGGTCAATACAGAACTACCTGGAAGAGACTGTGAGAGGAACCTCAGAGCAGTTCAGTCCAACTTGACATGATCAGAATTTGGCTTTTCAACTGCTCAGTGACACTCTTCCAAAGCATAAATATTTCCTTCAAAAACATTTCTCCTTAAAGAAGATTTTTAAATATTCTCTGATTAAAATTGCCAGGTTTATTTTGTTTGTACCATCTGTTAATGCAATCATGTAAAATTCTGATTTTGTGTCAATGAGTTAATTCTCCTGGTGATAAACCAAATGGGACTGTAGATTTGGGACTTCACAAGAAATGATCTGTGTGTAATAAGATGGCCCTGATCCATGCTTCAGGAGTGATACATGAAGTCAGTGCACTCTTCTTCCCAGTCTGATTTTGCCCAGTGACCTACACAGTTGTTATTTTTTTTGGTCTTCTAAACCACGTGCATTGCCTATTGTTTGTTGTCCATCTTCCCTCACTTAAAAACTACATCTTGGAATCCAGCATAGAATGAAAGTTTGTTATATGGTATTGAGTTATGAGATCCCCCCCTCTTCAGGGAAGTTTTATGTGAAGAAAAGCTCACTAAATAGACTGGTTATTATTTCTTTTTCTTTTCAAATTGGTGTAGCTAACTCTTTGAACCTATTTAATAGATATTCTTATGACAATCCATAACTTCATTTGAAGAGCTAACTTAGGACTATAACAAAAAAGAAAGAATGAAAAAAAGAAATCTTTTCCCCCTTCTTGTCTATCAGCCACTAATCCTCTTAAAAGTACCCTTTCAATCAAAGGAGCCAAGAGAAGCTCAATTTCTACAGCAAATGGAATACTGAAAGGTACAGTTTAAAAGGGCTACTACTGTGAGTGATGAATGGCATTAATGGAACGACATATAGAGACACCCTGAGCCGAGGAACACATACTGTCATGTGGCTTTATTGGGTCAGAGATATGCATATACCTCTGTCAAACCAGAAAGCCAAGGAAATGGCAGGCTCTGGCTTTCTGCTGGTGGGGACACACGGTGGAAATATTTTATTGCAAAGTGACTGAAATCCTGTAAGAAGTTTAACACTTAGGAGGCAGCAGGAGCAGCTTAGAGAAAAAGAACTAAGATTTTCTCCATTGGGCTCCTCCAGCCTTGACAATGTTGACAACCATATATTTTTTAAAAGTGTGATGGATTCAGATGACTCTAGAAAGTTTTATCTTTAGTTAAAGTGTCCCCTCTGAAAAATGCCTGGGCAAATACATCATCACAATGGTATAGAATTGCATCAAAAACTGCCTACAGATTGCCCAAAGTAGACAGAGCCAATTTTCTGAGAAGATTGAATAGAAATATTGAATACACCTAGCTTCATTTAATGCCCACAGAGTCCTTGTGAAAAATGTAATTAAGAATAAAGAAAGATAACAGCCACAACGTGGTTCATTGCAGTTTCTTTGGAAGGTCATAGCCCGCTTTTCTAGTGTGATCCAAAGCATCAAGTTAGAGTGGGTTTTCACACAGTTGCCTTGATGCCAAAAGGCTTTCTCTCATGTTGTTTGTAAAGTTTGTTCTAAAGGCAGATTTATGAACATTGTTAGAAACAGGCACTTTTCTCCTTATTTATAGAAAAGAGCTTTATTATTTTGTCCAATTGCTAAGCAAAATTAAGCCTGAGTTTGGGTAGTAAATTTGCAATTATATCTATAATAGCCTGGTGTTTATTTTGAAATAGTGAGGCTTCTGATAACAAATTAGAAAATCCCAGGGTCATGTAAGGCTTTTATCATCTTTAAGGCCTTAGGACTCTATAGACGTTTTATCTTGGTAGCCCTCAATTAATACAGAAAATCCTTCCATTTTGGGAAAAAAATCTTGTATCATCCTCTGCAAAGAGTTCGGGTTGAGATACTGGAAAAATAATTACCAGAGTTCAGAGTTTGAGTCTTTCACTTACTAGTGCTGAGACATTTGGAAGTGTATAATTCCTCTGAGCCCTGGTTACCCCATTGTTAAAATGTGGGTAATAATAGCTTGGCTCTTGTAGTGGCATGAAGCTAGAGAGACAATACATATAAAGCCCTTGGCAGAGCACTGTCATGTAGGAAGGAAAAGGTTCATGCTGTTGGGCAGAACATACAATGGCTGTGAATTGTTTCCCCATATCCTAATTTTTTTTTTCTGCATTTTCCTTTGACTCAGCATGCTAAGCACTCCCCAGGTTTTTCATATTTTTTAAGGATTTTTTTTTTCCCCAATGAGCACAGAAGGCTTTGGTCAATGTCTTTAATATTATTATTATTATTATTATTATTATTATTTAAAGGATCACCTGTTTTATTCTGCATCTTAAGAATTTCTTCACCTGAGTTCAAGATTCAATGTCCCACAGATCTTAACACACTAAAGAAATAATGGCACAAAGAGTAGAAATTAACTGAATGAGCAGCTAAAGGCATAAGGAAAGAACAGATAGACATCGGGTCAGAGTTTGAACTGCATGTAAATGACCTGTATTTCCAACCTTGGAAGGTGGAGACAGGGAATCCCCAGAGCAAGTTGGCCAGTGAGCTCTGGGTTTGACTAAGAGAACTACCTCAAAGAATAAGGTAGAAGAGCAATTAAAGATCATTCCTGACATCAGCCTTGGGCTTCCACATTCAGGCCCACATGTGTACCCCCACACACAAAACCCTATACATACACATACACATGCACATGAACAGCACACACACACACACACACACACACACACACACACACACACTGCAAAAAATAAGAAAAAAATACAAGAAAAGAAGGAAACCAAAAGGCTTGGGTTGGCAGTGAACCAGTAGGTGGTTCCCAATATTATTCCAGCTGGGCAATTGGTCTCCTGAAATGATTAGCAAACAAAGGGTTTCTAGGTCTAGAAAGTTTGCTGGAAACATTTCACATGACATTGCCCTCCAGTGGTGTCTGCACATATACCAGCATGTTAGAGATCTGAGGTGTGCTGGGACACAAAATCCCATTCTGCTCAACACTTCTCATGCTTCCCAGTAACATTTAGGAACCTACCACACTTGGCTGAGAACTGAGTACCCATAAATGATTTGGGGTCCTAACAAGCTGTGATATAACTGAGGGAAGAAAAATGGTAAGTGCCAATATATGTGCTGGGAATTGTGCCACTTTAGCAATATCTGCTCATTCCTAACAGGTTTTTTATTTTTTGTTTTTTTTTTGTTGTTGTTTTTTTTTTGTTTTTTTTAGTGGGAGGGGTATCTACCATACTTTAGGAAAGAATGTCTTGAATATATTTGTTTTGTTCAAGGGGAAATACAAAATTCTTTAAAATATGAATGATTTTGAGAATTCACGGACCCATAGCCTGTGCCTGCAAGTATGGCTTCCTCATACGTTGAGAAATTTAGAGAGTCTGTATCTCTATCCTCAGTTCCTTGAAGGTAGCATGATACAAGAGATGAACTAGTCCGGGTATTGCTTCTTCTTGGCATACTCTTCTGAGCCTGTATAAATATTAGAAAATTATCCAACCTAAAGATCTTTGAAGATGATGGTTACAAGCCTCACCCTGCAGCGGTCTTCTTCCTCGCCACTCGAATGCCAACCCCAACCTTCCTTCCTTATTTTCAGGTCTCGTGACCAGACATTTTTCTCTTGAACAAATACTAGAAAAGGGTCTACGGAGACTACAAAAGAATGTATGTTGTCTCTACCATCTAGACCCACCAACTGTTGTGTAAAGCATTTATACATTGTATGTATTTTAAAAAATATTGATTATTTTTATTTTATGTGTATGAATGTATTGCCTGCATGTAAGTAAAGGCACCTGCATGGTGCAATACCTGTGGAGGACAGACGAGGCTGTTGGATCCCCTGGAACTGGATTGTATATTTTTAAATATTTAAGTATTTTTTTAAATATATTTTTTAAATATGTTTTTAAATATTTAAATATTTTTAAATATAATATTGTATATATTTAAAACCATATATACTTAATATTTCATAATGTAAGTATATAGAAATGCTATATATAATGGCAATTTACATATTGATAAAGGATGAAACTTTTTTTCCTTTACATTCTCTAACAGTGCCGTGTACATAATACTCAGTGTGCCTTGTGAAATTCATGGAAACTGTGGTAGTACACTGCACTTAAATTATACTTAGGGACTGGAGAGATGGCTCAAGGTTAAGAGCATGCCCTTGCAAAGGACCTGAGTTCTGTTCCCAGCATCCACATGGCACTCACAACCATCTGTAACACTAGATCCAGAAAATCCCATGTTCTCTTCTGGCCTCTGTGGGCACCAGGCATGCATGTGGCACACTTACATAAATACAGGCAAAACACTAATATACATAGGATAAAAATAAATAAATCCTTAAAATTTTACTTATTTTATATACTATAATATAAAAAGGTAATTTCATAATAGGAAATTTTGCACAGAGAACAGGCCAGAATAGAGCCAGGCTGAGATATTTGAAGGCTGGTGCTAAATTTCTTGTGCTTTGAGAAATGTCCATGCTTTCCACTCAACCTCAGCTAAGCTGGGTACCAGAAAATACATTAACAAGATGGCCATCTTAGAGATAATTGTTATTTTATGATGTTGAATAATAGCATGTTAAATCCATTTTCAAGAAATTTGAATTTCCTCAAGAAAGTAACATAGATATTGAGTCTCTCCAACTCTTTGTTCTTTTCTATTTGTTGTTTTTAATCCCTATGCCATATAAAGTAGGAAACTACCTCTTTTTCTGAGATGCTTATATATCATTAACTATGAAGCATTGATAGATGAAGCTAGGATCAAGAAGAAGAAGATACTGCACACTAGCGGGTATTTTTTTTTTTGGTAATAGATCTTAATCTCTTTCCATTTAGGCAGACAAAATGTAGCCATCAACATGCAATTTCTTTTCCTTTCTTGAACATATTTACCTCTATTAACAGGAAGACTGAATTGTGGGAGAGATACTTTTTCATACTTAGATGAGCACAAATAGAACAAAATGAGTTAGAGATTTCAAAAATGCTCTTAAGTGTATGTTGGGTTTGTCTATGGTAGAAGTAACAGGAATGGAAGTGACCTGCATCCAGGGTCACTCATCTCAACTCTGCCATTTTCCCCTCTTGTATTCTCTCCTTTTAAGCTTCTTTTCTGCACTGTTTTCTATTGTAACTACATGTTCATAGTCAAACCCATACTGTAATGTTTACACTACTACTGGGTTTAATAGACTTTATGATTTGGAAATATAATGGAAGATTCAACTCTTCTGATGTTCTATGAATCTTACCAGTGCTTACAAAGGGGGCGTCTTAATTCTATTGCTGTAACAGAGTAACGTGGACAGCAGAGTAACAGACAGGGTGGCTCATAAACAAAATCGATGTATTTCTCAGGGTTTTGGAAGCTGGAAGATCGAGATCAGGAAGGGAACAGTGTGCATTATGAGGGCTCTTCACTGGGTTGCCGACTGCCAACTTTTCCTCACATAGTGGAAGGTGGGCTGGAGCTCTCTTGGCCCTCTGTTGGATAACAGGGCACAGATTCTATTCACAAAGGCTCCACCCTCTGACTTAATAACCTCCCAAAGTCTTCACCTCCTACTACCATCACTAAAAAGAATGCTCTCTTGTAGGGATGGAATTCCACTGTAGAGAACCTGAAGAACGAGGCGCTGGGGATTCTCTTGTCAAAAGATTTTGCAGAGAAAGAACACCTACGGCTCTCTAACCAGAAACTGAATCGGCTTCAGGAAGAGTTTGGTCAACTCATGACGGAAAGGAAAATCTGGTTAACAATGGCAAACAGTTTTTTTAACAGTGCTAACAAGGTCAGTGTGGGTTAAGATGATAATTTTTAGGTATTTGGCTAACTAGTAAAGACTTTCTCAAGCTGTGGCATGTTGCAGAAGACAAAACTCCATGTAGAATCTCAAAAATTAATAGAAGCAAAGAAAAGTTTTAGAAATAGATTCCGTGGACATTAGTTGTTTCTTACAACTTAGAGACTGAATTTATATATAAGGAGTTACTTTAAAAATAGCCACAAAAACGTTTTATTTTAGAGCTGACACTGGTGTTTGTTGGAGACACTTGTAACTTTATCATAACATTTTCATGGGAAGGGAATTATTAGAAAATATATCATGTTAAAAAAATCTTAAAAATGTTTCCCAAACATTTTCTTAAGAGACGAGTTCTCATGTAGCTCAAGCTGACCTTGAACTCCTTGTGTAGCCAAGGATGACCTTGATCTCCCCACCCTCCCACCTCCATTCCCCAAGTGCTGGGATTATAGGCATGCTCTGCCACACCCAGTTAATATGATATTGGGGACTTGACCTAGAACTTTGTGCCTTCAAGGCAAGCACTCTACCAACTGAGCTGTACTGCAAGGTCACTTTCGTTCTTTAAAAAAAAAAATTTATTAGGTAGAAATGTGCATATTATAAGCCTTCTGGATATGAAGCGATAAGGCCAGACTCTATCTCAGCCCAACTCTTCTTCCATGGTCTTGTCTTTTTAAATAAATCATGGGGAAGCCTTGATGCAGACCATTGACAGGTCTTGAGTTGGAGAAGTATGTGGCTTCTCCTGGATGATGCAACCACTGTTGGTTATAGCAGGTGGCCCTGTGTGTGGTGACATCAATTGGGTGCAGTTCATGTGCAGCTGGTGATGTTATTTGAAAGTTTTCCTGCCTTTGTCATTGTAACAAATACCTCAAAACTTCTACAATGGAATTGTTTAACTGATGTTAAAATAGACTAGGTGATGGGTAATGAATGTGGAACCCCCAGGAAGCTTTGTATACTGTGGTCTGAAATCACAGCACTGGTACCTTGAGTACAATGAACTACAGTTACTAAACCTTGAAAGTCTTTACTAATAAGAAACTTTTGAGAAGATGGATAGTAAAATGCAAAGACACAGATGCTAGAATTATACTTATTATGTTAAGGAATATTTATTGTTTAATTATGATCTGCTTAGGATTTCATTGTTTTAAGAGAGGAAACAGATGCTGCATATGACTAGAGATCTTAAACTAAGTAGATGTCAGATGTGAATTATGATTTTCTTCAGCAGTCCAATTTTTAAGTAAGAGGTTTTAAATTCACATCACACCTTCAGCCTACAGGATGAGTAAGCCATCTCCAAGTCAGCTGTTACTGTTGCTAATGGAAAGAATGATAGAACATGTTTCTATAAAACAATGTATCTAGCAGAAACTGTGTAGTTCACAGCCTTGTGAAATGTAGACTGTCTCTCCTCTCTCTCTTCTTCTCTCTTGTTTTCTCCTTTCTTTATCTTGCTTTCTCTACTTTCATTATTTGATACCTTGCCAGGGATATTTGTTATCTGACATTATTTCCGGGCCCTGCAAGAATACTTCTTGTAAAAGTAAAGAAAAAGAAGAGGGAAGAAGGGGGAGGGAGGGAGAAGAGTGGATATATTCTGAAACTCCTACAATAATATAAATCTGATCTGGAGAAGAGAATTCACATTTGTCAGTGCCAAAGACTAGAGCTCATCATTTGACTGCCATAGCATGAAAACTATTCAAATCATAAACTCAGCTGAGGTTAACCTGTAATATAGGCTTTTCTGTGGCCAAATAGCACACAGAAAGATTTAGAACTTTTTCTTACTTTTCCAAGTATTAAGAAATCATTTCCAAGTTGAAAGCTAAGAACTCAGGATGAAAAATGATGGGTACTTTTACCGCAGCAAAAGTAGAAGCTGGTGTTTATAGAGTGTGTGAGTACTCATGCATCAAAGTGCATTCTTTCTATGCTCTGAAAATACGAAAAATGGTAAAATTATATGGAGGGTTGTTCATGAAGCTAAGAATGAAACTTTTGCTCATGACTTATAAATGGTATTTTTCTTTTTAATTCATATTTTAGAATTTCAAATTTTATAAAAATCTTGCTACTTTACTCAATTTTTTATTAAAACTCATAATAAATATCTAAAGTTCTGGATTTTTTAAATTACTGCAATCTCAAAAGTACTCCAAATATTTTTTTCTAGGCTAGAAGTTCTGTTTCCACTAGTAGGTAGGTAATTTTAAATTTATATAATCAGTTGTTTATCTCTACAGCCTTGTATTTTCCTTTTGAAAATTCTCTATGATTTATGTTCAGTAATCTGGGCTTCCTCACTGTGAGTATTCTTGTTCTTAGATGACATCATGCTCTCAACATTGAGGGGCCTGAGATTTTACCCTACTTTCAAGCTCACATGGTAACCTGTTATAGTTTCATAGATGCTGACAGAACACACAGGGTTTGAGTCAGAGCTGAACGATGGCTGTAGCAAAGTAGTAATGGGGTGACCACATGGCGCATGAGCTCTGTAAGCCCCAATTTCAATAGGGGTGATAGAGATGAGTTCTGGTGTGTGTCTGCCCATAGACTGAGGGGTGCAGGAGAGACGCCCTAAGTAGGGAATCTGCTGTTTTATAGCAAGCAGTAAGCAAGCCTTCTATTTTTCTCAGGGGGAGACATAACCTCAAATCTGAAGATTACTAGCTACGGACACTGCACTGAGAAAGGTGCCCTGGTAAAGAGGGGCAGGCCATTCATTCTTGGCGTACAAATGAAAAGTGTTAAAGAGTGAATGCAACTCTGGCTATTAGTACTATAGAAAGAAAAAAGAAGTCTCTGCTTAAGAAAAGTACTTTGCACAAAGACCATTCTGTTTCTGATAGTGGAATTATTATTCAGCAAGCAAAATCACTTGATTGAAATATTTTTCTAAGTTCTGTATCAAGTGCTATTGTGGAAAAGAATGTTAGTGCTGTAGTGATGAGTAACTGGAACAGTGTGAATACTTATTAAACAGTGAAGTACATGGGACTGGAGAGGGCTCAATGGTTAAGAGCACTGGCTGCTCTTGTAGAGGACCCGGGTTTGATTCCCAGCACCTACATGGTGGCTAACAACTGTCTATAACTCCGGTTCCAGGGGATCTGATGCCCTCTTCTGACCTCTACAGGTATTGAACAGTGTGGGTGCACTTACATACAGGTGCACTCATACCCCAAAAATAAAAAATGGGAAATACACTCATACACCAAAAATAAAAAAATGATAAATAAAAGAAAAAAGTGAAATACACAGTTGTAAAGCATGCTTTTCGAGGGGCTGGAGCAATGACTAAGGGAATACTAAGGGAACTTGCCACACAAGCATGAGGACCCGAGTTCCCAGGACTCACATGAAAAGCTGGGCATGGTTGTACGTACCTGTAACTCCAGAGCTGTGGAAGATGGAGATAGGATAATAGAGGGTTTGCTGGCAACAAACCTAGCTCCAGGTTCATTGAGAGACCCCCCCATCTTAAGGGAATAAGGCAGAGAGAGATGGAGCAGGACACCTAATATCTTCTCTGGCCTCTACATACTCATGCACACAAATGTGTCCAGAACCGCCCTCCCCCACATACACACATCAAAAAATATTTTTCAACCTTGAACCATAGAAAAGATGAGTGTGAATTTTACCTACAGAATGGGCTGTTAGTAGTCTTTATATCATATATATTACTCAGCCAAACTTCTATTATATGTTTATTATTACAATCATCTCTCCATTTCCTTTCACTTTTATTCATTTCTCTCTCTACCAATTCTAGATTGGATAAATAATTCTTTTATTGAAGCTACTGAATACATTGCTTAATGTAGTAAATGTATGGCAATAACTACCCTTTATTTTTATATATTCATTAATTTATTAAATATTAAACAAGTACTCTGTGACAGGCACTGTCTAAATTCTGGGGCTACAGTAGAGCAAAAAAACATACACAAATTCTACAAGTCAATATACTGTCCAAGCTTTGAAATTCAGTAAGCTGTAGGGATCACCTAGGTGTCCATTGAGAACAGTCACCCAGTGCCTTTGCTCATGACTCCAGGAACCCAACTAATACCTTTTAATTTGGCCAGGAATTGGGGACAGTCTCTCAGACTCAGGAATCTGTTTCTCACCAGGAGAAAGTGTGAGCAGTGCATTGTTCTGGATAGGTAGTTGTGTGAACTCGGAATGAACAGCAGGTGGCAATGTTGAGACACGGACTTTAGGAATATTGCTACCCACACATGTTCTAAACCAGCCTCTAAAACCCAAGCAAAGACTGAGCCATGCCACTCAAGAAATTGACATACTTCTTTTTCTTTTCAGAGTCTCTTACTGTATTTGGTGAATTGGTTTGTTAAACGACTCAGCAACAAATACAAGCAATGTTGATGGTTAAGGAGGTGTGATAGCTGATTGGACAAGCATTCCTCTAATTATTCAATATTGCTATGAATTGCATATGCAGGGCATGGATTATGAGCACAGCATCTATTACAGAACTCGTTTTGATCACTCCAAATTTTCATCTTTCATAATTACATGTTATATTTCTAGCATCTTCATGGAAAATGGTTAATATTGATGTTGCATCCACAATGTATTTATCATTGTTTGGAGACTGATTTGAATGGACCAGGAATAAATATCTAGCATGTTTCAAGATCAGAACAGCACGAGATTTTTAGTTATACAGCAGCTATGATTGACCCCAAAGTGTCAAGCATAGCTCTTGGGTCATTAAGGATTGTGCCCCACACCTTCTGTTCCCAGGCATATGATTTATCTGGGGAAAGCAAGCAGAGAGACGGAGGCCAAATCTGTTTTATTAACATGGTCTGACTTTTAGGTGGTCATCTGAATATGAAGGAGAAGTAAAATTTGGAGCATTCAAAGAAGCACAGGAGTATTAGTATGAAGCACAGTCCCCCATCTTCCGTTGCATCTGCCCTCACTGTTGCAATGCAGTGTCTTATAGAAGATGAGGTTCCTTTTTCAAAACGCAGTGATGCAAAACAGCAATGCCTGGAGCAATGCTGCTGTTTGAGATGCAAACAGAGTAATTAAACATGACATTTGCTATATTTTTTTCATTTATAGATTCTTCATTTTACCATTTAAAAATAAATATATTTTAAGCACATATGTGGAAAGCAAGTAATTAAAATGGTTTAGTTATTGAACAGATTGAAAGAGCAAACCTGCCCAGATAGAGAACCTAAAAAATATTTCTAAGAAGGAATTTCTTTTTTAAAAAACATTTTATTATTTTTATTTTATGTGTATGAGTGTATTGCCTACATGTTTGTAAGTGCACCCATGTAGTGCAATGCCCACGGAGGTCAGAAGATGGCGTCAGATCCCTTGGAACTGGAGCTACAGATGGTTGTTAACCACCATGTGGGTGCTGGAAATTGAATCCAGGTCCTCTGCAAGAGCAGTCAGTGCTCTTAACTGCTGAGTCATCTCTCTAGCCCCATGAGAAGGAATTTCTTAAGAGGATATAAGTGAAGTCAGGAAATTGTTAGAACAAGAAAAATAGTTACTTCCAGTTTTGTAATTCTCAAGCATTCTTTCTCATGTTCTTTGCAAGAACCACTTCCTTTTCTCTTAGAAACAACCAGAGCACTTGCTTCTCTTTCCCACATTTTTCACACCTACATTCTGCTGGTATCTTAGATTCTTACTTATACCATGCAACAGAGAGGTACTCAGTGAAGCCGGTGATGTCCAGTCCCTGCCTTCCAGACCCTGAGGGGTAGTTTATAAGGATGTAGAATGTCGAGGTGCTGTAGAAAAGCCATGATGGAGTAAATTCAGTACAGTAGGGGACACTGAGCAGAGCCCTTCAGTCTGACCAGGGGAACATGTCAAGGAAGGCAACCATAGAGCGATGTTTCAAAGGATGTCCCCCAAAAGGGTGCACGTTGGAAGATGCAAAGCCAGGCCATGTTTGGGAACTGTAGGATAAGTCATTTTGCCCGAGATTTAGTGTGTAAGCTTGGCATAAGGACTGACAAAAACAGCAACTTTGGGGGTCAATGAAGGGCCTGAATACCACACCAAGGAGTTTGTATATATGTTCATATATGTGCCACTACTATACATAATAACTACTATATATAGTAGCTACTGTTATATATCAGTGACTATGTATGTATATATATATACACAGAAATATTTAAAGATTTCAAAAGTTATGATATGTCAGATCTCACCACAAAAATCAGTGTTGCCTTCATTTGATCTGCCTTCCTTCTGTCCTTGTGAGAAAATGAGGACGGGAGGGCTCAGAATCTTTGCTTTTAGAGCCCAGAGAGCAGGCTGTTTAAATCACAGCAAATATTTAATTAAGATGGCTAAGCTAGAAAATACATATTACAAAAATTACCACAAAAGCTGGACATGGTGGTGCACGCCTTTAACCCCAGCACTTGGGAGATAGGGGAAGGTGATCTCTGTGAGATTGAGGCCAGCCTGGTCTACATAGTGAGTTCCAGGCCAGCTGGGGTTACAGAGAGACCCTGTCTCAAAAAAAACCTGTCCATCTCACTTTGTGTTCACTGGCACACTTAGAATAGTGTCTTCTAGCTAACAGATAATTATTTGAATCATTGAGCCTAGTGCTGCCTCTCAGCATAATAGCCATCATCTTCATCAGAGCAGCTATGACTGCTTGCAAGACTCTAATATTGGGCCTGTTGATTGCTGACTTTTTCCCATAGAAGGAGGGGAAGGTCATTGGCCCCTCACCTGAGTTTCCAGCCCCTCCCTCTTATGTCTGGATATATAACTTTTCACTAAATGCATATGATTTTGTAGTCTCAGTAGGTGCATGATATATATCACGGTGGAGTAAGCCCAGTACAGCAGAGAACACCAAGCAGAAACCTTCAGCATATATATATATATATA
>NW_008357637.1:9067248-9079109 GCF_000622305.1 Nannospalax galili | reverse complement strand
TCTACATCTATGGGGAAGTTGTAATTTATGCTGGGGCAGAACTTTCCAGTGATACATCCACTTTGTGGTTGCCCATGTTCCTCCTGTAAGTCACCCTTATCCCAGGTTCCATAAATAAACCCAAAAAACTCATTGCTTCCCCCAAATTGGACTCTAATGTAGAGTCCTACTTTGGTCTGTCCTATCTGGAGTGAGTAAGGGTTTGTTTGTGCTTTCCAGTAAAAGTTCATACAACAAAGCTAACTATACTACATTGTTCATAACAGATTGTATTGATTCAAAATAGTTGGGATGAGAACAGTTTAAAAGAGGAAATCTTAATTACTTTAAAGCCAAGAACAGACAATTGTCTGACCCCCATCTGAAAGGTAGATAGAGGTGTATAAAAGGATGATCACACATACCACCTCTCCAAAGTCTCTAGGCAGTCTGACTGTTTATTTCTTAGGATTCCTATAGTATTTCTCAGTGTTCCTCAGAGAGAGGTTATGTCTTAATCATCTTCGTATGCCATCTAGTGTTCAAAAATTTTTTTGTTGGATGAATTAATAAATGGCTGGTTATATGGCATATCAGTTTAGATTTTGAGTTTGAGTTTTCTCTTCTAAAATACATCTAATAATCTTTCTCTACTTCAGAGTATCTTTCCAAAATTTCCTACAATTAGAGATAAAATTGTACAGGATTTTAAGAGTGTAGTTGGAGCATAAAATTAATAAAACTGTGGGATGTTAAATGAAAATTTAAAAACATTTGTTAAAATGACACTTTGCTAAAATAACAGAGTGGATCTTGGAGCCAGGCTGGGCATAAATCTGATCTGAAATGCTTTATTAACTGCATGGCCTTGGGCAGTTACTAATTTCCTCCTGCCTCTGGCTTATTTATTTGTAAAATAGAGATCCTAATTGTATATCCTCACAGGATCATCATACTGCCTGAATAAGCTGATATATGGCCAGTCGCAGCCTAGCTAAACACTCACTGAGTGGCAGCCATCGTTTGGTAGCTGTGTGTGCATTTCACATCACAGAAGCTACTCTGATGTGATAAACAGGGGTGGTCCGTGCATAGCTGGGTATATGGTTCATAGTTGTCACTATTTTTGGATGAATAAAAAGAAGAAATGATTCGCACATTATAACTAGACCCTTTCCATATTAACATTCCTGGGATCATCCTAAAAATCATTTAGGACAATTAAGGCAAAAGGGGAAAAATTATTAATAGATTTGAGCTGACTAAAGTTCTACTTCACAAGTCTAATTTCATTTGTAAAGCAGATTTACGTCAGAAAGACTGAGAGATGTCTGTAATGTCCTCTACTCCTCATTGATAAAACTGTATAGATACATGTGTTCAATTTAAAGCTTCTTTTCCAGTATTTTTTTTTTTTTTTTTTAGTTTTTCAGATTGTGAGGTAAGAACTGCATTAGAAACCAATGGCTTTAAACATAGCTTATGAAGACCATTCATTCTCCACCCTGTCGTTTATGCCACGTTGTAACAGAAAGGGATTGGTGGGCCCAGCTCAGGACTTTGAGAGGCAAGGAAAAGACAGGGGCAGCAGAAGAGGGGAAATTAGAGCTGAGAAATCACATCTTCCTCAAGTTGCTGTTCTTCAGGGGTTTCCAAACTGGGGCAGCTTTGACCAGGAACTGAAAAAGGAATCAGTTTGCCAGCCTCAGCCATCAGAAGTTGTTTCAGGTGATGTTTAAGAATGCAAGTGAAGATTTGTTTCTTTATAGAAGCAGTAAGAGTCAGGAAATCTGACTCTCCAAAGGTGGTGGAACCAAGTATTCTAGAAGCTCAAAAGAGTTTTTGTGTTCTTGCTTATTTTCAAGTTCTGTTTTGTTTGTATTTAATATTGACTCTTTCCAAATTAGTGAAGAATTTAGTGTTGTTTCTTATTAAGTATCTTTGTGAAACAGTATGATATGAGAATTATGCTGGATGACTCATGGTTCTTGCTTAAATTATTAGTCTTGTAGATATATGAAAAGAATAAAGCATACCTTGCCTTGATACCATCTCTGTTTGATTTGGTGCTGTGTGCCTTGGATCTTGCACTTAACAGGGGGAAAAGGAAAGGCCCTTTAAAGAACAAAAGCCAAGCAGCTCCTTAATCCTTTCCAAATTTGGGTCCAAATGGGCTGATCCTGCCTCCTCCTTGTGTGTGTAAGGACAGAGTATGGTATGACATGGTCCAGACAATCTAGGACCCAGCAGGAGAAAATATTGCCCTTGTACTTAAATCCTTTGAGTCCAATCATAAAAGCTTTATTTGACTTGGACATAGAAGGTTTAAAGATTCAGGGGCTATGAAAAGAAAAGCCTTAGTGAGGTAGGGGGGAGTGTTGGTTCCAAGGGAGTTTGTGTGAGGCGCATGGTGTTCTTGTTGTCAGGAATACCCTGTTCTGTACCTTATGTGCAACAGAGAGATCAGTACGTCATCTTCCTTATGGATGCGACAAATAGAAAAGCACTCTGTTCTATTTGGGGGATAGATGAAATGAGAGCAATGATGCTACATGGATTCCTCATCAAATTTTACACGGAATAAGACAGGAAGAGTTTTGCACATAATTCAGAAAGTCACAGACAATGTAATCTAGAAGTAAGCATCTT
This sequence comes from Nannospalax galili, assembly GCF_000622305.1. Classification (NCBI taxonomy): domain Eukaryota; kingdom Metazoa; phylum Chordata; class Mammalia; order Rodentia; family Spalacidae; genus Nannospalax; species Nannospalax galili. The sequence goes on along the minus strand of NW_008357637.1, from coordinate 9,076,481 downwards.
CTTAAAGTCTAAAGGTTTAACTCTTATTTTTGTGTCTATAGAATTATTCTAATTTAGGTTTAGAATTAGGAAATAAGTCCTTTTTGGCCTTCTGCTCACCCCACCCACAGGAATTCCATAAATGTATTTATTGGACTAATGAAAGAAGGAAAACAGTCATCTCCTTTATATTGCCATAGTTTTATTAAATTGCTTTATTATACAGAGAAATTTGTAATTAACTGTTTCCCTAACATTTGTCTATTTGAGAAAAATCTCTGGAAGAAAATTTGGTTAGTCTGATTCCAAGTTAATGAGCTATCTTTGCCTTCTAGTGAATGTTTGGTCCTGCAAGCTATTTTATTCTATTAGGAAATAATGCCTTTATTATAGCATTATGAGCAGGGTACAGTGATATCACACATGTGTTTAATGGCCTTATGGCTTCAGCTTCTAACTCCTATGAAGAGGAGACCCAGGCTGAGGTAGCAGAGTGGCAGCTGCTCACTTCGGCCACAGAGAAAAGGCTTCTTGGAACAAAGGGCAGGCAGCGGGTGGCTTTGTCCTTCTCTGAGACTTTTTCTTTTTGTCTTTTTGAGACAGGGTCTCCCTGTAGCCCCAGCTGTTCTGGAACTCACTATGTAGACCAGGCTGGCCTTGAACTCATAGAGATCTGCCTGCCTCCCAAGTGCTGGGATTAAAGGTGTACGCCACCATGCCCAGCCTTCTCTGGGACTTTTTAAAGATATGTTTGATCAACCAAGATGTGGAATAGCAGCTAACAATTTCTGAGTACTTCTTTGTGCATCTGTTATCATGCCTACTTTCAAGATTTTTCTTCTTTAGTTTTCAAATTAGCAAAAAGCACAAACTATATTAAGGTTATAATGATTTAATATTAAATGAGTTAAATTTGTAAGCAAGGATTAAGTACCTGGGTAGTCTCCATCCTTTCTCCATTCATATCAGGATCTTGAGACTTTCTTTTAAAAGAATATAGGAGCGAGCATCCCAACATTTCCATGCAGACTTTCTCTGATCTCCTTTAGTGTAGTATGGGGTTTGTTGATCTGAAGCATCAATATAACATTCAATATCTCACATATCTTAAACTTTAAGGGGGATTTAGGAGATTCTCAGGTAATTTTAACTATGACAGATATTTGCTTTGGGCATTGACTTTAATTACTACCCCGGATGAACAAGAAACACCATTTTATTCAAAATAAGCCATCCAGAATTTAAAATACAAAACAATATCTGCAGAACAGTGGTTACTGCTCAGTGATGTTTCAGTGAGCTATGGAAGGATTCAGAAAGTCATAATATTTTATTTTCTCGCACTACCATTTGTTGTATTTTGCTCTGTTGCCAGATGCAAGAAAAACAGGGTCAAATGAGAGAGTTCTTTGGGATCAAAGTTGTTTTTTTTTTAAGGCTTGCTTTCTGGGCCTGGAGAGTTGGCTCAGTGGTTGAGAGCGCTGACTGCTCTTGCAGAGAACCCGGGTGCAGTTCCCAGTCCCCACATGGCAGCTAACAACAGCCTAGTTGGTAACTCCAGTTTACGGGATCCGATGCCTTCTTCTGGCCTCCATGGACATTGTACCATACAGGTGTACTTATATGCAGGCCAAACACTCATACACACTGAATAAACAAACAATAAAAGCTTACTTTCCTTTAAAGTAACATAGCAGAATGTAAACTTTTTTCTTGATCTTTCTCTGTACAACCTCTCTACTTTCCTCTACATCTTTTCCCTGCGATAAGGAGAAGCAGATATTTATGTAGAAAGATTAAGTTTTAAAACCTCAACTTTTCTGGCCAGATTACAGCATTTTCTAAATACTCTTCTTTCTTAAGCCTCACGTAGTGATTCTTGTACATGTGATGCTATACCCTGGGTTTAAGAGCAGGGGCCCAAGGGCTATACAAATTGGGTATAAATCCTGGTTGGCCTCTTAGAATTGTAACTTTGTACAATTTATTTAATGCCTCTGAAATTTGGTTTCATGGGTCATACAATAGGTATAATTTCTTAGTTCTTCCTGAGGCTGTTAAGAGAGGATAATATGCTTGGAACACAGCAGGCATTCAGTAATATTTGTTTATTTAATGGGAAGCAATTATGTGACACACAGTATGGCAGCAAGTGCATAGTCAGATCTCATCAGACTGCTGTTAGTGTTATTTCAAATAAATAATCAGAACTGTTTTCAAGCATTCTTAAGTTGGAAAGAACAGACCTGAAAGACCTGAGGACATTAGTGGGAAAAGAGAATCTTGACATATAATAAGAGCATTTGAGAGCTTTCACTTGTAGATTCCAATTCTGTCCACTTCTAATTCTGCCATTCAAACTGCTTCCCTAAGACAGCAGCCACACACAGGGGTGTGTTTTCCATCCATCCTCGGCTGTATTGTTGAGGCCTTTCAAATGTCTTCTCTGAACGTTCACCCAGCCTTGCTCCCCTGCCTCCCTCAGGTCTCCATTAGCCCATCTATTCTCATTTCTCATGATCTGGGATCCTCCCTCATGGTCTTCTGTGGGGTATTCCTACTACATTCTGATGGGTTGCTGCCAAGCTCAGTGGCTTCCTACTTAACAATCAGAAAAGACAGACTTTAAGCTTCTGCTTCACTACATGGTTCTGTGATATTTTTGTGACAGAACTGTTCTCCAGAATTATTTGGAGCACTCTGAAAGGCAATTTCCTCCAAGAGTGTTGAAGAACAGAAGAATTCTCTCTTAAAAAAAAAAAAAAAAGATTGCCCTGGGTGTGGTGGCACATGCCTTTAATCCCAGCACTTGGGAGGCCGAGACAGGTGGATCTCTGAGTTTGAGGCCAGCCTGGTCTACATAGTGAGTCCCAGGCCAGCTGGGGCTACAAGTAGACCCTGTCTCAAAAAGACCAAAAAAAGAGATTTTTATTTTTATGTGTATATGTGTACACCTGTGTGTGTGCATGTCACATGCATTCAAGTGCCCACTGAAGCCAGAAGAGTGTGTTGGATCAGCTAAACCTGGAGTTACAGGTGGTTGTGAGCTACTGGGTATGGGTGCTGATAACTGAACTCAGATCCTCTGTTAAAACAGCATGTGCTTTTAACCATGGAGCCATCTCTCCACCCCCATATTTCTGTATATTTTTATTTTCTTTCTTTATAAGATTTTCTTTGGGGGCTAGAGAGATGGCTCAGTGATTAAGAGCACTGGATGCTCTTGCAGAGGACCTGGGTTTGGTTCCCAGCACCCACATGGCAGCTAACAACTGCTTGTAACTCCAGTTCCAGGGGATTCGATGCCCTCTTCTTTCTTTTCCACATTAATTTTGCAAACTTCATGTCCTGTGTTTGGCAGTCAGTCTGCCAATGAAGGAAGGAAATGAAGGCATTAAAAATATTTTTTCTTTTATGACAATACCTTAATTTGAAAGGGCTATTTTTCCTGTATAATCCGATTTGGTATATTGGAAACTATTACCTTGGTCTTACTCTTTGTCCTGATTCAAAACTGAATTATAATCTTCTCTGTAGGCCAGATGGATGCCTGGGCTGGAGTGGGCCAGAGTATTATTTTTAAAAGGCAAGAGAGAAAACCAAATTAGTAATTTCTTGAATGTTTCCCTTCAGTGCTTCAGGTTCAAAGTGTAATTCATTAAGAAATTTCCTTTTAAGACTTATTACAGAGATATTCAGGCCATGAAAGTCTATTAATTTTTAATAGCTTATCTTTTATATGCATTCAGTATAAAACACACAAAATAAAAGTGAGACTATCCAAATTCCACACAGTTGTAACTGTCTGTGTCATGTAGTATCTCGATATAAGATATTTTGGTAATTTTATGGTGTTGACATTTATTACTGTTGAACTAAGCTATAAGTTTTCCTAAATGAAAATGATACAGCTGTGTTCCAGGAGTAAGAAACTTTTTTGTTGTTATAATGAAACTAGTAAATTGAATGGCCTTGTTTAATCGCTGGTGCTTCATGTACACATTGATGGAGATTTTTAAACTAGAAAAGCAGAAAATGCAAGTATGTTTTCTTTGGCAGGCATTTGATGTACTTGGAAAAGTTGAAGCTTACCTTAAGCTCCTTAAATCAGAGGGTTTAAGTTTGCCTGTCTTGGCAGTGAGGCATGAGGAATTACACAGCGAAATTAAAGACTGCACAGCTGATGCTCTACAAAAGGGACAAACCTTAATCAGCCAAGTGGACTCCTGCAGGTGAGTAAAGTCTGTTTCATCCTCAGCGTAACAAGCTTTCTCACAGTTTCCACAACCTATTAAAAAATAAGTTGCATGAGGTTTTTTTTTCTGCTTCTGAAGTTTTCTGCATTATGATATGGCTTAAAAGGCTTTATTGAATTATGGTCAACAGTGATTCTGAACATAGCATTGCTCATAGAAATGAAGCTATAGTCTGAGCTTGAAGACTTAAAGGTGCTAAGCTTTGTCTCTGCATGTTCCTGAGGAGGGGAGAGGAAATGGGCCAAATAAGAATGGTCATTCTATCAAAAGTAATCAAAATTCATGAATCAATGCACTAGAATTGAGGACCCAGTCCACGTGCTAACAGCCACCTGAGTTTTTAAAAAATATTGTATTCATTATTTTTATTTTATGTGTATCTGTGTATTGCCTGCATGTAGGTAAGTGCACCCGTGTCGTGCAGTGCCCTAGGAAGACAGAAGAGTCTGTTGGATCCCCTGGAACTGGAGTTACAGACAGTTGTTAGCTGCCATGTGGGTGCTGAGATTTGAACCCAGGTCTTCTACAAGAACAGTGTTCTCAACCACTGAGCCATCTCTCCAGCCCCACCACCTGAGTTTTGACAAAGGGCCAACAAGCCTTTGGCTCCCAAGCCATCCATGTCCTAGTAACTTGATGGCATGCTTACTTCCCTTTAGTTCATGAGCCTTGAGTCTTTGACCCATTTTTTTCCTTTCTAGAAAAAAAATTAACTACCAGAATTCTCATTCTTTTTTCCCTTGCTGGTTCCCTGAGCAAAATCCCCAAATAAAAGTTAACCATTATTAATAATAGCTCACATTTGGTGAGAGCCTGCTATGTGCCAGGCACTGTGCCAAGAGCTTTAAGGACATTATCTCCCTAATCCACAGCAACTCTATGAAACACATGCTAGGAATGTGTTCCTTTCACAGATAAGGTAACTGAGATACAGAGCTTAAGTTGCAGAAGTTCACATAGGCAGTTTGTGACAGAACCAGGCTTTGAAGCATGGGCCCCAGTTTCATGCTTTCTGGCAGTGTACTGGGAGGGTCATTTCAATTAGCATGTTTGGTGAGTGCTTCAAGTTGAGTTTAGAGTTGAGGAGACAGAAGGAGAGAACCGGGCCTTCAGAAACAGAAGGGAATGCAGTTAGAAAGTGCAGACGCGAAGACAAAGGGATATGACAGAGCAGTTCATGGAGCGTGGATTAGGAAGGAATGAAGGCAGCCCAGGCATTTTGACAGAATGGATGAAACAGAACTGTACAAATGGGTTATATGCAGATTTTCATCTTCCATATCCATAGTGTTCTTGAAACTCAAAAACAATTTGAAGAATGAAATAGATAGGATGTGGTAATAATTATTTTATTTCTGTTTATTCCTTGTTTTGCTGTCTTTTAGATATGTTTAAGTGCTGATTTGGAAGTCTAGGGATAGGAAATTTTCTTTCCAGAAAACAATCTGAACTGGAGAGAGACATTTGATTCAGGGATTTAGATGGTTGCCATGGGGCATTGCCAAGCTGAGATTAGAGATAATCCAAGGTCTTCCAGCAAGAGCCAAAAACTGGAGGGCAAGAGAAGGGCAAACAATTCTCTGCTGTGGAAAAACTACCAATGACAGTTGTAGCTAAGGAGTAACTTAATGTAGGAGCCCAGTTGAGCACCAAGTGAGGCTATTTTCCATCAGATTCCAAGACCCAGGCATACCTACCCAACCTGGGCCCAAGTATGTACACAGAAGCTCCACCCCTTTCTACTTCTGATCCAAATCTACTCTTTATAAGCATCTTGAGCCATTCAGAAGACAACCTATGAGATAAAACGGGCGCTTATTGGTACCTGTTGGACATTGATCTGAATCGTGATGACTGGAGCAAGTGGTGAGGCCTGCTGATAGCAGTGTGAATGATGCCAGCTCAGTTGAGCAAGTGGGTCTCACAGCCCCAGAGAATGCTATCTCTCAGGTCAGGCTACTTTTTGCTTGTGCTATTTTCTTTGGCCATGGGGAGGTTCCTCCTGTGTGCACCAATCAGAATGTAGCCAAAGACCTCTCTTTTGATCTCTGGAGGTTGAGTTTGGGGTTCTTTTTTCCTAGTTGGAACTCCATCTCACAAATCCTAGAAGTTGGGCTTCTCCAAAGTCTAATCCTTGACTTAATTCAGCAAGAACTCTGGGCCCCTGTGGCTCACCTTCTGGAGCTGTGGTCTAAAAATAACCTCCCAGGCAGAAGCTGGTACAATCACAAGCCTTGTCCCATTTGCTTCCCTTCTCTGGGATCGTTGTCCTAGGCTGTTGCTAGTCACACATTTGTCTTTTTCCAAGACCTGATAGGAAATTTAACCTCTGCTTCTTGGTCAGAAATGGAACTTTTTGGCTCAGTTTTGATGGTTCACTCCTAGAGTCAGAAAGATAGCCACATGTTTTTACTGCTAAACCTTATTCTGTTCGCTCTAACCAGTAATGCTTTCATTTGATTCTTAAACATTTTAGAAATGTACTTTTAGTCATCTTCATTCCTCCTCCTCCTTCCTCTCCTCTTTATCTCCCCTCCTCCCCCACCCTCTCCTCCCTCTCCCCCCTCCTTCCCCTCCCCTTCATCCTCTCCCTTCTACCCCCCCCCAGCTTTTAGACGTCCCTTTTTTAGGGTTTACTTTTTCATTTACTTGTCTAGTACCATTTCTTTGTCTCCTTTGCTCTTTCTAGTCTTAATTTTTACACATACACTGTTTTTCAAAGGGAAAGTTATTTTGTTTTCAGAAGGCAGTCTGGGTCTTAATAGAAAAATAATGATTAGGAATATTACAAGAAATTAAGCTAATAGCAAAGTAACTGGATTGAAAACCAGAACTAGTAGCATGTTTGTGTCAGCTTCGTAGTAGTCAGCTTCCATAGTAGTACAACATATTTAGTTGCCCTGAGATTTCATAATTTTACAAATCAATGTTACTTCCCCTTGGAGGAGGAACTGAAACTAAAGTGAAATTGTTTCTTGGGAAGGGACATTTTTGATTCAGAAGGTAGGTGCAGAATTGAATCCATTAAAAAACTAAATTAAAAATATATTAGAGTCTCAGTTGCAAAATAGAGGTGAACATGACTACTGACCTCGATTCCCCGAATTACCTCCAGGACTTATTTCCCCTTCTTCATCTAATCCATCTGGTCAAGTACCTGGGTCCCCAGCAAAGGAAAGAAGCAAAAGTTTCACAAGAAGGAACTTTTCTGTCACAGAGACTGTGGAGCGCAGGTAGAGTTTGGAACAGTGACATTGACAACCAACATAAATCTGAATAGATCGAAGTACCTGTTATGAGCCTCACAGTGGACTCCTAGATTTCTGAATGCCCAGGGTGCTACCAGGACCCCAAACACCAAGGTTTCCATTACCAGACTGAAAAGTGGCATGGATCAGAAACTTAAGATGCCACGTCAAAGGAGTTTTATTTCACGCAGTCTGAAAGTGCAAATAATGAATTGATTTTTAAACTTCACTTCTCTGAAGCTTTTCCTCCTCTGTGAAACGGGGTTCACTTTTCAGAGTTTCTTTTAATTAAACAATGTAGCAACACTCCTTGCACATAGAAAGCATCCAATGAATAATTGCTTCATCTTTTAAAGTCTTCTATACAAAGAACTTCAAAAATAAAATTCTAATAGCCAAATGGTTGTTTCAAATGATAACAGAGAAAGAGGTACTAAATAGTGGTAGTCATTTATTAAACTGGGAAAGTCATGAATGAACCAGAGAAGATAAATATTTGACCTGAGATAATAAAAGGAAAAATTTAGAATTGGGATATTGACAGGAATTTCAGAGGTACTATTATTTTATTTTTTTCCTTAATAATAGAAAATAAGATCCAAGCAGTTCACATTTACCTGAGATAAAAGTATTCTCAGTAAATCAGAGGTATTTGTCATTACTCTTCTGTAGATGCCATCTTCCTTGGAACAGGCCCACACTGTTTTTCTATCCTGGAAGCAAGCACATTTGAACTTCAAGCAGCCTCACAGAATAAATAGTGGTAGAGTTCACATTTCTTTGTCCTCCCTCTTTCTTTCTCTCTATCTCTCTCTCTCTCCCTCCCTCCCTTCCTTCCTTCTTTTCTTTTCTTTTCTTTCTTTTTTTTTTTCCTTCAGTCTTTTTGAGATAGGGTCACCCTTGTAGCCCCAGTTGGCCTGGAACTCAATATGTACACCAGGCTGGCCTTGACGTCACAGAGATCTGCCTGCCTCTGCCTCCCGAGTGCTGGGACTAAAGGCATGCGCCACCATGCCCAGCTTTCCTTGCTTTTTCTATATTGGGCCTATCATATGATAATTTGGAGTCATTAAGTAGTTTTGATCTTTTTGGACCATAATATTTGTCATATGAGCTATGTGTATTTTAAGTATGAAAGATACTTTTACACATTCCTTTGTGCTTTGTTATGATATGCTACCTCTAATAGAATCTGATAATGGTCAAATTTAGGCTCGTAGAAGGTTGAAAGCCCTTGGTTTCTGGCCATTGCCTGCCTTATCTCCTCCTAGACTTTAATTGGCATTCTTGACCAAAGATGGTCTGCTGCAAAGCAGACCTCTGCAATGTTTAAGCTACAGGACATTGGGAGGTTGGAAGTGCTAGGTCTGAGCCTCATCTGAAGAAGTTTTCCATAATGACTGAAAGCAAGAAATCACCTTCTTTTTCCCTCAGTGAAGTTCCTAGTTCAGAATTCAAAAACAAGGGGTTGGAGAGATGGATCAGCAGTTTAGAGCACTGACTGCTCTTGTAAAAGACCTGGATTCGGCACCCCCAGCCATTCCCCACTACTTGTCCATTTGGTGAATCTACTCAGCCTATCTAGAGGTCTTTGTTTTAGGAAGATCAGCTGTTCCTCATCTAGCAGCAATCAGTTGTCAATATTCCTTTAGATAAGATTGGGGTCTGATGTTCATTTTCCCAATTCCATGCTGGGTTACTATCTGGGAGTCCCTTTGGCCACCCTGGCCAACAACTCAAAAGAAGGTAT
>NW_008357637.1:9058985-9067021 GCF_000622305.1 Nannospalax galili | reverse complement strand
TGAACTCACAGAGATCCGCCTGCCTCTGCCTCCCGAGTGCTGGGATTAAAGGTGTGTGCCACCACGCCCAGCTGTGGTCTCACTTTTGAATGAGCATTTGCTTTATATTGTTTCCAGAATTTTCTTCTTTCCATCTTTAAGCTCCACGTGCTGTCCTAGCCAGACACATTCAAGATGTTTCTTCTTGTGTGTTTGTATTTGTAGCATTGCCACCGTGGCCTGTGTGTGAACAAAGACCTGGAGGCCCGTCCCGTGGATGGCGAATGGGGCCCCTGGGGGCCTTACGGTTCTTGCTCCAGAACTTGTGGAGGCGGAATCAGAAGCACCGCCAGGCTCTGTAACCGTCCCGAGTATGTCTTTTTTATGTCACTGTAAATTAAGATTATCTCAAGGCACCAGAAAATAAACGTCAGTATCATTCACTTCTTAACCTGGAGGTCAGTGTGTAAGTTTCCAAGATTCAGAAAACTTCTGGAATATTTTAGGCCTTACTGATTTTTATTTTTGTGGATTCAGACTTTTAAGAACGCTAACCACTGGCTGGAGAGGTGGCTCAGCGGTTAAGAACACTGACTGAAAAAAAAAAAGACCAAGACTCAAATCCCAGCACCCACATGGTGGCTAACAACTGACTGTAACTCCAGTCCTAGGGGATCCGATACCCTCTTCTGTCCTCCATGGGCATTGCCATTGCATGACATGGGTGCGCTTACATACATGCAGGCAATACACTCATACACGTAAAGTAAAATAAAAATAATAAACTTTTTTAAAAAAAGATAAAGATGGTGAGATAGTTTTCCTGGGTGGCTTTAACTCTCTGGACAATACCATTGTGTGGCTGAGATGATACAGACATAAGGGAAAAGAGTAAGGAATGATCTGGACTAGCACATAATGAGACGGAAACAAAGGGGCAGAGGTGAGAAATGTAAAGAGATTCAAAGTGTTACATAGTAGGTATTGATTCTGTCCATCTTGGCCTGAGGACACACACCCTTCCTCATCTAAATCTATCAAGGTCAACAATGGAACCCCAAACCTTTCATAGACTACTTCAATTCCATTCTTTTCAGTCCCTGCCACACAGTCGCATTCCACCTTTCTACATCACAAAGCACTCACTGCTGTGGAGGAGCATCTCATTTATTAGATTTTTTTGTTGTTTAGCTCTTCCTGCCAAAATATAAACAGCATGAGGCCAGGCACACCACCACAGAATTAAATGCTTGGGAGATCTGACTTACAAAACATTAAAAAATATGTTTGGAATGAACAAATGAATGAATAGGTTGTTTTATCCAAAGATCATTATCATCTATAGTATCAACAAAGGGAAGTAGCGGTAGTCAATGTGAATGAAATTGTGGGAAGAAGCAGCAAAATCTTGACTAGCTCTGAGAAATATGAAAAATGAAGAATTTATATTAAAGAAGTCTTAGGCATTGGGTCAAAACAGGTAATACTTAAGCTACCCCAAAGCAAAATATTCATCCTGCATGTAACTAATAAACGTAAATCCATCATGATAAGGTGAAAAGTGGTGCCATCTTTTACACAAGGTTAAAAGTTGAGTTGATAGACGTTTACCTATAATTCCTAAATTAATTTTAGCCAATAAGAAAAGCAAATGAAAGTGTCACAAGATAATCTGGTGCTGCTGTATGCTTTATGTGGTTTTATTCTTTTTTTTTAATTTTTTTATTAGAAGAGTGAGTCAGATCCCCTGGAACTGGAGTTACAGACAGTTGTTAGCTGCCATGTGGGTGCTGGGAATTGAACCCTGGTCCTCTGCAAGAGTTAGTGCTCTTACCTGCTGAACCATCTCTCTAGCCCCACCTTCTTTATCTTGATATTTGTGTAGTGACTTGATTTGAAACATTAAGGGGCAAGCATTACCTCAAGGAAAGCCCACAACATAGTAGAAATATATATTTTTAACCTTAAATGGAAAACAAAAGCAATCTCAACCCTCCAAGAAAATAAACAATTTTCTTTTACCTAACAGATTCAGTTATGATTGCATTTTAGAAGACATCCACAAAACATTTCAGAACTTAAAAATAACCTGTTTTAATGGAGTTTGATGATGACGCATTCAGATGGTAAATGTCAGATGCTGAAATTTTGGGACTTACAAAGTTGAATTCTTATGACAGTGCTAACTTAGCCATTTTCCAAATATTTTCATCTCTATAATAAATTGTTCTTTTTAGAGGTTGAATAAATGTCATCTTTGTGACCTGGGCCTTTTTAACATTGTTAAGGTTGCTAGCTTAAAAAAAAAAAAATTCTGAAACTCGATACGGGATGTGCCAAAAGTTTAGACTTTGTATTAAATTCAGGAGCAACTATCAAGTTATTGTAAAATATCTACAAGTTAGTCACTCTAAGGTGAAAACTTACTCTCGTTCATATGAGATGTTGTAACTGATGTTGTAACTGGAAGTTGAGGGAACCTGGAGGTGGGAGAGAGGGAGAGAGGCTTGGAAGGGCTGAGGAGGAAGACTGACTTAAAGGGACAGAAACTGCCCTGGATGATTGAGGCACTCTCTTGAATTAGGGAATTTATGAAGAAAAGATCAGAGAAAAGGTGGAGGAGACGTGAGTGGACATACTTAGTAATAAGATGCTCATCACAACTCTGTTCAGAAGAGTGTCAACTGAAAACAACCTCTAAATAGTTCCCTGATAGGGAAAACAATTAATCAGCTTAAGGGCGAGCTCATCATAGAAGATTCTAAATACACATGAAAATAATTTTTTGAGGACTGTGTAATTAAGTGAGTACAAGTAAATCCTAAATTACATACATGGTCTAACACTAATTCTGTGTTGGGAGTGGGAGGGACTACAAGAAAAACTTTTTGAAAGGCAATCATTAAAATGTAGGCTTATATTTTCCAAATTATCTCATATAAGTGTATCTGTCTGTTAAGCTCCTGCTATGCCATTTCTATCTGAGTATATCATAAATTATAAGAAATTTTCAGCAATCATCCTTTTAAAATACTTCTTTTTTATGAATATAATTTTCCTCTTCTGAGCCTCCTAGTAGAAGACTGGGAAGTTTGTCTGTCAGTCTGTCTGTCAGTCTTTAGCATTCACTCCCATTTGTGCAGCTCTTTGTATTACGCTTTCAGTGAGTCTCAGAACAATTTTCTCTGTTGTTAGTTTCCTTTGTTTTCGTTCATTAATTCTTCTTAGTTTTAGTAACTGGTATTCTCATTTCTAGGATTTCTAATTAATTTCTTCTTGTATCCTGCTTTGTTTTATTTCTGAAAATTTTTGTTTTGGAGTTTCTTGTTCTTTCATTTTGGGGGTTGCCTTTCCCTTTCCCTCCCATGGGAGCGATGTGTTTATTTTCAAATCATCTTCAGATTGCCCTATGCTCTAGTTTGCCTTCAATTGCTGTGATAAAACACTCTGACCCATAATACCATCTTGAGGAGGAAAGGGTTTATTCAGCTTACATCTCCTGGGTCACAGTTCTTCGGGGAGCCCAATGTAGGAATTCAGGGCAGGAACCTGGAGGCAGGAGCTGGAGCACAGGCCATGGAGGAACACTGCTTACTGGCTTGCTCTCCTGGCCCCTGCTCGGCCTGTTTTCTTATGCAACACAGGCCTACCTGCCCAGGGGTGGCACCACTAACAGTGGGCTGGGCCCTCCCACATCACTCAACAAGAAAGTACCCCACAGACAGGGTGGGCCACAGGCCAGTCCAATGGAGGAAATTCTCCAACTGAGGGTCCCTCTACCCAGGTATGTCAAGTTGACACTAAAGCTGTCCAGCACACCCTACTTATTTCATTATAGCTAGAGAGCAGTCACCTGTTGGTGGTTGAGGGTCTTAGTATTGCTTTCCTCATTTGTTTGGAGACTGGTTGCTCCCTTCTTTGGTGTGGGTGGGGGTATATCCTTTGGTTTTTTTTTTTCTTGCTTTGCTCTCTCTCCATTGCTGTTCCTTCTTGACCAACTTCACATTGACTTCCTCCGAAGTTCTCAGCACCTCCAGTCTGGAATCAGTTTTCTGTTATGTGATCAGGGTCATTTGCATACCTGTGGAGATACTAGAGCTCTCATGGTTGTTAGCAGGAAGCCAGGAGAGGGTCTGATGCAATTCCTGACTGTCCCTCTTTGTCTGACACCATGGCTCCAGTACCTGCTGGATACAGCGTTTTCCAGTCTCTTTAACAAAGAAAAAGAATCTCATCTCCATGAATGAGTTCAGGTAGACTTGTGGCTATGGTATCCTTCTCACAGGACACATGATTGGTCTCTATGGTCTTGTAGGAATGGAGTTTTCATCCACCTCTGTATCTACATGGACTAGAACCCAGGAGCCCTGTGACTTCAGCCCCACTTGCTGTTTGCTTTCTGTTTATACATTATGCACCTATAAATGATGAGTGTGTGTGTGTGTGTGTGTGTATTTGTTGGGTGAGAGGAACTATTGAAATATATAACAAATCAGAGTTATAAAATAATAATGTTTATTATAAAAACATATGCTTTTCACTTTTGCAGTTCAAACAGCACTTTTCAAACCAGGGATAAAAGCTAGAGAGCAATGCTTGTCTCCTCCAAGATGAAGACAATACCAAATGAGAAAGGAAGAAAGGGCACTGTTCAGGTCTCTGCTAACAGAAGCAGCAAGCTGAAGATAGGAAACTATCATCTCCCAAGCATCATTTGCCCAAACAAAAAGAGAAATCTGGTCAGCTGATGCCTTCTGCTGAGACAGAGTAAGCTGTCAAGTGCTCACCATCTGGTTCGGCTCCTAATCCAGATGGGCTGCCAATAGTAATTTATGAAAGGGTTGAAACCAACTTGCCATGCTCCGGCATGAATCATTAGAACACATTATCTTTGGGATTTGCTCCCCTCCCCCAGCCTTGACTTGTGACAGATGCAAAGATAGGGAAACTGCTTCCCTACAGTGAATAGAACAGTCTATTCTTGAAGCAAAAGCCAATATGTCTTTGCTTTTTGAAGAAAAATGTCATTTTTCTTTTCCCTTCCTTCCCTTCTATTGGCTCAATGAATAAAGGACAAACTGCCCCCATTATGGAGCTTCTAACAAATGTCTGAAGAAGCCTTCACAGTCTGTCATTTCTGAGCATCTGTGATATTGGAAAGCCAAAATCAACATCAGGAATAATCTGATGTCCCTCATGTTCACACGACTGACAGACCCCAACAAATCCATTCTTACAGAGAAAGTCCAAAGGTCAATCAATACTGCCAGTGCAAACCATAGAGCCACAGATCGTTGGCCCATTGGTCGCCCCTCTCTTTCCCATCAGCTACACAGAAGCAGTGTTGCTTCAGAGTGCAGACAGAGTAACAGGGAGCCATGATGTACTTCAACCAAATTCTTTTAACCACTGTCAATCCATGTCTCGTTATTAATTGAACATGTCTGTAATGTAAAAACACTTGTTCCTGGGGAATGATAGAATTCTGTTCATTTATTTTCAGTTCATGCACGAATGACTAGCAACTTGAGGAGTCATATTTTTCCTTTGATCAAGCCATTTGCTATTAAGGCACTGAGAAAATTGCCAATATACATGTTATACATATTTAAAAATATTGAAAATAGGAGTCTGGAATCAGCATGGAAAGGCTCTAAATGAAAATGATGGACTCTGGGCTGGTTATAATCTGCAGATCAGGGTTCCACTAAGGAAGACTATAAAGGAGCCCAAGAAGTCCTCGGACTAGGAATGTGTTAGATACTATCATCATATTTCTACTGAGACATAGCAAATGGAAGAGATTAGTACCCAGTCAGAGGGGATTTGGCCTTTCAAAGGAAGAATGAGAGGAAAATAAGAACTAGGTTGGCTAATCAGGGTGATTGGAACTTCTCCAGTCAAGGAAGAAGTCTCTGCCACAAGTAGGAGTGGATTGGACAGGCAATAATTCACAGCAGAACAAGGTGGCTCAGATTGTCCTTCTAAGGTTTTAAATAGAGTGAGGGAAGTGTCAGTGGAACTATACACATTAAAATTGCTTGGTCCTAACTACAAATGCTACCACATACCAAGAAGAAATTAGGTAGTGTTTGGATAGTTTAAAACATCTGTAAGTGACCAAAAATGCAGTCATTACTATTTACCAGTCATCAGACACTAGTACCGGTGTCATTTAAAAAATCCTGGTTTCAGAATATCTTGCTTCTCCTTTTTCCTATTTTTAAAGTTCCTTGATAATTTCATGCCTTGGATATACTAAATTTTGGTCATTTATTACCCTCCCCCCCACTGAAACTTCTTCATAAGCCCCTCTCTTACATATTTTTTATGTGGTCCACTGAGTTTAATTATGGTTTCTTACATGATCATGAGTAGGGGTTATTTACTAGAACATAGGGAATTTATCAGTAACTATACCACTGAAGAAAAAGATACCACCTCACCCAGAACCCCTTAAATACCTCAAATCCCTCTGTGAGAGGTGGTGCCTCCTGAGGTTTTCCCCTGCCTCTCACATGATGAAATGGTGATAACCCAATCTTGTGTAGATCTGCTGTAGGCAACCACAGGTGCAATTATTTTGTGAGTGCGATGGCATGTTGTGTCCAGAAGATACTGTTCCATAGCACTCCTCCCCAACTTCTTACATTCTTACATTCTTTCTAGCTCCTCTTTCATGATGTGCCCTGAGCCTTGAAGAGGGTGATACAGATGTCCCATTTAGGGCCAATCACTCCATAGTCACTATTTCTCTGTGTTTAACCAACTGTGATCTTGTTTTAACTACTGTCAACTACAAATAAAGCTTCTCTAACAAAGGCTGACAGCAGACTAATCTATACATATAAACACAAGTATTTAGAAGACAGTTTGACACCATGCCCACTTGGAAAAACAATAGTATGAGGTTCCCCTCTAAGGTCTATGACCTCCCAGATTTCCAATCAGAAAGTAGCTGATTTCCCCCATAATAGTCAGTCACTGTTATATCAGTGGGTATATCTTAACCAATGATACTTTTAATATGGTTGCTCTGCATGTTTTTTTCTCAGTCTTGAAATTTGTGTCTTTTCTTCCTTTAAACATTGATCAGACAATATTTATTTAGCTTTAAAATTGTACAATTTGTCTTGAGATATATGTATAAAGTCTGGGTTTGATCCTCAGGACCACACAAACCAGATGTGGTGGCACATGACTGTGATCTCAGAACTGAGGAAGTGGAGGCAGGAGGACCAAAAAGTTCAAGGTCAGCCTCAGACTACACAGAGAACTTGAGGGCAGACTGGGACAGATAAGACCTTGCTTCAACAAATGCATTAATTATCTATTACTTAGAAGACCTTTGTGGTTCAGTTTACAAGGGTTATAGGAGTGAGCATGCCTTCATTTTTCTCCCTTAAAGAATTGGACCCTCAATTCTGAATTATCCAGCCACTCTTCTCAGCCAACTATATGTAATTTGACTCTAATCACACATGGCCTCCTAGATTTGGGGAGGGCCAAAGTATACAATCTGGGGAAGGCTAGAAAGAGAAGGCATGACCCATGCTGGGTATACCCTCAGGTCATACATAACACCTCATGTGCATACCCTCAGGTCATACATAACACCTCAGCAACCCCTCAGTTATGTCGGTAAGTAAGCTCGAAAAATTCATTGATTCCCCAGTAAAACTTTAATCAAACATTGGCTCAACACTAGAACCTTGAAAGGGAATAAACATCAGAAAGAGAAGGCATGACCCATGCTGGGTATACCCTCAGGTCATACATAACACCTCATGTGCATACCCTCAGGTCATACATAACACCTCAGCAACCCCTCAGTTATGTCGGTAAGTAAGCTCGAAAAATTCATTGATTCCCCAGTAAAACTTTAATCAAACATTGGCTCAACACTAGAACCTTGAAAGGGAATAAACATCACTTAGCATCCCCAGGAAAAGAAGTCTCACAACTGATGGAAATTTTATTTGTTAATGCTATTATGTCTCATAATTATTAAAAAAAAAAAAAAAAAAGAAAAATGAAAAACTTTTTAAAAGGTTAGG
>NW_008357637.1:9049185-9058884 GCF_000622305.1 Nannospalax galili | reverse complement strand
ATCTACATAGCACATGATAATTAAAAGAACCAGACTGGTGGAACTAACCTTATTGGATGTTTAACAGCTATAGTTTGAGGCCTATACTAATGTGGTCAGAGGGAGTTAAAGGACAATTTTGCCCCTTGCCCTCCAAGGTCGACTACGTTCCAGGGGACTATGGAACATCTCTCAAAATGACCTGTAACTGTGGTGAGTCACCTGTCCTCTTGCTCAGGGAGGTCATGGAGACCCCACAAGATGGACTTGAACCAGTGTCCAGTCTACAGAGAGGAGGGCCAACTTAGAGGAAACATCTCATTCATGCTTCCAAGTGGAGCCAGACATGGTCGAGCAGGACCTTTGACTTATCTTCTCATAGATGGAACTGGTAAAAGAAAGGAGCCAGGAGCTCCTCCCAAGCTCACATGACCCCTGAGGAACAGATCCTCAAATGACCTTAAGTGTAAAAATAAATTGATTTATTTGGGCCAACTGTATGGTCTTAAACACCCAAAAGGAAAGTATAACCAAAGAATAAAGTCATCAGTATATTTCTTTAAGAGTTCAAGGGATTACACTTCCCAGATAGTAGACTTAAGTCTATATAAAGT
Organism: Nannospalax galili; assembly: GCF_000622305.1. Classification (NCBI taxonomy): domain Eukaryota; kingdom Metazoa; phylum Chordata; class Mammalia; order Rodentia; family Spalacidae; genus Nannospalax; species Nannospalax galili. Next base: position 9,058,291 of record NW_008357637.1, on the reverse strand, counting down.
TATTTAGACAATTATTTCTCATTGATAACTTTGTTCCTAACCAGAAAGTGCTGTTCAGATGTAAGACTACAAATCTTGGTCTACAATACTGTAGTGCCCACTGTAGCTAAGGGAGACAACCAGCTATTGTTCTAAAATGATGGATAAATTTGTTTTCTCCCCCTATCTAGAAGTCTTTGAGAGGGAACTGACACTGATTCTAACCACTCCAACAGCTATCAAAATACCTGAAAGCAAATCCTGAATCCATCACTCTAGAGTCCAGCCTTGGAAGAGAAAAGAAAAAGAGGAGGAATCTAATACAGGGATGCTTTTGGAAGCCCTTGTCAAGAAATTCCAGTGGACTCTCATAAGAACATTTGAAAATTGCCCTATTCTGACTTTTTTCTAGTTCCCTCTCTAGAACTTATAATGCCAATTACTCTTGCCTTTACTTCTCCTTCACATCTCCTATTCAGGATTCAAGGACTTTCTTTTCCCCTTAGAGATAAGAGTTATGTAATTTGGGAGTCTTTTAGATAGACCCACTGAAGGGGTACTCCAATTGCCTCACCCTGTGTCCCTGTTCAGCATGGAAGAAGCCAGAGCAGTCTATGTCCTGATTCCCTATTGGTAATGTGGGTAACCTCTTCATAGAATGGTGTGATAAGAATAGGAGGTAGGAATTGACCAGGCAATTAGGGTAAAAAGACCCCAAAGAAAAGTAGCCAGTTTCTGAGCTAAAAGTCAAAATGTCCTTGGGCCTCAACAACATACTCTGTTCCAAAGGCCAAAAATGTTGAAAGTATTTGGGAGCTTATAGCTAATCCTTAAAAGATTTTAGGGTTACTTCTTCAAGGGGGAAATGTTAGAGTATCCAAAAGCCCCATAAAAAAAATCAAAAAAGAAGAAATAGTACATGAAGTTATTAGAAAAAGGTGATGGGGAGATATGGGAGGAGTTGGAGGGGAGGGAGTGGGATGGATTTGGTCAAAACACCTTATAGGCATGTATGAAATTCTCAATAATTTATTTATTTAAAGAAAAAGAATTTGCTATGCAAGAGACACAGTGCCTGATAATGAACAAATGATTATAAAATGAGAATCTCATTAATAATTGAAACAAAATTAGAAAAATATCCTGTTTGATTGGTTGTGATTCACTTAAATTAAATTCCTGGGTTTCTAAAAAAATGACATTTTTACTAAAAAAAAAAAAATGCTTGAATTGATTTCGTTGTCTAGTTTTAAGTTTTCTATGCTGGTAGGGCCTTCAAGATGGGCAATTTGAACAAGGTACCATAGCCCTCTAGTGGTCACTTTTCAGACTACAGGCAGACTTTGCTTTTACCTAGAGAAGCCAACAATTTCAAAAGAAGATGCCACTCAGCCCAATCCTATTTGTATAAGAGCCAGCAACCTTCAATTGCAGAAAGACAGAGGGGAAATACCCATTATGTCATAAGTCATGTGTTAGAAACTCAGAAAAAGTGCAAGAAGGTGGTAAAAGAATGGAACACAAGATCAAGTACACAGGGTCCAATCTGTCCCAGCCATCCATAACTGGGCACGTTAGTGAGCCTCTCTGTTCCTCATGCTACTCATCCTCAAAATGGGAATAATGATTATGCCAGGTCTGAGGGTTGTCATGAGAAATAGAAGACATACTGTTTAAAACAGTAAGAGTGGTGCCCTATTGCAGTGAGGATGCAGTGATTCTATTTATTACTTGTGGCTATGATGTCATTGACAAAAACCAAATCAAGGTTATCTACATCTCCACTTTCCTAAAATTAAGATCTGAAATTAATCATTAATTCTAAAACTTGTATAACAATTTTAATTTTAATTAGCTCTAAAAATTGTATAACAAGATTATATCATTGGGTATTAGTGAGTCCTGACTTTAAATAACATTTTTTTCACTGACTTGTGGTTTTCTAAGGCAAGTTAGCTCACCTCTGGGGCTTCAGTTTCATTAGTTACAAATTGGAATTACTGAAACCTTTTAAGATGGAAAGCTATTTTTGAATAACCCATGAAACAATGCATTAGACAAAAATGTTTTGTTGTGAGAATTTAAAATAGTCATTATTATTAAAATTGTATGCAAAATTATTAGAAATAAAAACTAGAATCCATATTTCTCATGGCACTACACACTTGATTGACATAATGTAGGAGAGAGCTTATTTAAATAAAGAGGAAGCTGGATTCAGTTTGAGTGTTGATTAAATTAAAGAAACATAATTAACACAAAATAGGGAGGCACACAGGAAAAAGGGATGCCAAGGGAAATTTGGATCAGAGTCGAGTAGGTTTGGAACCAGGATCATCCATGGAAATGCCCAAAAGGCTGTCTGGCAGGGACAGGGGAGATGGCTCAGTCTGTCAAGTGCTTGCCACACAAGTATGAGGGCCTGAGTTTTGATCTCTAGAACCCACATAAAAGGCAGGTCCTGGCAACATCTGCCTGTAACCTCAGCAGCGAGGGGATGAGGGAGTGGAGATAGGTACACCCCTGCAGCTTGCTGGCCAGACAGTCTAGTTGAGTTCCAGGTTCAGTAAGACCCCTTGTCTCAAAAAAAAGGAGGAAAGCAACTGAGGAAGACACTTGATACCAACCTCCAGCCTTACATGCATGCGGACCTACATGCATATACACATATAACAACAGGCAAGCTCAGAAACGGCTTGGAACTGTGTTGTTTAGAGAAGACTAAAGAGTATATGAATAGAGGCTTGTTGGACTTGTTGCTGAGAACAGCTCCCCCAGGGGATAAGCTGTTCAAAATTTGTAGTTGTTCCAGCTATCTTCTTGGGGTCCTGAAGGTCCCTCTTCTAAGTCTGGTTAGTAAGAGTGCCTAGCTATAACGCATGCGAGGTATGTGTTGGGGTTAGGAGTGAGGAGCCACATGGCAACCCCGAAGTGGAAGTGGGCATCTTTCATACTGGTTGAGGCAGTTCTTTTTTTCAAATTCTATTTTATATTTCTAAATCTTACTAATTCTGTCTAAATTGCAATGGCATTTCCTGCCATTTTCAGCCAGCTTTCTACGTGTTTGCCCAGTCCTTCCTTTAGCTTTGTCCTCTGCGCCTTCTTTGCACAGCGCTGCTCAATCACTCTTTCTCATTCCAAACTTCCATCTTCTACAGGAAATTGGAGCACATTGTTTATAGGACAACTGGATTTTAAAGTATCTTTTTAGAATATAACACCTCAGCCTAAATCTTAGTAAAAATAACCGGTATAATCAGGACACTGCTTTTATAGACTATGTGGACTTATAGCATTAAGAGCTATTTCTAAAACTCTTCTGATGTCTTTGTTATATTCTCTACAGTCGCTGAGTATTAAGATACAAAACTAATTGTTCTAAGTGTGATATCCTTGGAACATTATGTTCCAGGAAAAATATTTCTCATAGTGGCTACGTATTTCCCCAAAATTATGTTTGTCAGGGACCCTTGAGGTACCTACAAGACACATCTGAGGGTGCCTCACCTAGGAAGTATCTCCACAATCATTTCAGTGATGTTCCTGCATCTTCTGGTCATTTGGAATCTTGTCCTCATTTCATTGCTAATTAAATTCAATTTTCAGACTCATAAATTTATTCTTTGAGGAAAAATCACAGAAATATCTCCCTTGTTCCAAGACCTTTGAAAAAGCTCTGGGTAATTAAATTTAAGAGTGCTCATGATACTCTTCATTAATATTTGGAGAAAAATAGGTGATGGGAAACTAAAGACTTCAATTTCTAAAATAGTAGGCCAGGTTCTGTGTTAGGGATAGATTGATTGATTTAAAGGCATCCGTTCTGTCTACAGTATTCTTTCATTTTTTGCATTATGAACATGCTTAGTTTGGGAATGATTGGATAATTTACTGTAGTATCTTTAGGTTAAACAACTGGAGTCCAACACAAACCTGGCTACATTGGGAAGGCCTGTCATTTCGTGGGCTCTTGGGTTACTTTTCTTTGTCTCATGAGGTCAACAGAGGTTAAAAGAATGAGGCTTGGTTTCTGCTTTGTGAGCAAGTGTATTTGATACCTAATTGCTAGTGATAACTTGGTTTTCATCTAATGAATATAGCCTTGAGCATTTATAATAGAGTACAAAGTACAAAATATATAAATATTTCACCCTATTGGACTAGTAAGTGCTTTGTTAATTGGCTGATTCACATTTCTATTCAAAGAGCATCTTTAGATAAATGAAGCTTTTAAATAATACCCTCAGGAAAACCTGGTAAACATATTGTGGCTTTTGCCTAAGGTTTTCTAAGTATCTTAGAGAAATATCAAAAAGTAAACCTTTAGAAAAGAGAATTAGACCTGTTGCAGAAACCAAAATTCATCCTTCTCTTGGGACTGACTTAAAATACAAGAGCATACTTTGGCTTTTCTGCCTCTGTACCAATATGATAGCTACTACACTTCCATAATCTTAAAGCAGTTAACTTTCACCAACTCTTCTCGCACATGAAAGAGCAGATATGTTTTCAAATGTTCCCTGTAGCCAGGGCTTCTATGTCAAGGTCAAGTGAACTAACAGCTGGTTTGTTCCATTTAGCTCTCAGGTGATAGGTATTGAGGAGATGATGGAATGCATTCGGAAACGAGTGGATCATCTGACCCAGCAGTGTTCAGCACACAAGGAATTTGCACTTAAGAAACAGCAATTAGAAGCATCAGTGGAGGGGTACCTAAGGAAGGTAGCTTCATTCAATGAAATGTAAACTTTTTATCTGGTGATCGTGGATGGTGTGGCAACTGTTGTATGTGAGTGTAGTGGGAGGATGGGGTGGGTTTCTTTGGGTGTATTCAATGTTCCGCATTAGTTTCTATAATTGGACAAACAGTTGTAAGTCACTGTTGCTCTTTAACTACCTCTGTTCCAGACTGTCAAAAATAAATGTCTAATGCAATCTGCCACCTTAGACTTGAATGTATGGGCACAAAGGTATATGTGCCTTCTACTGTTCAGTGTTAACCAAACCAGACACACATTGGAACAGGGCCATTGATTTGCATGGCTCTGGGTATGGTCCCAGAACATTGCAGTGCCCATTATCAATGCACCATTGAATGGGAGGGCTTCAATAAGACATATAGATACTAAAAATTATGGTTTAGGTTTTTCTGGGAATAAACTGTCATCATACTTTATTCAGCCAAACCAGTGCAAGAGATGTAGTCATCCACATAAAAGCATACATGGGAAAATCCTCTGTGCAGAGTGATCAGTAGTTTTATACGTAAAAATTTTATTTCCCATCCATCAATGACACCAATGGCAATTAACTTAACTGCAGAAGATGGGTCTCAAATTTTCATTGATGTAATGGATTTACATGCTTGAACTTAGGAGTGGATTTCATTATTTAGAATGAAATATAGGGGCTAAAGAGATGGCTCAGTGGTTAAGAGCACTGACTGTGCCTGCAGAGGACTTAGGTTCTATTACCAGCACTCACCTGGTGGCTAACGGTCATCTGTAACTCCAGGTACAAGAGGTCCAATGCTCTCTTCTGGCCTCTGCAGGCATTGCACAACACAGGTGCACTACATACATGTAGGCAAAACATTCATACACGTTAAAAATAAATAAATTTTTAAAAATAAAATAAAATGTTTTCTAAAATAGACATATTTATAAAATTATATTTTATAAAATTCATAATATAAAATGGGCTTCACAGGATCAAGTGTTAAATAATGTTCCTATGAAATTGTATCCCCATCTGTTAATTGATCCAGTAACTTGGGAAACTGAGCCTTGTTCCATTGTCTGGTCAGGGTGATCCCAAACATGGAGGCAGCTGTGGTGCTGCATTCCCCTCAGCCTGACAGGTAAGCTAACTTGGTGGTGGTGGAAAACACAGCAGGAGCTCAAACCTCTGCTACTACTTGCCTTATTGCCAACTCATAGCCAACATAGAGTCTGGAGTCTACAGAAAGCAAAGGGATGAACAGAGTAACTTGAGTGACCTGCAAGAGTCACTTTATCCATTGGTTCTTGTGCACCAAAAAATCAAATCACCATTGGACAGTGAAATGACTCAAGTGGTCCCTGTGTTTCACCACTACATGGACAGAGTCTGGTGCTTTCCCAGCCCTCCCCAGCCCTAAATACAACAGCCCATAGGTGGGCTAATACCTTTACTTCAAATGTTTACTTCAGAATGTGCCTGCAAATTGATCCCATTCAACCTACTGATGAATTCATCTCTGCCAATATGTTTGAAGGTGATGTAGATAAGCTCTTCAAGGAAGTGGATGATGGCTTTCAGTCACTGCTATTAATAAAAGAAATGTGTTGGTATTACTGCATATGAAGATGAGCTTTATCAAAATATGAAACTCTTAAATAGTTAAAGCTACTTTAGATTAAAATGGATATGCATTGGAATACAATAGTGATATATGAACCAATATTTCCTTATATGTGTGCTCACATACATAAATGTATATTATTAAGACTGAAATATATTCTTTATTCCTCAAGGTGGAAATGTCAATTCAGGAAATTATCCCAGTACTTTCTAATACATTGGATGTCGGTTCCAGCCTTTCTGAATCCGAGAAGATTTTAAATAAATATCTGGAGCTAAATATCCAAGCTAAGGTAAATAAGAATTATCATTATGGCCATGATTTTATAAATATTATTTCAAAAAACATTTCGATGTTTTGAAACTTAATCCTAGCTCCCTTGAGGGTTGCAATTCTGAGTTAGCATAAAGCAAATAATGACATAAAATCTCACTATTTTGTATGTCTAAATTGTTTACATGTGCATTTATCAGAGCATTTATGCTCACTGCAACTCTGTAATATAGTCTGGTTTCAAGCACTTATTTGGCTCCTATTCCTTGCCTGAGAGGTGTTAGCACCTCCTTTTGGGGTGCCAAACTAGGCAAAGAAAATATTTCTCTTAGAGTATTAGCAAGTTTCTGCAAGAGCAAGTCTCAAAAGAAAATGACCAGAAACAACATGCATTATTGTAAGCTTCCAGGAGGGAAATTAAACACAGTCATGCTTCCTACTGGATATTCAGACACTGAGCACTCCACTTCCAACCTGGCAGTTTCTCCAGCTCTGTCCTACCCTGTTCTTGTGGTTTGAGTTCAGTGATTTCTGCTAGGGGCTCCAAACCTGCCACAGTGAAGTTTGGAAAGGTGAGTGCCTTCCCCTAGCTCACCCAGATCAGCAAGAAAAGAGCTGTTACCCCGGTTTTCCATGGAAGACCCTCTCCATAGACAACATCCCCATGCAAATAGATGTGCTTGCTTTTCTTTCCAGTAAAATGGGGTTTTTGAAATTCTTCACTTTAAATGCTTAAGGCATGTCTGAAGGTATTTTTCTTCTTTAAATTTTAGAAGCAGGAGGAAGCACTCATTGAAAGAAATCCCATGCTCCTCTTTTTTGCAGAGTGCTATCATAAAGCAAAGCTTGCAAATTGAAATTACCTTCATTCTGTAGAGTAGCCAGGAAGCATATTAAACACAAGAGGGGAAACATTCCCTTTTCCTTTAATTTCTGCTTGATTCCGGGCTTGTTCTCATGAAATTTTACGTGATTCTTTCTGTGGTAGTGGTACAGCTCTGCATCATTTAAGGGTAGGTGTACATTTTGAGAAACTGTGCTGTTACATCATTTTGCCATTGTTGTATGAACATCTCAGTGTGAACTTGCACATACTTAGATGGAACAGGTCAATTACTAGACATGGCTAGTGGATACATGGCTCCTGGATACAATAGAGAAATACAAACAGTGTTAGAGGCTGTTGCCAGCATAACCAGACATAGTTTTACACTAAACTTTTTCTATACATAGGAGTATAATCTAGCCATAAAAAGTATGGTATAGTACTCTATGAATTGGTAACATAGTCAACTATCAAGTATCATGTACTATATATAATTATGTTGTTATACTTTTGCATGACTGGCAATGCAGTAAGTTTGTTTATACAAGCTTCAAAACAAACATGGGTAATGCTTTGCACTATTAAGATGGATCAGAGACCCAGTTCTCTCTTAGGGCATTTGACTAGGAGTTAAGCACTGTGAAATATTGCTAAGACTGTTAATAGGTCTTTATTGTATGAACCCTTTAATGTTTATTTTCCCCTCAAATAAGCTAAACTGTTAGGGGCCAGGGCAAGTTGGCTCTTTAACCGACAGCTGTCAGAATCTTCCCTTGTATGTCTCTACCTTGAATGGGGAGCTTTATGCAGAGCAGTTCCTATTTTAGCTGCTGGCTAAACTGTTGTGGTAGACTCTTGGCTGCTTTGAGCACTTCATGAATTCCTTGAGGATGCTAGACCCCTGCTACAAGGAGCACTGCAGCCATGGCTGCTGTGACAGCCACAGACTTCTGCTTCAGGATGCCGTGTTCCAGTCACTACCGCTCTAGCTGTACCGTCACCAGAAAACTTCACTTGAGCCATCTCCTCCCAAAGACCCTGCCCAGAGCTGCTCCAGGGGATCCCTGACCCACCCAGCCCCACCTTCCAGGGGCTCTGGACTTTGCTTTGTGATAGAAGTTCTCATTTAGGTTGTATTAGTCACTTTTCTGTTGCTACGATAGGAACACTGACCCAAGCAATTTGTAGAAGGAAGTTTATTTGAGCTTACAGTTCCAGGGGAATTATAGTCCATCATGGCAAGGAGGCATGGTGGCTGGAGGTGGCTGGAGCAGGAGCAGCAGAAATGAAGCTCTCACAAAGGAAACAAGAGAGAAACTGGAGATCTGGCAAGGCTTAAGAACTCTCTAAGCCCACCCCCAGTGACGTGCTTCCTCTAGGATAGCCACACTTTCTGAGACCTCCCAAAACAATGCCACCAGCTGTGGACAAAATGTCCAAATTCTTGGAGCCTGTGGGGGACATTTTCATTCAAACCACCACATTCCACCCCCTGACCCCCATAGGCTCATGGCTCATGTCCATATAAAATGCAAAATGCATTTAGTCCAACTTTAAAAGTCCCCATACTCATTATCAGTCTCAATACTATTCAAAAGTCTATTCTGAGACTCAGGTAAATATCTTAACTGTAAGCCTCTATAAAATCAAAAGACAAATTACATACTCCCAATATACAGTGGAAT
>NW_008357637.1:9019530-9048697 GCF_000622305.1 Nannospalax galili | reverse complement strand
TCCAGCCTGCTTTATCCATTTTAGAAGCTTTTCTCTTCAGTGGCCCCTGCAGCATTTTTCTTTCACAAGTTGGAGGCTTAACCGGGTGTGGTCTTGCCCTGGAGGTACTCTCTCCATTGTTTGAGTTTGAATCTCTAGGCCTCTCCTTAATCACTTTAATCTCCTTATCAATGGGATCCTCTCCATCACATGCCAGGGCTCCAACATTTATCTTCCTAGTGCTCTTTTTCAATCCAAACCATATTTCTTTCTGCCCCATTTGCTCTCTTTCACTGTAGATCTGCATAATATTCACCATTAATAACCCAACACCATTTCTATATTAGGCTGTCTTGAAATTTCTTCCACCAGAGAAATCAGTCCATTGCTTTTCAACTTAGCCTCAGGCAAGCTTTTAGGTCAGGGGCAGACTCCAGCCAGACTCTTTGCCAAAATATCCCAAATGCTACTTAAATCCTTATTTCCCACTGGAACTACATTGTTCCCAGCACTACTTTCTTCCAGGCATTTACTAGAATGGCCTGTTAAGCTCTGCCTACTGCAAGCTACCACTTTTCTAGCCCAAACTTCCAAAGTCTTCCACAGTTCTTCAAAACCCCACATGGTCAGGTTCTTCACACCAACAGCCCACTCTCTGGTACCAATTACTGTATTAGTCACTTTTCTGTTGCTGTGATAGAAACACTGACCAGAGCAATTTATAGAAGGAAGAGTGTATTTGAACTTACTGTTCAGGGGGAATTACAGTCCATCTTGGGGCGGGGCATGGCAGCAGAGGTGGCTGGAGCAGGAGCAGTGGAGGCTAAACTCTACATCTTCCAGCAGACACAGGAAACAAGAGAGCAGACAGAGATACGGCAAGGTTTAAGAGCTCTCTAAGCCCACCCCCAGTAGAACTCTGTAAGCCCACCCCCAGTGATGTGCTTCCTCCAGGATAGCCACACCTTCTAAAACCTCCCAAAACAGTGCCATCATCTGGGGACAAAATGTCCAAATACTTGAAGCCTATGGGGGACATTTTCATTCAAACCACCACAGAGGTCTATGAAGAGGAAGAGTCTATTCCCCAGTGACTCAGCAGAAAACTTATGACTGGTCCTTATGTAAAGTTTGTCATTGTTGGAACTGGAAACCACGCATATCCACAGCTATGACTGGTAGAACAGTAATTCTAGCACAAGTATGCCACATCCCTTTTCTGGCTTTATAAGCAGGCTGTTTGCCACTGTTTGAGGGTAGTCTGAGAGGATTCTCTTCTCTGTGCTGTCCCCCTCTGTTGCAACATTAGAAGTCCTCTCCTGCATGGTCTCTTAGCTTACTTGCAGTCTATATGGTGGGTAGAGCAGGTTAGACTAATTGTATAAAGAGCAGAGAAGACCACCGGGGCTTCTAGCTCTGGCAGTCACAGTAGCAGCAGCAGTAGCAAGGAGGCGGCAGAACTGAAGAGTTCAAGAGAGTCAGCAGGAACTGGGGCTTGATACAGACCTCAAGCTATACCAAGGCAGCCGAGACTTCCACAGAGCCACCAAGGGCAGAATCTGCTGGAAGCTAATACTGTGAAGAAAGGTAGAAATTATAGGGGAGCCAAGAGCAGTGAAAGGCTGAAAGCTGGAGCTGAGAGCTTGAGACTGCACAGGGGTTGATAGAAGAGTTCAAGAGATCCACCAAGGGTTAAGGAGCCCAGAGTCCCAGCACCACCCAAGCTCAGGAGCTGTAAACTGGGGGTTGGTGCTCTAAGCCCAGAGCAATGAGCCTCTGCCTTGAGCACCTAAAGCTTAGATGCTTAGAATCATAAAGACCTCTAGTTACCAAGGCTTTATGCTGTAAGCCTCTGTAACAAAACACATATGCATATATCTAATAACTCAATGGTCCATTCCACCAATGATTAGAAACCAGAACATTCCCTCCATTTTGTGCTTTAGAACCTTTTAAAAAATTAAACCAAGCAACCTTTCATCCCTACTTACAGCACAGAAAACAAGAAGGGTGGCAGACAGAGCTGAGGAAGGGTTGCGATGGTTTTCAGATTCAAGTGCCTTCTCCCCTTTTTTTGGAATTCTGCAAGTTGTGCCTTTCTTTGATTGAGGAAATCCTCAGTACAAGTCCAATTAATAACCGTAATAGATGGATGTGTCGAAGGGTAATGGAATGTGCATACTCGTGATTCCCCTGTCAGCTCCTGACCTCTTGTGCTTTGCTTTCACAGGAGACAGCACATGCATTAGAAGCAGCTGCGAAAATCATGACAGAGAAAAATGAACTTGAACCCAATGAAATGGCATCACTTTCTCTTAAAGTGAAATGGCTAGAGGAAGAATTAAACACACTAGGCCGAAGCATCAGGTCCAGATCACAAGTCCTGCAAACTTACGTGGCATTTCTACAGTCATCAGAGGAGGTATGGTATGGTGCTGGCCTGCTTCAGAAAGATGGCCTCTGTCTATCCTCCTGCTTTTTAAGGGTATATAAGCTCCACTCAAGTGGGGAGTTTGTCTCCTCTGCCCAGTGCTTGTATTTCCTTACATGCCCTTTATTCTTCAAGGTACCATACAAAGCCTAAAATAGTAACTTATTTTACCCAAGAATAATATAAATTTTTATGTGTAAATAATATATTACAGCATGTTTCACATATACTTCTAGATGCTTATAATATCTTCAATGTAGAAAAAAATTACTATGAAAATGTTCAGGACCTGTTACACCATGGATCTCTTTGAATATTAAACAATTATTGTGATTTATTTTTAAAAGATTTTACTTTTTTGAATTTTTGCAAATTTCATACTATGTATTTTGATTGTATTTAAACCCCCTCCCATATCACTCAACAATCAAGAAAATGTCCCACAGATCTGGCCACAGGCCAGTCCAATGGAGGAAATTTCTTAACTGAAGTTCTTTACCCAGGTGTGTGAGTTGAACTGAAACTATTGAGCATACTACCCCTCTTCTACTATATTCCCTGAGCCCTCGGTGTAGAGGTTGCTTTGTAGATGTGTCATTTAGGGTTGACACTAGGGAAGACACTTATTTTCTGTTTGACCAGTTGTAGAACTTGATCATTAGTGATTGGTAAACAACTGTAAATATAAGGATAAATATTTAGACTATAGTAAGAAATTACAGTGGTCTAGGGATGTGACAAAAATAAGTTTTTCTCTAGAGTCTATGCCATCTCCAGCCATGTGTATTTGGGTATGTTTACAGTACCACACATGAGTTCCCCCCCATTGAGTGGGCGTTAAGTCCAATCAGACATCTGTTGATAGAAGTGTTACTACTGTAGCAATAGAGATTATTTTCTGGGCCAGTCACTGTTGTGGCTCTGGATGGGATCACTGATTTGTTTTCTCCCTTGGCAGTTTGCATAGTATCTTCTGATACTATGAGAACTTAGTCTTCAAGGAGGAGGCTTCCAGGTCATTTCCAGCTCTATTACTCTAAGTCCTGTATCTGAAGTATGTCCTGTCTTCAGCAATAGATTCTTACCTTCAAGTTCTGGGAGGCAATCAAGGGCTGTGGTAATAACCTATGTTATTTTGAGAGTCTCTTGTACTACCTTGACCAAGAACTCAAAGGGAGGCTTCCCTTGCTTGGCATTGTGTTTTTTGTTATATAGCCTTCAGCTACACACACACACACACACACACACACACACACACACAATATGTGTATTTTTCAGTAGGTTTTTGAATCAATACATTTCCCTTGTTTTTTTTCACACTACCTAAGCATTATTTATGTCTCCTCTCTTCCCCTGTATAGCCCTCCATACCCCTCCCCCATTTCCCCCTTGATTAACACCTGTTTCCTACTATCCCTCTCTGTTGAGCACCTTCTCCCCCTTTATCCCCATGTTTCCTTTCCATTTTCCTGGTTCCTGTGGTTCTATCAGGACAAACACATCTAAGGATTTGGAGCTAGGATCCACAAATGAGATTGAACATATGCCACTTATTTTTCTAAGTCTGTGTTACTTCACTTAGCTTAATAGCTTCTAATTCTATCCATCTACCTGCAAATTTCATCTTTCTTTACCACTGAATAGAACTCCATTATGTAAATGTACACATTTTCATTATCTATTCATCAACTGAGGGGCATTTAGGTTGTTTTCACTTCCCAGCTACTGTGAAACAAGCAGAAACAAACAAGGCTGAGCAATTATCTCAGTAGTGGGATATTGAGTCCTTTGGGTATATGCCCAGGAGTGGAGAGCTGAATCCTATCTGACCACAAAGAAATAAGCTAGCTATCAGCAACAATAAAAATGGGAAAAGGACACAAATTCATGGAAGCTAAACAACACATTACGGAACAAAAATTGGATCATGGGAGAAATGAAGAAGGAAATAGAAAAATTTCTTAGCCCTGAATGAAAATGAAAACACAACATACCAAAATCTTTGGGACACAATGCAGGCAGCCCTAAGAGGAAATTTATAGCATCAAGTGTCTACACCAGAAAATTAGAAACATCTCATGTAAATAAATTAATGATGTACCTGAAAACCTTGGAAAACCAAATACAAAGAGTACCTAAAAAATTAGACGGGAAAAGATAAATAAAATCAAGGCTGAAATTAGTGAAATAGATTAAAATCAAGGCTGAAAATAGTGAAATAGAAACAAAGAAAACCATACAAAGAATCAATGAAAGGAAGAGTTGGTTTTTTGAAAAGATTAACAAGATTGACAAACCTTTAGACAAATTAACTGAGAGAGAGAGAGAGAGAGAGAGAGAGAGAGAGAACCCAAATAAACTCAGAGATGAAAAGGGAAACATTACAACAGACCTGGAGGAAATTCAGAAAATCATAAGGACATTCCTTAAAAATCTATAATCCACTAAACTAGAAAATCTAAAAGAAATGGGTATCTTCCTGGGTTGGGGGCCAAGGTACACTACGTAACAAAGCCTCTAAAGTTAGGTACCATGTTTGGCTTCAATTTTCTCACCTCTACCTTCCTAATCACCACACTCTGTCCTCCTTCTACCACCCTGACAGTCCACATCTCCTCTGTCCAACCTAAAGTCTTCCCACTCTGAAGGAAGCCATGCCATGTTCCTGAAAGCACCAGGTACCCACTGTGTCCTTTTCTACAGTTTTTCCTCCACCGCCTGTCATTTCTGACTTCTGGATCCTGAATACTCATGATTCACAGTCATATTATGACTGATAGAATTGTATTATTGATGAGCATTTTTATTTAGAACTTGATGGTACAGAAGCTACAAAGCAATGCTTGCTTTCTGCATCTTCGTGGCCAAAATTATACCTGCTTAGAATTGTGCTAGGCATCTCTTTCCATGTCCCACTCTAGCCTTTGGTCAAGGAGCCTCTGCAGAGATGACTCCTTCTATAAACACTTCCTCAGAACACCCTCCTGTCCTTCAACTTCCTCACTTTTCACTGAATCTCTTTTCCGATCTGGCTGAGCTTTCTAGCCTAATCCTGGCACTGCTCCCGATGTGGAGTTCCCCTTAAAACTCTGGTCTTCCCTTTTCGCCTTACCGGTTCACGGTTATCCATTCTCATTTCACTTTCCTCACCCCCAACTCCATGCCTTCCACTCATAGGAACCCTGCCAACTTCCAACACTTGATCAGTCTAACACTCTGTTTACCCAGCTTCTCTGTCCAAGCTTCCAGATGCTTCTCCAGAAAAAGACAATTGTGCTGATTGGTGCTGTCACTAAATTATGAGTTTTATTTTCAGCTGGGCCCCCATATGCTCTTTTGTTGGCTCATAGTCCTTGGTGATTCTCAAGCACCTTGTCCCAGTTTCTATCCCCATATCTCAGCTGATGTCCTTTTACCTCAAATGCTGTGGAAACACTAAAGCCGTTGAGACTCCCTGTCTTGACATCTCTCTGCTTTGAAACTAAACTTACTGATCTATTCACCGATCCTTCTCTGCCTTCAGTAAAGTGATCCCAGCCCTGTCCAGGCTTGGTCAGTAATAGTCCTCCCAATGGAGTCCACAGCACTTGAAATCTAGCTCCAGAAACCATCTTTTTACTCTTCAAACCTACCTTTTCTGTCACTTATTTCTGTGTTCAGTCTATAGTTACGTCCAAATGGTCCTGTTCTTAGCAAAGTTGACCCTCTGTAATTGTCCTGCCCTTCAAAGTAGCTCTTAGAATGAGAATATGGCATTTCTCCTTGCCAATCCCTGTTCATCCTCTATATTCTTCATCCTACTGCACGTCACTTCGCTCCCTTGTCAGCCCTTCCATGTATCACCCCTTCATGGCACTGAAAATGCTCTGACAAGCTACTCACCATGAGCAACTGAAAATGTTCATTTTCTGTCCCCATCCTGCCTGATCTTATTTAACCAGATTACCTACTCTCATCTTATTTGGCTTTTAGGAAACTTCTTGAGGTTTAATTTTTCTAACATAAAATATTCACTGTTTTACAGTGCAATGCTTTTAGTGTGCTTATTGAATTGTACAGCCATTGAAGCATTCCATTTGAGGATGGCTCTGGCTCCTCACAAAGAGTCCTAGTAATTTTTGTCAATTCTGACTTCAGTGTCTTTTCTAATCCTTCTCTCAATGGGCCAGGCCCCATGCTTATAAAGTCTGACTTCATCATTGTGCCCTCACAGTTCTGTGTCTTAATTGCCTAGTATTTTCACCATTTTACAAGTGAGGAAAACTGAGGCTCTGATAAGTCTTAACTTGTCAGCTAGTAAGCATCACAACTAGTTTAATCACCACTCCCTTGCCCTTCTCTTTCTGATTTCAGGAGCCACACCTTCCTACGTCTGTCTAAAGAGACAGCCTCAGAGATTTCTGAACTCCCTTCTCTCTACTTGGTGTTTCCTCAATCCAAGTCCTTATCACCTCTCATCTAGCATAATGAGACTGTCTTCTGCCTGTTTACACTTCCTCCAGCAAGTTCCCTTTCCCACCGTTTCTTTGGACGGTGTGTGGAAGTCAATAGTAAATTAGATCATGAAATTAATGAACTTTCTTCCTAAAATTAAAAAAATTAATGAGCTAAGCAAGTTGCCAATAACTTACTACAACGAATAATATATGATAGTTTATCATTGATTTATCTGTAATTTTAAAATGCATTTGTTTATTTATTGTAGGGGTGGTATGTGAGGGTGCTCAAGTGTATGCATGTGGATACCAGAAGACAACTTGCAGGAATCCGTTCTCTCTGTCCACCATGTGGGTTCTGGGGATCAGCTCAGGTGGGCAGGATTGGTGACAAGCCCCTTTATATACTGAATCATCTTTCTGGCCCCTAAATCATTCAAAAAATTTTATAGATTTCAATGAATTCCTATAATGGCTCATCTTCACTCAAGGAAGACTTTTTTTGAGCATCAGAAAAAGAAGATGAATTAAATTGTGTGTTTTGAGGGGCTGGAGAGATGGCTCAGCAGTTAAGAACACTATGTGCTGTTCTTGCAGAAGACCCAGGTTGGACTCTTGGCATCCACATGGCAGTTCACAGCTCTCTGTAACTCCAGTTCCAGGGGATCCAGTGCCCTCTTTTGGTCTCCACAGGCACTTGCATGCATGTGGTGCATAACACACATAAAATAAAAATAAATCTTTAAAAAAATCTTGCAAGACTTTTTATGCTTTTCGCTTAACTGCCATCATTTGACACCCCTGCTTGTAGCGTAGGACCCCACTGGAAGCCTGTGAATGTTGTGCTGGTGCTGAGTCACTGTGGTGGCTAATGGCTCTGTCAAGCTAATGAGACTATGTCACAGTATGTTGTTTACAGTTGAGAGCAAGGTGAAACCTGCTGGCCAGCTTTATCCCACACTATCATCCTTCTGGCCTCTTTCTTACCACTCAGGGTGAACAACCGGACTTCGCTCATACTCGCATCATTTATTTTCCCCAGTACCGCTAGTGTTTTCACACTTGGGCTTTACACCTCTTGTTCCTTCCATCCAAGACCTCACTTCTATTCCCTCTCACCCTGGAAAGTTCCTCTTGAAGAACCAAATGTCACCTCCTTTGGAAAGTTATTCCGTGCTTGCTTACTCTATACAGAATTGCTCTTCTCCCCTCCCTGTCAGTATAACACTGAATGTGTGTGTAGAGACTTGTCTTTATGTTCTAACAATGTGATTATTGGTCTTTTTCTCCCAGAACTAACTTTGGATATCCAAGTAAATGAAAAGTTCTTAGTAGGGAATCTTCGAAGGCTCCATGAAAGAGGTAGCCTTTTTTATGGTTCATTAACAATAAATAGAAAAAGAGAATTAAGGAAAAGCTCAGATTCTCTGAGTCTAGGCAACAAGCATCAATAGAATAAGTGGAAAATAGAAATTTGGGGAGAGCTTCTGATTCTGAGAGCTATTTTCAGGTCATCCTAAGTTCATTTAAATGAAGAATGATGTTAAGATCTTTAAGTGCAGTGGCTGTTGTTTGAAATGTCTCACTGCATTTTCATTGTTTCTGTTGGTATGTCCCCCAAGTCTTGCCTTATTAGCCATTAAAAATTATTCAAAATGATAAAAATTTCTTCCAAATGCTTTCAACTAATTCTATATTCCCCATTACTTATTAATCTATGGTCATACATTTGATTTTATATTAACTCTGCTCAGGAGGGTAATTTAAAATAATTGAGTACTGCTAACATTGGTTAGCAAATGCTAAAATATAGTTCTAGGGAGGCAAAGTAATGTATCTTAATAAGATTAACTTGTGGTGTAATTTAATGCTTACACAGAAAATTAGTAATCATTTATACTTTTTTATTCTGGTTCAACACTGATTAGAAGTAAATTGTATAGTGGAGTGCTCAGTCACAAATGGGACATCAGTATCACACCCTGCCCCCCCCCAAGGCTCGGAGTGGGTGAAAAGATTGTAAGAACCAGAGGAGGACTGGAGCAAAACAGTGCCCTCTGGACATGACAAGACTACTGCACTCATGAATTTTCAACAGCTGTGGTTGCCTGCACAAGATCAAGCCAGTCAGCATTCTAGCAGACCTGGGTTCCAGTCTCAGCACCCACCTGTAGCTAAGAACCATCTGTAATTCCAGTTCCAGGGGAATTTGACACCCTCTTCTGACTTCTGTAGACATTGCACAGCATGGGGGCGCTTGCATATATTCAGGCAATATACTCATACACATAAAATAAAAAATTAACACAAATAAAAAGGGGGATATTATAATATAGTGTCCTAATAGTCTTTTGTTGACTTTTTTCTGATTTGTATTCCTTCATTTTTATATGTGCTTTTAAAAAAATTATAAAACTCATTTTTAAACAGGACCACTTGATCTTTGACACAAATTCTTCTAATTGTAAGTGTACATAACCATATAACATATAAATATAATCTGGGGTCCAATAAATATTTCTCATTGATGGTAGACTTATCGGCCCAATTTACAGGTAAGATTCCTATCTGTTTACTATCTACATAAATTCCCATGCCTATTTAATAACTTGAAAATATTCAGTGATTACTTAAAGAGTTCTGAGAATGTAGTTTCAGTCTAATTTTATGCGGCATCAACTGGAATCTAGTGTTCTTTTTATTTAAAAATATCTTTGTGTTCCTCACTCTCACTTCTCTCCTGTTTTAGATGGAGAAGCAGCTTCAGAGAATAAAAGAATTTTATCAGGCTGAAATCCCTCAGGAAGAGGAGGATGAGGCTGAAGTCAAGCATCGGTCTGACTCCGCTGAGAAGCAATGGCAGCTATTTTTAAAGAAGAGTTTTTTAACCCAAGACTTAGGACTTGAGTTCCTTAACTTAATGAATAAGGTGAGAACAACATGGAGTCACACTTTCTCCAAGAAGATTATTCCTCAAAGTAAAACTCAAAAATTCAAAAATCAGCTTGTCTATTAATCTGTAGTGCTGTTTGAGGGAGCTCTTACCTTCATTCAACCTAGACCAGTTCTGAAGCTCAACATTTACACGCATTCTGGGTCTCAGGGCCCCGGTGATTCACAGTAACAGGGTCATTTTAGCTATCAAATGTGATTCTGATTGAAATGCAATATGGTTATTAGGAGTCCTCAGAAGTCTACCACAAAGTTCTGAGTTCTGTTGAGTGCACACAGTGAGTTCTTATGAAATGTCCAGTGCCTAAAGACAGTGACTATGATGAATCTTCATTTTGAGGACTTTCTTCTTATTTTAGCAGATCCTTTTTTTAATTTAAATTTTTAATTAGCTTACAAAGTAGTAATTTTCCATAATTGAGTTTTTTCACACATCCTTAATTTTGGTTAACCCTCCCCCGACCCTCTGTTCTCTGCCATTTTCCCATCCCCATCCCTGCTTAAATCTTTCCAACCCAGGATTCCCTCCCTCCACTTTCATGTTACATCTATTCCACTATCTCCTCCCTGAAACCTCCCCCATCTTTGTAGAGTGAAGCTCCATTGCATTTAAAAAGCATACCTAAGCCTTGGTTGTTGTGAGTTATATAAGTAAAATATCCTAAGACCCTTATGTCTACCTCTCATCCATATGAAGCTGCCTATAGAATTTTTAAAAGACAGGCCACCTCTCCTTCACTACCTTATGAATCTTCTGAATGAAACAGCTCATTTCATTGTTGGAAAATGCCAGCTATTAAAAAGCTTATGTTTTAAAAAATGTTAATTATGTCTTCATTTCTGGCCCTGAGCCTCTTGTAACTGAACAGGAGTAAAAGTAATATTCATTGGTAAATTCTCTTACATGTGAAATTCCTTCCAGTATTGAAAACAGTTGCTATGTCTAATATGAGGGGTTTTTTTTTCTACAGCTTAAAACATTCAAATCTATCATTTTTGAGGTAGCTTAATTTCTTTCTTTGTTCTGACCCACTTTACCAAAAATTTCTACCACCAGTTAACCTCATTCACAAAATGTAATCAGAATGTGAAGCACAATAAACCAGACATTGTTCTTGGAACTGTAAGATGCTGGTAACATTTTAGCAACAATTCTTCTTGTTTTCTTTTGCACTGAGATACAGTACTGCTTGCACGGCCTTTTCAGTGTGGTCAGTCTAGTCAGGTCTCTCTCACATTTTATCTGTCAGCTAATTTAGCTTTTTCATAAAGATGTGGGCCTATATACTTATTCTTGCTTGATTTAACTTGGCCTGAACCTGTGATTCCATCTTTTTAAACTAATTTGGATCTAGTAATATTTTAACTATTTTTCCTGAGTATAATTCTATAGATTTATCACATAAACTTTCCATAGCTGTAATTAGTTCTTTAATAAAAAGCTTAAAAGGCAAATTGACATACCAATTAATGAAGTAATCTGCTGATTAACCAGTTTTAAAAAAAACAACAAAAAAACAAACCACTAGTGCTCTTAATAAACTTAAATTACTACTTCTTAATGCTTTAAATTTTATAATGAGAAACTCTCAAATACGCTGCTTAAAAGAAGGCCTATCTACCTTTATCTTACTAACCAATTAAACATGGTTTAGTGCAAACTATTTTGACTTCTAATGACTAAGACATTCTTTACAAAATACTCAAAGTACTTTGCAGTAAAGAATTTATTGCACTGGATTTCAGTGTGAAACTTACAATCTGTATATTGTACAATATCCTTTTTGAGAATCAGGACATTTCCTTTCTCTAGTTTTCTAGATCTAATTCCTATCTATGTTCAAAGATGACTGACATTTGCAATTTTATTGGTACCTGGGATGTTAATCTGACTCTGGAGACAGAAATCACATGGCAGAGCCAGGCTGTAGTACCCTCATCTACTCTGACCTATAATCATCTTTTCAGTTTCTTTGTTTCGGCTTCTGTTCTTTGAATAATACTGATGTTGAGCTTCTGTGAAAACAGAATATTCATTAAATAGTTCCAAATTATCTAACACTGTCCTTAGTCATCAGGAAAAACCTTGCTAAACAATTGATTCTGTGTTCCTATATTACACAGGCACTTTAGTATGAAAATACCAACTTACTTTTCATTTGGAACACTTACTACTTCTATCTTTTATCTTCAGCCTCCTTGCTTGGCTTGATATATCTTTCATTTCTTGATTAGATACTTCTAATTTATACTTACAAGGGAGTTCAAATACTTGCAGATTGGCTATTGTTGGTGTATTCTTTCAGTTGCTGAATTTTAGAAATCTTCCTTTTCAATCTAGAAATTCCAGGTGCTTTTTTAAAATTAGATTTAACTGTTGAGATTTTCTTTCTTATCTGCTCTTTATCTTTCCACACTTTCTTGACCTATAGTCATTTAGGGAGTTTAGAGTGTGTGCCAGTTAACTCCATCTTCTGCATCTATAGGTGTGCTGCTGTGTACCTTTTTTCTTGCTTTTTGATCATGTAGTCCTGACTTTTTATCCAGGTTGGCGAATGTTTTCAAGTGTCTAGCATTACATATAAATAGAGGGGCTCAAGGTGGTACTGTCTTCATGTAGAATGGGTTTCCCTTCTTTCTCCAGAGGAGCGTTGGTAGGAGCTCAGGTGAGCGAATGAGAAGTGGGAGGTTGATTCTGTAATGGGGTCCTGTCAAGGTTCAGTCCACTGTTCACTTTGGGCTCTTGTGGTTTTCAGCTGAGAGAGTGGATGCTGGTTCTCTTAGGTCTCTGCCCCAACTCGAATCTTTGTCTTAAGAAACTAGTGTAAAGCACCACTCTGCTTTCTAGAGGCTCATAGCTTAGATATTTTTTTTTAAACCCCTGTCCTCTAATGGATGGCTCCAGAATTTTGTCCATGGTCTTTATGAGAAGATCATCTGTGAGCTTCAAGTCTTGCAAGTATCTACCAAAACTTTGGATGGCCTTGGTCATCAGTCCTTGTTGGAGCACAGTATTAGGAGCTGTCCCTTGGAGAACAGTCATAGCAGGGGAGTACTGTCCCCAGGCTTAGCTTCTCTAGCTGGGCTTCCTTCAGATAGGTGCTCTCTGTATTTTATGCCACACATCTAATGTTCTAAGTGAAGCACCACTGTGCCATCATCTACTTCATTCTGCCCAGACACATAATGCTCCTTATTCCCTATTTATAATGTTTAAGAGGCTAGCAGGGGGACTATAATGAGTTAGAAGCCAGCCTGGGTTACAGAGTAAAAATCAGGCCAGCCTTGGCTACAGAGTAAGAGCCTGTTTCAAAAATCATTAACAGGACTGAGGAGATGACTGTTGCAGAGGACCTGAGCTCAGTTCCCAGCACCCTTGTCAGGTGACTCACAACTGCCTGTACCTCTGACCTCTTCAAGCACCTGCATTCACATGCACACCCCCGCCATACACATTTACATATTTTAAAATTATAAAAACAACCCTTTAAAAGAAAAACATTAAAAACAAGAAGTGTTTAAGATTGCATAGTCAGCCTTTAAAATCTGCAGCAGGAAAATGACCCAAAATCTTACATCTATGTCTAAATATGCAAGATACTATGAAACTGCAAACTCATATTTAGAGTTCCTAGAAACAGTTCATCTAAACGCTATGTCTTCAGAGTCTTATATCTTGATATCACCAACATCGTCATTTTAAACTCTTTGCCATTGTCAAGTGATAAGTTCTTTACTGATGAAAACTTAAGTTCACATAATAATTGGCTTTAGATTTAGTAACATTCTGATTGTTGATAAGGCATATCTTCTCTCTTCCTCTCTGTAGAACATTGGGCTTGTGGCAAACCTTGTTGAAATATGGTGAGGTTTGGTTGGGGAAGGAAGGGGACAGCTGCCACGTTTAGTTGAATGCTCTGTTTTTGGATGTGTTGCTGTGGCTGATATCTTCAAGCTTGAAATTGAATTTTTTTTTTCATCTACAAATCATCAGAATCAGAATAATTGACTTTAGCCAGAATTCTGGCAGCTGAAAATGTCAATTTATTAATTTGTAGTGGTGATTACAAAGAATTCTCTCCAGGACCGGCCATCCCGTTACCAAGGCACCTGGAAAGAAAGACATCAGAAAACAGTTTGTAGTGCATGAATATAAATGGCAAATGAATGATTTAGTGGCTTATATAGACTTTATTATTATAAATTTTTCCATTCCCTGAATAGAAATAACACGGGAATTATGTTACCAGGTAGACTGCAGGCAAATTATTTAATCTTCTGGAGTGGACAAAATACTAACCCTGCTAACCACAAAAACCACTTTTCTTAGGTTCTGCTGGCTAAACATCAATAAGTCTTGCAATAGTTTGCCTCCTCTAGACCTTAACTCAGGCCATCATATCCCTCTGACTACAGTTGTCATTGACAAAATGCAATTTATATCTTATATTAAAATGGAATTTATGAAATAAAATGATGGAACTTTTCATAGTTTCTTAATAGTATGTAAAAGATAGCCTAATTTTATTTATAAAATGTGTAAAAACACAATGTAGAATTGTTCCCATTGTAGTCATCTAATATTTTCCATTATTTATTAAATATTATTAATCACAATTGCAGAATATGTCATTTTATAACTAGTTCCCCCCAAAGCATTCAAACTCTGCTTGGGTCTTTAAATACTCAGCACCTGAGGGTCAAGCAAAAGATACGGGTCTGAGCACAAATCGTGCCTCTGCACAAGAACTCAGGCTTCTCTGTCAAAACTGTGTCTTGCTTTGCTGTGGCAAAGGTACTTACCACCTCTGATAGTTGGGTGCAAAAAAAAATTGTGTCTTGTAGGAAAGAAAACCATAATATGGATTATTCGTTTAACAGGCAAAAGAGAATGAGATATTGAACGTGAAGAATGAAATGCACATTATGAAGAATGTTATAGAGAATCAGATGGCTAGAAGGGAAGAACTCAGTTGCCTTCGGATGGCGTGGCACCTTAAAGCCACGGAAGGCACACCTGTGAGAGCTCAGTGGGGAGCATTCAAAGAGAAACTTAAAAAGGTAAGAAACAGGCGGGGCAGGGGCTCAGTGGTAGACTGCCTACCTAAAATGCATGAGGCACTGAGTTTGAACCCTAGCACTAAGAAAGAAAAATGAAAGTAAAATGTTACTCAGCTTAAAAAGAAGGAGCTCTGATACATGTGCCATGATAGAACCTCAAAACCTTTGTGAAGTAAGTCAAGCACAAAGAGATGGATGCTGTGTGGCTACACTTACTTGCTGTGCTTGGAGCCAGATCCATAGAGACAAAAGGCAGAATGGATGCTACCAAGGATGCAAGGAGGAAAGAGGGAACGGGGAGCTGTTTCACAGACACAGAGCTTCTATTCAGGTTGATGAAAACATTCTATAGATGGATGGTGGCGATGGTGCCCAGCAGTATAAATGTCTGAAAGCTGCTTAATTGTACACTTGAAAATGGTTAAAAAAAGTTGCATTTGCTATGATAAAAACAAGAAGATCAGAGGAAACCAAAGGCCTTGCCTGAGCTCCCTGGAGGCTGTGAGTGTTTTCAGGGGGTTGAAAAGCTTAATGGCATATGACGTCATCACTAGAGTGACCATACTTGTTGGAGGTGTGTCAAAGAAAACACATCCATAATTATCCAATTTTGTTTCAGACTACTCACAACTTAAAACTTCTTCAGGAAATACTTATGCCTGTCTCTGCACTTGACCTTGGAGGGAGCCTCCAGACCACTTCAGATCTTCGAAGAAAGTGGATTGAAATGAAGCCTCAGCTCCAGGTGAAGAGATAAATGGATTGGGGTGAATGGAGAATTTAAAAAAACCCTCTAGTTCCAGTTTGCCTAATTAACTTTCATGGTCTAGTAAACACCTCATTTTTTCTTTAAAACAACATTTTTTAATCTACAAATGATTGCAACAATACATTTTCTTACTGTTTTTATGCATGCTTCTGTATTTGATAATACCCAAACATTCAAGACACAAAATGTTCTAAGTATATTTTCATCTTAGATTAATTTAATTATATTAATAATTAAATCATTAATATATTTAATATTTAGTTACTGTGTTCTTAGGGAATATTTTAAATTGAGGCATCTCAGAATAGGATAAGCAACCTCTGACCTAGAGGCTCTGCTGCCTTTGTTCTCCCAAATCACCAGTGTGCTTTCTCTGTCCCTGCCCACCAATATCCCAGCTCCTAACTGTTCCCAGAAGTTTAACTGTGGTCTTCATTCACCTCCCAGAAAGCCCTCTGGAAATGAGAGATAAAGCCATGAGTTACCACTCAGGGTCCTGACTGCTTAGCCCACACCTACACCCCAAATCCCTGCTACTCTTGACATAACTGTCAAAAAGGTTGACCCTCACGTTATCCTTCTTCTTGGATGTATTTATTTATTCATTTATTTATTTTGGTTTTCTGAGCCAGGGTCTCAAGTAACCCAGGGTGGCTTCAGACTTGTTACATAGCCAAGAATGACTTTGAACTCATGATCCTTTGCCTCCATCCTCCACCTAGAAAAGTGCTGGGGTTACAGACATGCACCAGTGGGTTTTGTTGCAAAAATCTGCCACTACTTCATATGTGTTGGTTTTAAAGAATTGCAGTGTTGGATGTTTGGAGATTTCTCTGGGAAATATTGTCTCTTAAGACAAAACATACATAACATAAAAACACCACACTCACTCCATATGTACATCACCACAATCCATAGAAACTCTTTCATCTAAAGGCTCATTAAAACGCTGGGTTCTTAGCTCTCTGCTACACTCGCAGTTGCATTTTTTTTTAGGTAGACATGTTTCTATGCTTCTAGTGCATCTAAATTAGGAGTCAAACTTGTTTAGCTCTGTCACTGTGAGATGCATCTATCTGGTGCTCACATGCTTGATTTGAATACCTTGTGCAAGTCCGTCTTCTGAAAACTATCTTCCCAGGCTACAGCATTTCCTTTATCTTTTTTTGCTTTGCTATAAGATCTGCTCCTGAGATCACAGGAGCATCCTCTTCAAGTTGTCTGCCCTTTGCAAGCTCTCCCCCAGGATCTGGATCCCTGTTTGGGATATCTAAGCAGTACTGACTAAAAGGGGAGGCAGTTTATCCTGCTCCATGTGGTGGCTATTTGTAGGTTATGGGATGGCTGCTTTGAAGGGACTATCTGCTTGTCTAGTGCACTCAGCAGGTGGTTCATTCTGATCATTCCTTCATTACTGAGCATGAGTAATTCCCCTGATGTATTTTTATCCGGATCTTCTAGAGTTCTTACCATACCACACAATTCCATTCCATGTCAAATATCAGAAAAAATGCATTTAACTAATAGCCAGAACATTTGCTCTATCACAGAGACACATGACTTTCCATTTCACCTTCTAGCTTTGAAACTTTTTTTTCAAACATTTCTTACAAAGTTCTGAGCCGATAAGGCTCGAACAATGCATCATTAAGCACAGGGTCTGGACTTGGGGGAGTCTCCTCTTAGGAATCTGTCAACAAATGAGAGAACAAGTCCATTTAAGTCCAGATTCTTTGTTGTAAAAAAAAATCTCTAAGTTGGATTTCTTGTATTGCTTTCTATTTTTTTTTTTTTTTAAGAATCTGCATGATGACGTTCAATATATCATGAAGGAATGGGAAGAGCTGAATGGTAAGGGAGAGCCTGTGAAGGAGAAGTCTCAACAACTGAAGGACCTTATCTATCTCCATCAGAAGCAGACAGAGCAAATCCAGGATTATGAGGAAATCCTGTACAAGACCATCCAGTTCCACCAAGTCAGAGAAGAAGTAAGACTTACCATGGTTGTCTAAAAGATCCTGGGTTTTACAAAATGAAATTAAGATTTGATTATTGTGCAATAAACTATCTCCAAATTGCTTGTCTTGGTATTAGAAGTTCACTCAATCTGGTTCCTAGTTTCTGTCTCACTATACCTCTGTCTCGCTTTAAATGCCAGCTAGATGGAGCTCTTCTTTGTTCTTTCAATATAGAGCACAGGTTCCTAAATCCAAGCCTTGAGTATCAAGCTACCACTTCCTGGCAGGCCTGTCTCTGTTTGTTCTAACAGGCTCTGCACTTCCAACAATCCTCCTCCACTTGACGTGATCCTCTCTTCAAAATGCCTAGTGCAATCATTGTTTATTCCATACATTTAGCATCTTGATTCTTACTTTTTAATAAAATATATTTTATTTTCCTGCCTCAAGTGTTAGTTCTTTGAGAGCAGAGACAAAATTCTTTTAAATCTCAAGTACCTGGCTCATGGAGTGTTAAAAAAATATCAATTATTGGTTCCTTTTTTAAAATAAAACTTCATCATTATTAACATGACCTGGAGGCATAATGATAGCCCTTTAAAATAACTTCTGAGTTTACTCAGATCGTAGACCTAGATTTTGCTATAATTTGAGGTTAGGGACCAAGAAGCTATTTTCTTCTTTTATAGAACTGAAAATGTTAACTGATCAATGTAATCTTGTTAGAGCACTGCAACTTGTATCTGGCATTAGTCTTATGACTAATGATTATGAATGGGCTGAGGAACATTTCAACAAGCTAGGAAATCATCTTACAGAAAGTGGGCTTTGAAAAAAAAAAACTGTCTTCATATGAAGCCCAGGTTAATAGCTAATGCTCTAAATTTCAGCTGATGCATCTCATCAAATCAAGAGAAGTGGAGTTTCTAGAGCAGCCCAAGGAACTGGGAGATACGCAGGAGGTCCAGATGTACCTTGGTCGTTCTCAGGAAAAGCAGGCACATGTGGAGCATCTCCATCACCTGGCCCTTTCCATAGGAGTAGACATCATTTCATCAGTGCAGCGACCTGTAAGCGTCTCAGATCATCATCACTGCTGCCTTCCTCTCACTGGGACTCAGGCTGTCATATGAAGGAAAGAGGCATATTACTTCATCGATGTTAATTCTGAAGTGCTGCTTTTTGTGTGTGTGTGTGTGTGTGTGTGTGTGTGTGTGTGTGTGTATGTGTAACTGAGGATTGAACCCGGAGTCTCACACATATTATGCAAGTGCACTACTACTAAGCTAACCCCCAATCCCAGTATATTAAATTTAAAAAGATATTAAACAATTGAAATACTTATTAATGCTAAGTTTCTACCACTATTGATAAAAGAAAAACACTTAGGGAGAAAAATCTGAGCATTAAAATCTTCTTTTATACATTTATTCTTGTATTAATTTTTTTTTTTTTTTTTTTTTTTTTGGTCTTTTTGAGACAAGGTCTCCTTGTAGCCCCAACTGGCTTGGAACTTGCTATGTAGACCAGGCTGCTCTTGAATTCACAGAGATCTGCCTGCCTCTGCCTTCCAAGTGCTGGGATTAAAGGTGTGCGCCACTATGCCTGGCTATTCTTGTGCTAATTTTAAAGAGTATATCATAGAGTCACGTAATCCCCTATGGAAGTTAAGTTTCTGCATTTGAAATGTGTCTAATGCAATTAAAGAGCTAAACTTTCTTTTTTTTTTAATATATGCACAACAAACTTAGCATCTTAATCAGTTCTAAGTGTGCCAAGGAGCTAAACTTTTAATCTTATTTAATTTTAAACAACTTAAAAGTTAATTCTCAGAATAGTTGGAAAACTTCTAAGTATGTTGGGAGATTACGTGAGCATGTGACTCTACTTTAAAAACTGTAAATTTTGAGAAATTTAAGTGTAGATCAAATATTTTTGTAGAAATTTAGCAACAATTAAATAATACTCAAAGTATGAAAAATGCAACAGATTTCAAAGATGTTAGATGAAAAAAAATCTTAGCACTTTTATAGAGATTAGATGTTATGAAATGATGTTATCTGGATATATTTAGCCACGTAAATTATACTATGAAGATTAATTTCATTTATTTGTTCTTTGCTTTTTAATGAGACTACTGGAAAATTTTTTTGTAGCTCATATTGCATTGCTAGTGGGCAGGTTTGTGTTAGTCCGGCAAATCTGGCAGATCACTAAATCCTCAAACATAGTCAGACCTGCACCCCCATTTTATAGGGGAAGAAGTTGCAGTCCAGAGATTCTGGCTATTTATCCTTAAAAGCCCAGATTGGAGGGGCCAGGCACCCTGCTTGGGAGCGAGTTCTGGGTCCCAGTTGTTGGAGCTACATTAGGCTACTGGTCAGATGAGGAGCCTAAAAGAGCAGAAAATATGCCCTGATCAAAGTTTTATAACCAGTTCTCTAGGCTCCTGCGTTTTAAAAACTTTCTACGTTCATAGTTCGAGGGGAGAAACGATTATGTTTATTCCATTACTAATAAAACTCAGAGGCACCAATTTTATTTTAAAGTTAATTTAAGATATCCAATTATCTATAGTGAGCCCAAAGTCTATATTTTTAAAATTGAATGCAGAAATATAAGAATTTCTTGCCATTAATGGAATCCACTTTTGCCAGGATAAAAGCTTTCTTTTCTAAAGAGTTATATTATATTAGTAAGTTTATTTTAAAAAGAAAAAAGAAAGTAGGATGTCTCATTTTGCACAAATAATGTAAATGGTTCTCCAGCCGTCTTCTGGCCTTGGCCCTGGCTTCCCCTCTGTGTTAGGTAGAGATTGGAGCACTTGCATAATGAACCAGAGGTTAAACTCAAGTTGACGGGAAAATTATAGTGCTGAGCTGAGGCAGAATGTTTCTAATGCATATTTTATGCCTTTTGAAGTAAAAATTGGACCTTATCATAACTGGCATCTCTGAGGAGTTAGGGATGATGGGAGTGGAAATGTCTATTCTGTAATGCTGGGTGTCTGGCTTCTTTCTAAAATAACTATATTCAAATATGTTTAGAGTAAAATAAATGAACACCTTGTTTCTTCTTTTAAAGCTATTTGTGAGCTTCATAACACAGATAAACAGTATATTGTGGTGTGGCAATTTATCAGTCCGTTTTGTTGCTTTCATGTCTTTTATCTCCAGAATTGCTCTAATATTTCTGCAAAGAACCTGCAGCAGCAGCTAGAGGTCCTTGAGGTGGACAGCAGGGACTGGCGTGCCAAGGCCACAGAATATGAACAGGCCCTGTCCCACAGCTTGGACTGCTGTACCACAAGAGACGAGATCCATGAGGTAGGGCCTGGGAACTGACACACTGAACTGAGCTCAAGCATGTGTCTCAGTGTCCCTGTGGGCATGTGCACACACACACATACACACACACACACACACACACACACACACACAGAGTGAATCAGGACTTTCTTCTTAACCTTGCCCTTTAATTCTCAAAAGGTGTTTGACTAAACTTCACGTTCCCAAGTGTGTGGAAGTCACAATGGTGTAAATACATACAAAAACTTAGAATTCAGTATTATGGATTATGTTTTGGTTGTTGCTTTTCTTTCGGTTTGTGTGTGTGTGTGTGTGTGTGTGTGTGTGTGTGTGTTTGTCCTTCTGCTTGAGTGGACACTGCTTTTCCAGGGCACATCGGAAAGAATGGCACTGCCTTGTACCAGCTTGTTCTAGCCTGCTGCCATTCTATTTAAGTATTGTTGACTCATGGTGAAGGGGATACTACAGGCAGGGGAGCAGGCTCTTTGCTTCAGAGACTAAAGAGCATTTTCACCAAAGTCAAGTAACTGACTTCATGTTGACTCAAGCAAGTGGCTTTTCTGGCAAAACAACTGTTAGTGAAAAGGAAATGACATATAAAAATGGCTCCCCATGCCCCCATATCCCCACAGGCACAGATCCCCTTTCATCTCATCAACTGTTACTCATTCCCAGCCCCTGATGCTTATTCAGTCCCCACTACTCGAAATCTCCCAGTTAAGTTTTCCATTCATGGGCTGCGTGTTGGTGATGACGCTACTGAGCATAGTGTCCTTCCATTCATGGGCTTGTTCTAAGATTTTGTTGTTGTTTTCTTGGCTTTGTTTTTGTTCTTTTTGAGATAGAGTCCTCCTGTAGTCCCAGCTGGCCTGGAGCTCTATATGTAAACCAAACTGGGCTAGATCTCACAGATATCCTCCTGTCTCTGCTTCCCAAGTACTGGGTTTAAAGGTACGTGCCACCATGCCCTGCAGATCAATATTCTTGACTAGGAATTGGTAACAGAACACACAGGAGTAAAGACAATACCACATTTATCTCCATTAGAGCAAAATGTTTCTGCGTCCACTAGGAAAGGGGCTGAGGGAAGAGGCAGCTAACCTTCTTCAACTTTTGGTTTATGCCCCATCTGCATAATCTGGGTCCAGCAAGTATCAAGTATCATTAAACAACATTAAATCACAGGTTAAAGGATGAGTGATGAGTAATTAGCTCTAATGATGTCTGCACTGAAGTGCCCTTCCTGCAGGCCACACTTTTGCAGGCCACAGGCAAGTGCAAGAGAGAACATGCAGGAAGGAAAGTGGGAGGAGCTGTCAGAGTGGCTCCTGGGGTCCAGCTCAGCCTGAGCGAAGCTGGAAGCAGCCAAGCATCTGATAGTGATTTTCCTTTTAGCTTGGTGCTCCAGCACCCAGCACCACAGGGTTTCTGTTTATGGTCTGGTTAAAATTCTGGTGAAATTCAATGTAGTCTGCCCCCTATACCAGGGAGTGGCCTGGCCTCTTCCGCTTCCTGTACTACAGTTTGCACTTCTGTTCCGGTCTTTCTAAAGAAAACAGCCCAAGCTTGCTGGTCTTCCCAAGGCTATGAAATTTAGATTCAAGGCCATGGTACATTTTAAAATAATCTTTCTCTAAAATTTCTGCCTTCCGCTCCCCACACACACCTTTCTCCTTCTCCCTCCCTCGACACCTCCCTCCTCTTTTCTTCTTTTTCCTTCCTTTGCTTTGCCAAACATCTCCCTCTCTGCAGAGATGGAATGGCTCTGTATTTCCAGAGAGCAAAAGTGGATCAGGCTAAGGGTGTTTCCAGCCCCCTCTGGCTTCTATGTCACTGAAGAGCTGTGGCATTTATGAAACTGGGTCTCCCTGCTCTGGCCCTTCCAGGAGCTCTATATATAGGGACAGCCTCATGATGAACTTGCACTTGGAGCCAGCCAGCCCGGATGACAGATGATCCTTAGTCATAGTAGGGACGCCCCAGGATTGTCTGTACCATAACAGGAATGAGCAACCAGATCCACGTGGGTTTGATTTAGGAATCAGATATCATTTTAACACACTCTCAAGGACTAAGAAATATCCTTCCCTTTTGCTCCTTCTTTAAATCCAATTAATCTTTGATGTAGGTTACATTTTCACATTTGAAGGATCTTTGAAAACTTTGTCTTTTCACATTTTCTTTTTTCCAAAACAGGGGAAGCATGTTAGAGTATAGCAGCCACACACTGTATTTTCCAAACATAAACTTAATGGGAAAATAGTCAGAAAGAACATTTTCAATGCCCCTTGGTAAAATAAAAATATATCTATTGCTTTACTTTGTGTTGTGAATATCAGAGTCAACTCAGCTCCCGTGGTGACAACATTTGGCATCTAGTTATATTATTATCATTCTTAGTGTTTAGACACAGGTATTTAGAACATTAAATAAAAAGTAATGGAACCAAGCATGTCAGCACGTGCCTGTAATCCCAGTAGTTGGGAGGTAAAGGCAAGAGGAACAGGAATTCAAGGCCAGCCTTAGCTACAGAGCAAGTTTGAGGCTAGCCGGGGCTACATGAGAGCCCATCTCCAAACAAACAAACAAATGAAATGCAGTATGTTTATTTTTCTGGTTTAAAACATCATGTTTTGTCAGGGAACTAGACCACATGTACTATTTTATTTTTAAAGCTGATCTTAAAATACAATTTTGCTGTCAGTGTGCTTAAAGTACTTCTTAAAGGTTCATAGACATTGAGTTGCAATAAATGTTGAGGAATGTCTGATTTAATGTCTTCATTTTTGTGTGAGAAAACTGAGGTATGTGTATGATAGTCACTTTATTGATGCACTAGAAGCCTGCAGAGCTTCTGTTCATTGTCTTATGAGGTCAGCTTTGAGCCTGAACTTCGATCACTGGACACTAACATACTTGGCATTTGCTTATTCAGAATTCACCATTCACTTATTAGTCCCATTCAACCTCTGCATGGACTGATGTTAAATTTATCTTTTTCCTGTGTTTTCCTCTTCCTTGTTTTTTTTCCTTTCTTCTTTCTCTTTCTTTCTTTCCTTCTTTCCTTCCTTCTTTCTTTCTCTTTCTCTCTTTTCTCTCTCTTTTTTTTGACAGGGTCTCCCTAGTCCCAACCTACCTGGAACTCACTATGTGGACCAGGCTGGCCTCAATCTCACAGAGATCCACCTGCTTCTGCCTCCTGAGAGCAGTGATTAAAGGAGCGCACCACCAGTCCTGGCATTGTTTTCTAATCCATCTATTAATATATATATTTGCGATCTATCAGCACAATCTACTTGATTATTTCAGGAACCTTTTCTCCCTTACTATGCTGAAGTTAACTCAATGCTCTTCACAGAGGCTCTTACAAAAGAGCTTCATACCTTAAGGTAGAGGAGTGGCAAGTGCTCTAAACATGATTTTTAAATGAGGATGTGATTTTCTTTGAAGACACATAACAATGACTTTGTGGTTTCTTTATCACTGGGTATTTTTTAAAAAACTTCATGCATATGAAATTTTCCTCACATGTGCCCATGAGAAAACCCAACTGTCAAACTGCCGTATTTTATGGCTTTTTTGCCCATTTCACGCCAAGATAATTTATACGCTTAATTGTGGAACAGCACTACATTTTCTTCATTAGCTAGATGAATATGTCTTAATACACAAAACATTCTAGACATTTCTGCTGTCATATTACATGGCAGTGGAACATGGTCTATTAATGTTTATAATCTACATTTAGAAAAATAGTAACTTAGTAGGGGACATGTTTTCTTCTTGTACTCTGATCCCCTAAAAGTACCTTTATTTTTACATGACATTAGTGATGATTTATTTCTGAAGACTCATAATGTGGATCATAAACAATTACTCTGCTGAAAGAACAGCAATGACAGAATCTCAGCTGTATTCACTTTCTCAAAAAACGTTCACACAGAAGCTTCTAGACAATTATATTACTTACCCCATAAACTCTCCACTGAGCAGCAGCATCTTCCCTACCAGGCCGTGTGCAGGAAAGGATCCAGCATATATTTTCCATGCATCAGACATGCATCTCACAAATTCTTCTGTCACTTTGGACGAATCTATCATCTCTGTGCGCTCCAGAGACACAAATGTATTAGAAGCAGTAGATGGGAATAGAGGAATGGTGCTGCATCAGTGTAGAATGCCCGTGATTAGTACAATTCAAACCACTGGCGCTTCGCCACTGACTTTACAGCCATGGGCAGCTACCCGGGGACAGGAAACGGCACAGAAGAAGCTGACATAGATAGCAAACCACCCAGTGAGGCAGTCCTGAATTTTATTAAGAATAGTACAGACACGGGGCTGGAGAGATGGCCAGACAATAATTATTACCCAAATTCATAATCCAACTTATTTCTTTTTTAATTTTAAAATATTTTATTTATTATTATTTTTTGTTTGGTTTACAAAATTGTACAAAGCATAACACCATTTGCATACTCAAGGTCATTTCACAATGAAATTTGCAATGCTTCCATAGACAAATAGTCTAGTAAAAACTTCTGCCTTCGCCTCTCTTAATGCATTACTGCTACAGTCTCTTGTTTGTTTCTTTGTTTGTTTTTGGTTTTGTCTTTTTAAAAATATTTTTAAAAAATTTATTTAGAAGCAGCATTTCATTACAGCTTTAACATACTCAATTAACAGTTTCCAGAGCAAAGATACATCTCATTTAAAAGTGGCTATAAAATTTTTTAGGTTCACTGTTGAACCTAATAACTGCGTACTTAGAAGAGGCATTTCATTACAACAGCATTGACATATTCAATAACAATTACCAGAGCTAAGATGCATCTGTTTCAAGATTGGCTGTAATTTTTAGGTTTACAGTTGAATTAATACAGTTATGCAATATTGTACTCAGTATAAACCCTTTAAGACATAAAATTAATTGAATTAATACAGTTATACAATATTGTACTCAGTATAAACCCTGTAAGACATAAAATTAAATGAGGTTTTAACCTTTAAAAAAGATCTCTATTTCACTAATAAAATACGCAGTTTCATACAGAAAACTTCATTTTTAATGCGATTAACTCTAAGGTGTTTGCACATGCATTTTTAATGTCTATACATCTGATTATTACTAGTCACAGTTGGTTACTTTCTGAGCTCCTTGGCATCTGAGCATGGATATAAAGTCATCAGGTAGATTCCAATGTTTAATGTTTTTCATATTTACTAATTATTAAGGAGCAAATTTTTATGCTTTGAAGAATTATTTTTTTATTTTTTTTAAATTTAATAACCACATGATTAGAAGAAGCATTTTGTTATAGCTTTAACCTATTCAGTAACACACTCCAGAGCAAGGATACATCTCTTTTAAAAGTGGCTATAAATTTTTAGGTTCACAGTTGAATTAATACCATTATACAATATTGAACTCAATATAAACCCTATAAGATATAAAATTGAGTGATTTTTAACTCTTTAAAGAAGATCTCCATTTCATTTTAAAATATGCTGTTTCCTACATTTTAAAAAATATTTTATTTATTATTTTAATTTTTTGTGTATGCGTGTATTGCGTGCATGCAGGTAAGTGCACCCGCAGAGGACAGAAGAGGCTGTTGGATCCCCTGGAACTGGAGTTACAGAGAGTTGTTAGCTGCTGTGTGGGTGCTGGGACTTGAACCCAGATCTTCTGCAAGAATACCAGTGTTCTTAACC
This sequence comes from Nannospalax galili, assembly GCF_000622305.1. Taxonomy (NCBI): domain Eukaryota; kingdom Metazoa; phylum Chordata; class Mammalia; order Rodentia; family Spalacidae; genus Nannospalax; species Nannospalax galili. Next base: position 9,022,088 of record NW_008357637.1, on the reverse strand, counting down.
ACTGAACCATCTCTCCAACCCTGTTTCCTACATTTTTAATGCTACTAACACTTTGATGTTTGCACATGTGTCTTTAATCTCTATGTATCTGGTGATTACTAGTCACAGTTGGTTGCACTCAGATCCTAAGTACCTGAGTATGGATATAAAGTCATCAGGTAGATTTCACTGGTAATGTTTATCACCTCTACTATTTAAAATGAAGTAAATTTTTATGCTTCCTCCTCAAATATGAGTTTTTTTTCAATTTGTTAGGGTTTTTTTTGTATGTATATCATACAGAATATCCCACACAGTCTTATTCATCTATATACCCACTTCCCAAATGGCACCCTCCATAGCCTCCCCCTCCCACATACTGGAACCCACATACTCTGTCATTCCTGTTACTGTCCTCTAAGTTGTCGACACCCCCAGCCATTCTCCAGTGCTTGTCTGTCTGCTGAATCTAGTTAGCTTATTGAGAGATCCTTGTTTTGGAAGATCAGCTGTTCCTCATCTAGCAACAATCAGTTGTCAGTATCCCTTTAGATAAGATTGAGGTCTGCTGTTCATTTTCCCAGTTCTATGCTGGATAACTGTCTGGGAGTCTCTTGCACCAACTTGGCCAATAACTCAAAGGAAGGTATTTCCTGCTGGCATTGTTTCTTGTTATGTAGTCTTTAGCTATACATATGGACTCTTGAAAATTGTATTGACCCTGCTAAATCTTTGGTTATATTTTAATTTTTGGTATTTAAGACCATAAAGTTGGCCCCAATAAATGAATTTAATTTTACTCTTAAGGCCATTTGAGGGTCTGTTCCTCAGGGTTCACATGGCCTTGGGAGGAGCCCCTAGCTCCTTTCTTTTACCAGTTCTGTCTGTGTGAAGATAAGTTAAAGGTCCTGCTTGACCATGGCTGGCTTCTCTTGGAAGCATGGAGGAAATGTTTTCTCTGTGTTGACCCTCCTCTTTGTAGACAGGACATTGGTTCAAGTCCATTTGTTGGGGTCTCCATTGACTCCTTGATCAAGAGGACAGGTGATTCACCACAGTTCCAACATCCTCTGACAAACCTTGCCTAGATATATATCATATTCCTTTGTCTAGTTGTATGTATAATTTGTCAGTGGGTTGTTCAATTAATATGGTTCCCTCTGGTTTTTTAAAACTAGCTAGGCATTGTTTATCTCTCACATTGTCTAACCCTTCTGCCATGGTTTCCCCATTTAAGGTGCCCCCATTTTTTTTCCATTTCTCCCTTAAAAATACTCTTCTACTATGGTCCCACCTCTCTTGAGCTCCTTCTTTCCCTTTATGCCCTAGGTTCCTTGGATAACCTTCCCTCCACCCTCCCTAAAACTAACCCAATTTTTGTCTCTATCTCCCGTATTAAGGCCTGTTTCCTCTTGTTCTTCTCTTTCAGATTCTTTCTTTTCCTTTACTTCCCTGGTTCCTCTTCATTATCCTGGTTCCTGTAATTATGTCTGGATACATATTCACTTATCAGGGTTTGGTTCAAGGATCCACACATGAGGGAGAACATAAGCCGTTTTGTTTTGTTTTGTTTTGTTTTTCTGAGTCTCTGTTACTGCACTTAGTATAACAGTTTCTATTTCAATCCATTTACCTGCAAATTTCATGATTTCATCTTTCTTTACTGCTGAGTAAAACTCCATTGTATAAATGAACGACATTTTCATTATCCACTCATCAGTTGAGGGACACTTAGGTTGCTTCCATCTCTTAGCTATTGTGAAAACAGCAGCAACAAACATGAATGTATAAGTATTTATGCAGTAGGATCAGCCCTTTTGATACATGCCAAGGAGTGACATAACCTGGGTCAAATGATAGGTTCATTTGTAGGTTTTTAAGAGTTCTCCGCACTGTATTCCATAGGGGTTGAACAAGTTTGCAGCCCCACCAGCAGTGGATGAGTGTTCCCCTTTCCCCACATCCTCTCCAACATTTGGTATCATTTGTTTTCTTGATCTTAGCCAGTCTGACTGGGGTAAGGTGAAATCTTAAAGTGGTTTTAATTTGCACTTCCCTTATTATTAGTGTTGTTGAACATCTTTTAAGATGTTTTATAGCCATCTTTACATCTTCTTTTGAGTACTCTCTGTTCAGCTCCTTAGCCCATCTTTTAATTGGGTTACTTCCTATCTTCTCTGTTTTTTGAGTTTGTTATATATTCTAGATGTTAAACCTATGTCAGATGTGTCACTGGTGAAGATTTTCTCCCATACTGTGGGTTTTCTCTTCACTTCCCTGGTTGCCTCCTTTGATGTACAGAAGCTTTTTAGTTTAATGAAGTCCCATTTGTTGATTCTTGACCGTGTTTCCTGAGCAATTGACTTCCGATTTAGAAAATCCTTTCCCACACCTATATCTTGTACAATTTTGCCAATGTTTTCTTCCAACAGTTTCAGAGTTTCAGGCTTTACATTGAGGTCTTTGAGCCACTTGGAATTGACTTTTGTGCAAGGTGAAAGATAGGGGTTCAGTTTCATTCTTCTACAAGTGGAGATCCAGTTTTGCCAGCACCATTTGTTGAAGATGCTGTCTTTCCT
>NW_008357637.1:9017075-9019190 GCF_000622305.1 Nannospalax galili | reverse complement strand
CTAAATATATAATGATTAGGTAGGATGGTCATTTTCACAATATTAATTCTTCCAATCTATGAGCATGGGAGATCCTTCCATCTTCTGATGTCTTCCTCAATTTCTTTCTTTAAAGATTTAAAATTTTCCTTGTAGAGCTCTTTAATGTCCTTGCTCAGGTTTATTCCAAGAATTATTTTTTGAAGCATTATGAACAGGAGTGTTTCCCTGTGCTCTTTCTCTGATTGCTTGTTATTGCTATATAGAAAGGCTATAGCCTTTTGTAGGTTAATTTGGTAACCTGCCACTTTAAGTGGAGATAGTGGACAGCCTTGTCTGGTTCCTGATTTCAATGGGAATACTTGCAGTTTTTCTCCATTTAGAATGATGTTGGCTGTGGATTTGTTTTATGTGGCTTTAATTATGCTGAGGTATGTTCCCTCCATTCCAATTCCCTCTAGGACTTTCAACATAAATACATGTTGAATTTTGTCAAAGGCCTTCTCTGCATCTATTGAGATGACCTTATGGTTCTTGTCTTTGAGTCCACTTATAAGATTTATGACGTTTATTGAATTATGTATATGAAACCATCCCTGCATCTCTGGGATAAAGCCGACTTGATCATGGTGGATGATCTTTTTGTTGTGTGTCTGTATGCAGTTTGCAGTATCTTGTTGAGAATTTTTACATCAATGTTCATTAAGGATATGGATGTATAGTTTTCTTTTTTGTCTGTATCTTTACCTGACTTTGGTATGAGAGTGATGTTTATTGACTTATGTATATTGTACCGTCCCTGCTTCTCTGGAATAAAGCTGACTTGATCATGGTGGATGATCTTTTTGATGTGTGTCTGTATGCGGTTTGCAAGTACCTTGCTGAGAATTTTTGCATCTATGTTCATTAAGGATATGGATCTATAGTTTTCTTCTTTGGTTATATCTTTACCTGGCTTTGGTATTAGAGTGATACTGGTTTCAAAGAAGGAATTTGGAAGTTCTCCCTCCATTTCTATCTTTTTGAATAAATTAAGTAGTATTGGATGTAGATCTTCTTTAAATGTCTGGTAGAATTCTGCTGTAAATCCATCTGGTCCTGGGCTTTTTTTAGCCCAGAGGTTTTGTTCTACTGTTTCGATTTCCTTATGTGTTATGGGTCTTTTTGTATTACTGTCTCAATTTCCTTACGTGTTATGGGTCTGTTTAAGCTGTTAATCTCTTCTTGGTTTAGGTTTGGTGGTTCCCATGCCTTTAGATATGCATCTATTTCTTTTAGGTTTTCAAATTTAGTAAAATATAGGTTTTTAAAGTATTCCCTTATAATGTTCTGTATCTTTCTGGTGTCTGTTTTGATATTTCCCCTTTCATCTCTGATTTTGTTGATTTGGAGGTGTTCTTTCTTTCTTTTGGTTAACTGGGCTAGCGGTCTGTCAATCTTGTTTCTTTTCAAAGAACCAGCTCTTGGAATTGTTGATTCTTTGTGTTGTTTTCTTTGTTTCAATTTCATTAATTTATGCCCTAATTTTTGTTATTTCTTCCTGTATGCTGCGTTTGGGTTTCGTTTGCTGTTGCTTTTCAACTGTGTTCAGTTGCAGTGTTAAATCATTTATTTGTGTTCTTTCTGATTTTTTGATGTAGGCACTTAGAGCTATGAGCATCCCTCTAAGGACCACTTTTAGCATGTCCCAGAGGTTTTGCCGTGTTGTATTGTCCTTTTCATTTAGTTCCAGGAATACTTTTATTTCTTTCTTAATTTCTCTTTTGACCCATTCATCATTCAGGAGTGTATGGTTTAATCTCCATGTGATCATGTGGTGATTAGGGCTTCTTCCAGTGTTGATTGTAAGCTTTATTGCATTGTGGTCTGATAGACTGCATGGAATTATTTCAATATTTTTGTACATGTTGAGGTTTGTTTTGTGGCCTAGTATGTGGTAAATTTTTGAAAAATTTCCATGGGGTGCTGAGTAGAAAGTGTATTCTTTGGTGTTTGGGTGGAATAATCAAAAGATGTCTGTTAGGTCCATTTGATGTAAGGTATTGTAAAATTCAGATGTCTCTCTGTTATTTACCTGTCCTGTTTACCTATCTAATGGAGACAATGTGGTATTGACCCCCCCTACTATAAAGGAGT
>NW_008357637.1:8977921-9016393 GCF_000622305.1 Nannospalax galili | reverse complement strand
TGACTATAATAGACATTTTGGCTGGGTATAGTAATCTGTGTTGACATCTGTTTAAACTGGGAATACTTTATTCCAGGCTCTTCTGGCTTTTATAGTTTGCACTGAAAAGTCAGTTATAATCCTGATAGGTTTTCCTTTATATGTGACTTGTTGTTTCTCTTTTGCAGCTTTCAGTATTGTCTCTTTGTTTTGTATGTGCAGTGTTTTTACTATAATGTGCCGTGGAGAGTTTCTTTTCTGGTCCTGTGGTTGCTTCTTGTATTTGTATGGGCATGTTGTCTTTCTTTAATTTGGGGAAATTTTCTTCTATGATTCTGTTAAGGATCTGGTCCATGCCATTATCTTTGGATTCTTCTCCTTCCTATATGAGTATGATTCATAAGTTTGCTCTTTTTATGGTATCACACAACTCCTGCATACTCCATTCTTGTGCTTTCTTAAATTTTTCATAATCTTCAGTTGAGTGGTCTAATTTGTCCACTTTATCTTCCAGTTTTGTTATTCTATTTTCCATTTCATTCATCCTATTGGTGAGGCTTTCTCCTGTTGTTTCTAGTTGGTTACTGAGTGCTTCACTTCCTTCTTCATTTCAGCCTGAGAAGTCTTCAATATTTCAATATTTCTCTTTTCTGAATTCATTCAGAAGTTTATCCCTATCTTCCTTCAGTTCTTTGATTTCTTTGTTTGTGTGTTCTTTAAATTCACTGAATTCTTTTATCATGTTTATAACTGTTCTTTTGAGTTCCATGTCCTGTATTATCTCTAGGGTGTTCTCTTTGTACTCCTCTAGAGGATTGTCGTTAGATATATTATTTTGATTTTTTTTCATGTTATTATTTTTTCTCTGTGATTTTGACATGTGAACTTCTTTTGTAGTTTCTTATTCTTGTGTGAGACTCATGCCTTCAAGTTTAGGTCTGCTTCTTTTTGTAAACTTTATGTGCCTTTATGGTTTATTTTTTGGACATGAAAAGCTGGTTCATCTGAGCTTCCGGTTCTCTCTTTTGATTTTATATTGAAGTGGCCAGATTGCTTTTGTCTTCAGGAGTTCCCACCGAGGCCCAAGTCAGATGAGGGTCAGATGTTTTCAGGCATTCTCCTAAGGTCTGGATCTCTCCAGGAAAGATGTCCTCAGGAATTTGGAGATTGGACTGGCCTTGGAGCAGGGCCCAGGAAAGATGGTAGTCTCGGGAAGCTGGTGGCAATGCCACCCAGAGATGCAAAGGGAGATGGGGCAGGAAGAGTCCCCAAGGGCTCCTGGGGACTGCCGGGAGGATCTGTGTTGGTCTGGATGCAAAGGAGCAGGAAGCCGAGAGGTCAGTCCCGATCCCTAGGAAAGAGGCTGGTGGGTTGTGCAGCCCAGGGAAGCAGAGGGAGGTGAGGGTAGGATGAGGCCGCGTGTAGGGGTATGGGGTGGGGGGGTGTCCTGGGTTATTCTGGATGCAAAGGATCAGGAAGCAGTGGTGGTTCCCCTGGTGTCTGGGGCGCCAAGACAAGGAATGGGACAAGACCCAGGCTAGAAAGAGAGATGGGTGGGGGAGATGGGATGGTGAATGAGGCTGGGGGAGTCAAGGCATGGAGGGTGTAATCAACTTAACCAGGAGAGAGGCTGGTGGGTTGTGCAGGCCCAGGGAAGCAGAGGGATGTGAGGACAGAACCAGGCCTATAGGGCTCCTGGGGACCTCGAGAAGGAACTGGGTTAGTCTGGATGCAAGAGATCAGGAAGCAGTGGTGGTTCCTGGCTGAGAGGTCAGCCCCTGTGTCCAGGAAAGAGACAGGCAGGTTGTGCACCCCAGGGAAGCAGAGGGAGGTGTGGGTGACGCCAGACCCAGAGTGCTCTGGGGACCTGAGAAGGAACTGAGTTGTGTGGGGTGCCAAGACAAGGAATGGGACAGGACCCAGGCTAGGAGGAGAGACAGGAGGGGAAGATGGGAGGGTGAATGAGCTGGGGCGAGTCAAGGAGAGAGGCTGGTGGGTTGTCTATTATTTTTATTTTATATGTATGAGTGTATTGCCTGCATGCATGTGAGTGCACCCCTGTCGTGCAATGCCATGGAGGTCAGAAGAGGACTTCAGATTTCCCTGGAACTGGAGTTAAGGACTTTCATAGCCCCCATGTGGGCACTGGGAATCCAACCTGGATCCTTTGCAAGAGCAGTCAGTGCTCTTAACCACTGAGCAATCTCTCCAGCCCCTTATTTCTTAAAAAATACTAAGCTATCTTATCTTATATTTCAACAAATATCTTCAATGTGGTTACTGTGAGCCAGGCTATAAGATGGCAAATGTCCACAGAAAACAGTAGACTCTCAGTGAAATTACAACCTTTATGGGGTCTCACAGCCATGACCATCTGCTTCCTAGATGACCCCCCAGCTCCATTTGGTTGGCATGTGTAAGTGAATAGGAAAACTCCCAATTTGTGTAGAAAACGTTCATCCTGAAGGTTAAAATTTTTTTTTTAATTGTAGCGTTTGACATCAGTAAAATGACTCTACAGAACCTTCAGAAGAGTATGGAGAGCAAAGCTCGAAACTACAGTTATCATACCCTCGTACTCCAAAACAGAACAAATGAAATGCAATAAGTTTATTATGTAGATACCAAATATGCAAAATAATGTTTATTGCTGAGACCCACTGCTGCTGCCCAAGGTGTGAAGCAGAGCAGCTGCCTCTGCCTTCTGGGTGGCCCCACTTTCTATTACTTTGGGGCTGGAAGCTGGGGAAGAGGTACCCGTAGTTACCGAATGGAGGAAAGCCAAGAAAAGCTGGTCCACAACATCATTCAACACTAAAGCTGAATTCCCTACCCTTAACATTTGCAGCAACTTGTTGGGATTACAATTTTGAATCTTTGGACATCATTTCAAATTCAAGCAGCTCTTGGATGTGGTAACATTGCAGCCTTATGTTACTGCAGTGAACATCAGAAAGCTATTTTTTAAAAAATCTAAAATGGGCAAAATGGAGGCTAGGAAACAGAGCTTGTGGCATGGGCACTGAAGACATGAAAGCTGGCTGCTCATTCTGGATTTCTGCTGTTGGCCAAAAGTAGTCCAGCATTCTACAGAAAGGTTTTCTTATAAACGCATTGCCTTGGTTTTAAATAGCCCCATGTCCCTCATACCAATTGGCCTTGCCAATGCCAGACTTACACATAATACATTCTTGTGAAAGCTGCCTCAACCAGATTAGTCAAGACTAAGAATAGCAAGATAGCCTGGCCTGCTAGAAGCCTCTCACACTTTTCATGCAAGCTTTTCTCATTTCTGCCTCTGAAAGGGAACTTATAACTCACCGAGAAATTACTGTGAAAATGATCATTTCTTAGTTTAAAAAATTGGCAATTTAATTTTTTAATCTTTTTTGTTCTAATTATAGTTAATAAATTTAGCCTTCTAAATCTTCCAGGTGCAAACATGGAGGAGCTGAGCATGGAAAAAGACAAGAAAGTCAGATTGGGCAATGAAGAAGAATTTCCCTAGTATTCTTGATATGTAATTTTTACTAATATGAATTATAGCATTTGAAGATGTCTAGTAGGCTAAAGTCTTTCTCTCGTAAAGCTTCCAGTGTTGGGATGCTTGCTTGTCCAAGCTCACCAGTTGTCTTAGCCAGCTCCACCGTTCCCCATTGTTGACAAGCTAACTAAAGTTAGAAACAGCTGCGTGAACAATGATACCCCCACAACCAAGCAACCAGAGCCCTCTGTCCCTTTACAAATAGGACACCAAGTTATGTGGGGATTAGATTGTTTCATATTAGAATTTGCAGGTAAGAAAACTGATGTATGGCTGGATTTTTTTTATTGCTAGAGGTAGTTCATCCAAGATCCCATCTGCTTGTATCTGCGGTGGTCCTGAATTTGCATCAAGAAATGCACAAGGGCTTAGATTTTGAATGGGTTTCCAGTGGGTCCAAAAGAGGAAGGTGCCAGCCACTTGTGGAGGTGGCTCATATGTCAGAAAGAGGCTGATCTCATGTCACACACCCACATCAGTACCAACATTCTTCCAGGGGCAGTGCATACATTCTGAACAAACAGAAATAAAGTCACCCTACCAGTTTAATAATCTTCAATTTCTTAACCTAAAGTAGACGTGAAATCTCATGGTTTAAAATTAAAGTGTTAAGGCTCAGTTTTCCTACACTCCTCATACAATTTCCAAGTAGATGTTAAACCTTCCTGTTCAAAGAAGCACATAAAACCCCGTGGATATCAAGTTGATGACAGAACCCTTCTTCCTACAGTTTATAACACTATCATGTGTCAGTAAAAACTGTAAGAGGAAACTTTATTTCCCAGTGGATAAATGTTAGTGACAAGACACATTATCTCTCTTTTTAATATTTATTTTACTTGTATTATTTTTATATTATAATTAATTTACTTATTTTGTGTGTATGATTTGTGTGTTTGAGTGTATGTGCGTGTTTTGTGTATTTGAGTAAAAATGCACACTTGCTACATTACGTGTGTGGTCAGAAGACAACTTAGGGCGCCAGTCCTCGCTTTCTACCTTGTTTGAAATGTGGTCTCTTTTGTTGCTTTAAAACTATGTGTACCAGGCTAGCTAGCCCATGGCATTCTGGGAATTCTATCTCTGCCTCCCATCTCACTTTAGAATTAAAGACATACCACTACAATGCTTGGCTTTACATGGGTTCTGGAGCTCTGAACTTAGGAACTCTCACTTGCATGGCAAGCACTTAACCCACTGAACCATCTCCCTAGCCATTAATTTTTTATTTTTTTGAGACAGGGTTAGGCTGTCCTTAAATTTGTGATCCTCAGCTGCAGCTACCAAAGTACTAGGATTATAGGTGTTCACTACTATGTCCTGAATAATTTTGGTTTTAATTGTTGAAAAATATCCTAACATTACACTGATTGTCTTAACCACTTTATGTGTCCAGTCCAGTGGTATTAAATACGTACACATTGTTATGTAACTATCACCATTATCCATCTGCACAAATTTTTGAACATCCCAAACAGAATATGTATGCTATTAAACAGTAGCTTGCCACTGAGAGAATTTTTTAATAAGAATTTCTGATTTCTTCAGATGTGGCACTTATTAATTTATAGGAGCAAATTATGACTTTGGGATTAAAAAGTTCCTACCTCAGTTTTAGATCCTTATATTTCAGTATGATAAGATTTGCCTCATCTATCCTTCCCTGCTAGAATCAAACACATGCATATTAAAATATCAAGTGTCATAGAATGTAACTATCTATTGTAGTCTCATAAATATGCAGACTTAATAAGGTGTTTTAAATAGTTCTGGTCTTCTGCTATAGAAGTCATTTTCAACATCTGAAATTATACCTCTTTCCAGTTCTTCTGATCATTGTTGTTTTATCAGTTAAAATGGTTTATGTGATCGCTGTTCTTGGTTTTGTGCATAGCTTGAAACTGATATTCAGTAATTCCATTTTCTATGTAAAAGAAACAATAGTAAGTATAGATATGTCCAATGCAAAAATTGCAGAAGCATATTGGTTTCTACAAGCACTAGTCTGCTACGACTTTATTGTTTACAAGAAGTGTTAAAGTCAATGTTTTGTTTCCACTGTATGCAAAATTTGGAGTAGGCACTTTGAGAAAGCATGTACTTTCTAGGGCAAATGCAATTTCTGCATTATGAATTTCATACAATATCTCATATACATAGCTTTTAATCCCTCTCAAATAGTTTATTTACTGTTGTTGAAAAGAATTTTAATCTATTTCTAACTTTTTTTAAAACACAGCTCAACTTTGTCAACCATGACGCTGTTCCTTCTGGCTGTTAAATGCTCACATAGAATCTGAGGTTACGTCTTCTTGTGCTTCCCATTGTGATAACATAGAGAGAGAGTTGCTTATAAATATGTTTACCCCTCATGAATATAGCGAAGCAGCAGAAAGATGCATGTGGGAAAGAGCTGGTACTTAGATTCCTGGCACTCTGGTAAAGCCGAACAGTTTGTAAGGCCGTCATCTTATGCTCTGTCTATGCACAAGTCAGCATTGCCGCAGTGGCAATGACCCTCGTTTTGTTTTGTTTGTTAGTATTTTCTAAGCTAATGGTCAACATCTATTAAGTAAAACTCATCTGAAATTCGTTCATGAAAAATAATTTTAGCTGGGCAAAAATACTTTCTCACTAAATCTCATATAATGTCTAGGTGCTCTATAAGGGCCTCTTCCACATGAACAGCTCTTTGGAGCCTTAATAATTTTGTACATAATGACTATAAGAAAAACTCAGGATATGGAAGAATATGGACCAATATTAGTCCATTAGAAAATGGAATGGATGGCGACAAAGATACCTAGTAAATATGAATAATAAAATTAGAATTAGCAAAAGCTTACCACTCAAGAATCTTTCTTGCTTGGCAACCAAAGACATATTCTATAACGGTAATAAATTTAAGATTGTATATCAGAAAGTATTTGCGTTGGAGGATATATTTAAGTTCTTATTATATGTTCATGCAGGAGATTTGTTGTTGTTTTTGAGACAAGATCTCCCTATAGCCCCAGTTCGCCTGGAACTTGCTATGTAGACCAGGCTGGCCTCAGTGTCACAGATATCCACCTGCCTCTGCCTCATGAGTGCTGAGTTTAAAGGTGTGCACCACTGCACCTGTCAGGTTTATTTTTTATTAAAAACAACTCTGAATACATTTTTAAGATCATGAATATTTGAAAGTATTTATATATTTAGATTCATAATAAATGAACATTAGAGTTCTAATTGTAAGGAAATAATGTTTCTTTTAAACTATAGCTTAAAGAGTCATTCAAAGATATCAAAAAGAAATTCAACAATTTGAAGTTTAATTACTCCAAGAAAAATGAAAAATCTCGAAATCTGAAGTCTCTTCAATATCAAATCCAACAAGTTGATATATATGCCGAAAAAATGCAGGTAATGAAAAGGTATTGTTTGAGTGTGTGTTTGTGTGTGTATCTGTGTGTGTGCCTTACTACTATAATTATTGTGAAATAACAAAAATAATTTTTCAGTTCAAGCATAACTATTTTTATAGCATTGAGTTAGGTAGTTTTCTATTTTATAATAATTAGACTTCTTGTATGAAATAAATAATAATTTGTTTTATCTCTTTTTCCCTTCAAAAATAGTAACTCTATTCTCTATGGTACACAGTCTGCCTTCCTTAAAATGTTTCAGTTATTTGTTTGGATTCAGCAAAATGATGCCAATTTTAAATAGACTAACTTAAAGCAAAAATTTCATGTAGCAATATATAGCAGTATTCCACCTGGAGTATAATTTCTATCATCTAAAATTAAGTGCGTCCTTCATTCTGAGAGCCAGGTTTTATAGTTTATTGGTTTTCTTACATTTAAAATTATTTCTGTCATATGAAAACAGAAGAAAAGTATGTACTTTGAGTATACCATGTTATGTTTCTATACATGCATACATTGCATGGTTTTAAATCAGGCCAGAAATAGCTGATTCCACAAATATTTATCATTTATTTATGATGAAAACACTAAAAATCCTTGCTCTGGGCTTTTTGAAATGTGCAGTACATCATCAGTGTCTGTGGTTACCCTGCAACACTATACCAGATCTTCTGACCCCATCCCTGTAACTTAGCACCCAATGATGCACTCAGAGATTTATGTGCTGAGACAGCTCTAGAATAGTTTCTGCCAAACCTACACAGCCTATCCATTTCCATTCTTCCCCAACACATGCATACATATGTGCATACATACCTGACATGCCCTCCACACTCCTTCCTTCCTTTTATCTATGTCCCGAGCTTCCTCCGCAGAATCCATAGGTACTTGATAATCATATATATGGTCCAAATTATGTCTAGATTTTCTATGTATTTGAAAATACTGAGTGAGTAAAATCCCTGAAATAAAATCTCTCCTTTCCCAAATTTTATATTTACAGTGGTTATAATTTTAACATATCACAATGGTGAAGGTATAAAAGTCTTACAAATTATTCTCTATTTTATCACTAGCATCGTAAATACAAATACAATGTTCTTTTAACAACCTTTTCTTCTACAGGCTTTGAGGAAGAAAGTGGATAAAGTTAATACTAAAACTTCTGATTTATTCTTAAATTACCCAAGTAATAAAGTTGATGTCCTATTGGAAGCCATGAGGGATTTGCAGAAACATATGGATGACTTTGACAGAGTTGTTACAGATTACAAGATGAATTTGGACCTGACTGAACACCTCCAGGAATTAATAGAAGAGGTATCTTCTTCTTGTCATTGTGTTCTTATTGTAATGTTACTCCAAAAACATAATTTGTCCTGGGCATGGTAGAGTACCTTGTAACCTCAGTTGGAGACAGGAAGATTGCAAGTTCAAGAACAGCCTGCTTTAAAGCAATGCTGTATTAGTTCCTTTTGAAAGTTGAACTGCTGGGCCAAGGGGAATGAATGTGAGGATTTGTTTTTATTGTGTTGTCCAGTTGCTCTTCAGAAAGTTCTTAGTAATTTATCCTCGCTGCACCATGTGAGAGTTCTTATTTCTTCATAGCCTCAACTCAAAGTGTTAACAACTGAAATTATACTTACTCCCAGAACTCTGTTTAAAATAGTCAAACAGCATATTTATTTCACATTGTTTGAATATATTTAGGAATAATCTGATAGTGGAATTTTTAGGCTCAAAAGTATGTTATTGGCGTCATCTTTCTTATTTCCAAGGGGACAAGTGATGGTCTACCTAAAATCTATAAGTTTGACAAGGTCAGGTCATTAATTATTTCCTAGTGAAGAACCTTTACTTGAAGCTCTTGCGTGCTCTTTGTTGCTTCTTGTTCTGGGATACAAAGTGTCTTATTTTATTTTATTTTATTATTTTATTTTATTTTACTGTAAATAGAGTTGAGTTTTGGAGTCAACACATGTTATGAAGACTCAAGACATGTTATGAAGACTTCAATTCTTGATGTACAGGCTTGCTGAAACTCCCTGAAACTTGCCAAAAGTTTACTAAAAACCAGCTTGCCACAGAGTCACGTGCTATTCTTTTTTCACCCAGCAGAAGTACCTCCAGCATGGGGCAGATATTCCTTCTATCACAATTGTTTATTTTTAGTGAAAAACTGTTTCATTTATCCGTGGTGCTTTTTAAACCATGACTATATTCACTTTTACAAAGGAAGATGCTATTCTTTTTTAAAAAATATTTTACTTATTACTTTTATTTTACGAGTGTGAGTGTATCGTCTGCATGTGTGTAAGTGCACCTGTGTCATGCAATGCTCGTGGAGTCAGAAGAGGGTATTGGATTCCCCTGGAACTGGAGTTAGGGATGGTTGTTAGCCATCAAGTGGGTGCTGGGAATCAAATCCAGGTCCTCTGCAAGAGCAGTCAGTGCTCTTAACCATTGAGCCATTTCTCCAGCCCTGGAAGATGCTATTCTTTGATTGTTATGTCTACCCATAGTTTACATTTCATTCTTAAAGGTAGATTTATCATTAGGATATTACTGAGGAAAATTATGGGGGTTCTTTTTGAAACAGGGTCCCACTGTAGTCCCAGCTGGCCTGGAACTTGTTATGTAGACCAGGGTGGCCTTAAACTCACAGAGACCCACCTGCCTCTGCCTCCTGAATTCTGGGATTAAAGATGTATGCTACCATGCTTAGCATTAAGGAAAAGTTTTACTCCTAGATTATCTGCAATATTAGTTGTTTGTGCTGGATTTTGAGTGTATTTTCTCAATGCTTTCATTATTTTTAGCACCAAAATGTTTTTATTGCTGCTTGTTCTTGAATATGTACAACATTCTCTTAGGAATTATACTTTAGGAACATCTAGGGAGGCAGAAGAATCAAAGGTAATTCCATACTTTGGCTTTCTAATTTTATTTATTCATATTTTGATAATTATACTTTTTAAAATTTTTGCCTTGGGTGTCTAAGTGCAAAGGTATATGATCATGTTCTGCTGTTTTGTTTGCTGTGACTTAGAAAGTTCAAGTCTATGTTATTCAAAAGTCTAAGGAAATCAAAATCTGAAGTTTCACTGGTCAATATCAAGAAATTCAGATGGATGATGTCTCCTTCGTTTGTGCTTTATTCCACTTTAATTTAGTGCAACTTTTGGTATGAAGATGCAAGTGCTACAGTTGTAAGAGTTGGGAAGTACTCCATGGAGTGCCAAACAAAGGAAGCTGTGGACATTCTCCACAAGCAGTTCAATAAGTTTATTGCTCCCTTGGTGCCTCAGCAAGAAGAAAGGATTCAGGAGGTCACTGACCTTGCGCAGCGCTTATACGGTGAGGTCTCTATACGATATCCAGTGATTTGCTACTGAATGACTCTATACTGGACCTAATCCAGCAGAGTAAAGCCATCACTATTGCCACCTATTCAGAGAAAAGGCTCAAGATAGAGCCCACATCCAGCCAAAGTAAACAGTAGGGAAGGAAGGGCAGAACTTCCAGGAGTAGATGAAGCCTCATTTTTAACGACATTGTGTCAGTCTCCTTTATTCAATCTGTACCCTGTTCTTCCTGTTCTTGTCTGTAATAAAACCAGAACCGTATTCAGCTTATAGACAAAAAGTGTAATTTCCACTAGAGTGATTCTGTGAGTATAGGAAGATGCAATGATAGTTTAAGTATAAAGCTTACACTGAAGGTTTTTGTCCTCTTATTTCCATGAAAGTTTTGGTTCGCAGATTTGAGAAACGGCTGGAGAATTCTCGCTCATCTTCCTCTCTCCTGTTTAATAAATGGGGGGACTCCATCATCTCACATCTGCTTTCCTCTCTTTCATGATGAGTAAAGAAAGTGCCTAAGTGCACTTTCTTCTCCTAAAAGAAGTCCCTGGGTGATGGGAATGGTTGAGGGCTCAAAGAAAGAAGTCCCCTGAATTCTCTGAGGTGAATCCTCTGAGACAAAGGGAAATTCCTAGTGACCAGTCAAATCCAACAGATGGTGGAGAATGCATCATCTCACCACCCAAACTGCTCTAGAAAGACATTCTGTCTGTAATATGCAGCCCTACTCCTAGACAAACATAAAATACTCGACAATGGAACTGCACTGCCTAATGGGAAATTACTGAGAGTGAATTGTTTATGATGTTCCAAAGGAAAAGAGCAGAAACATAAAAGCACTAAAATATCAACTGAAAGATGATGAACAGTAATGAGCCCCCCCACCTTCTTGCCAGTTAGACATGTGCTAAGTCTTAGACGCACTCGGCTCCCTTTAGCATTGTGGATGTCTGTATTTACTACACTTCGCAGTAGTATAGACACCTGTTTCTCTGTTTTCTCTGCTGACTGGTGGGCAAGGGGAGTATATTATATACAGTATTACAGTGCCTGTATGATGTCAAGGCATGGTAAGTACTCACAAAGACCATAAAATCACCTTCCACCCCAGTTGTGCAAAGCTCTGAATCTTGCCTTCTCTGCACATTCTGTGTCTTGCTTTCTGGTTCTTATCACTAACTGATATATACAATTATTTGTTGTATGGATATTCTACTAGAGTGTAGGTTCCATGAGAGAAGAAAGTTTGCCTATTACAGCATCATGGCACATGCTAAGGGCTTAATAAATATTTCATGAATAAAGGAATCATTAAATACTATGATGGAACACATGAATTATATGAAAATGTTAAATTTTTATGTGTATGAGTGTTTTGCCTGTGTGTATGTAAGTACGGCAATGTCATGCAATGCCCATAGAGGCCAGGAGAGGGTGTCAGATCCCCTGAAACTGGAGTTACAGATTGTTGTTGGCTACCATGTAGGTTCTTAACCACTGAGCCATCTTTCCAGCTCCATGATATGAATTTTTATACATCTAGTATGGAAACTACACACTTTTTAAACATTTATTTTTATGTTGTCTGTGTGTATATAATGTGTCTTATATACACAAGTATCTGCATGCCATAGTGCACATAGAGATTGAAGAACAATTTGTGGGAGTTGGTTTTCTCTTTCTACCATATGGGTCTTGAGAATGGAACTCAAGTTGTCAGTCTTGGCAACAAGTACCTTAACTCACTACATGTTTTTTGAAAATTGAATTGTATAAGTTACTTTATTGATATGAAACAAAGTCTTTCAGGCCATTCAAGCATTACTCAACCTAGATTTTTATTTTTATTTTTTTACATTTACTTTGGGAGTAGAAGGATGTATGCCACAGCATACATGTGGATGTCAGAGGGCAACCTGTGGGGGTCAGTTCTCTCGCTCCATCATGTGGGTACCAGGGATTGAAGTCAGGTCATCAAGCTTGACAGTAAGTTCCTTTACCCACTGAGCCTTTTACCACCATGAATCTAAAACTTTTAATGCAAATAAATTCATCTCAGAAACTAATTACAACTATGTACCATATACAAGGAGCTATATGCAATATTAATATAAAACCAATGAAGATATACTTCCTGCATTCAGGAAACCATGGTCTAGGCCTAAAAGTCATAATATAGCAAATGGAGACACAGTATCAAGTGTATATACTAGCTTGCTAGTGCTGCCACAACAGAGTATCCCAGACAGGTGACTGAACAGAAATTAATTTAAAAATATATTTTATTTATTATTTTTATTTTATGTGTATGAGTGTATTGCCTGCATGTGTATAAGTGTACCCATGTCGTGCAATGCCCACAGATGAAGAGGATGTTGGCTTCCCTGGAACTGAAGTTACAGATGGTTGTTAGCTACCATGTGGGTGCTGAGAATTGAACCTGGGTCCTCTGCAAGAGCAGTCAGTGCTCTTAAACTCTGAGCCATCTCTCCAGCCCCTAGAAATTAAGTTTTCATTGTTCTAAAGGCTAGGCATCTAAAATCATAGCTCTGACAGTATTGGCTTCTCCAAAGCCTCTCTCCTGAGCTTGCAGATATCTACTTTCTTGCTGTCTCTCTCTAACATAGCTATCCCTCAGTGCCTGAACAGCCCTGGGTGTCTCTCCTTCTTAGAAGAGTACCAGGCTTATTGGACTAGAGTCTTACCTAAATGGCCTCATTTTAACACAATTGCTTCTTTAATGATTTTATTCCTCCCAGATACAGTGATATTCTAAGGTACAGGGGATTACACTTCAACATATGAATTTGGAATGGACATAATTCAACCCATAAAGATGTATAATAAAGTTTGCTTTGGATTCAAATCCCTGTTCCCCAAATTATTGTCTGGGTCACCTGAAAAAGTTCTTTTGAGCCTCAGGTTTCTCTTTTGTTAAACATGGATAATACTAGCACCTATCTAAGGACCACACTAGATAATACAAAGAAAGTGCTTGTCCATAGGCAAATAACAAGCACTCACTATATGGTAGCTATTTTTTCTTACTGTTCTAGTAGGGAGGAAGAAAATCCAGTTGAGAAAGTAAATTTCCATAGAGATGTCAGTATTGGAGGTAAATCTTGATGAATAACTAGAGTTTTGACAACAAAACTCATGAAAGCATGAGTATTTTTGGGACTTTGGCAGAATCTATTTCAATTTCAACTTATTTTTACTTTTGAATTAACACATAAAACCCCATGTAGTTGTAAAGTTATGTTATATCTCAATATACATAAAATCATATAATGTTCAAGTCAACGTAAGAACAGCTGTCTCCTCAAATATGTATCTTTTTTTTTGGTAGTGGGAATTTTCACTGTCTTTTCTTTTAGCTCTTTTGAAACACGCCGTACATTATCTATAGTCATTCTACTGTGCCGTTTGAGACCTAGCTGTTACAGTACATGCTGGCCAAACTTTTCCCATCCTCTCCCCTACCCTCTTCAGCCTCTGGTAAGCACCATCCTGCTCTCAACTTCTATGAGATCAACCTTTCTAGAGAGTGCGATGATGTGACCTTTTTCTTTCTATGCTGGCTCTATTCACTTATCATAATGTCACCAATCCTATCAAGGCTGGCACAAATGACAGAGTCTTGTCCTTTTTGTGACTAAAATATTTTAAGGTATATATATATATATATACCAAATGCTTGTGTGGGGGGTGAGTATTCACATGTGTGTGGGCCCATGTGTGCAGGTCCACATGCACATGTGCATATGTGTGTAAGGAGTATGAAGACCAGAGGTTGACACTGGATGTCTTCCTTGATTGCCATCCATTTTATACTTGAGGCATGGTTTCTCACTTGATCTTAGAGCTTGCTGATTTGGTTAGTTTAACTAGCCAACTTGCTCTAGGAATCTCCTGTCTCTAGCTTTGAGTGCCGGGATTATATACAGGCTACCATGCCCACCTTCCATTTCCATGGGTTCTGGGTATCTGAACTTTGTCCTCATGCTTGCATGACAAGTGTTTTACCCACTGAACTGTCTCCCCAGTCCTATCCCATAATTTTTCCCACCTATCAATTGACTAATGTTTAGGTTGTTTCTACCTCTTTACTGTTGTTAATAATGCTACAATCAAGATGGAGATGCAGATGTCTCATCAATATACTATGTCATTTCCTTTGGATTTATAGGCAGTAGGAAATTGCTGATCATACAGCACTTTGATATTTAATTTTTTGAGGACGCTCCATATTGTTTTTCATAGTGCCAAATATTATTAATAATTAATATTCTCACCATTTGTGTGCAAGAATTCTCTTTTCCCCACTTGTTGTCTGTCTTCTGGACAAGTCTAGATTATTCTACCTGGAGTAGTGTGTATCTCATTCCATTTGCATTTCTGTGAGGATTGGCAAGGCTACACATTTCTTGTATTCTTCTTGTCCTTTTTCATGTGTGTGTCTTTTAGTTTTTTCCTCTGGTGTTAATGATGAAATTTGAGGCCTCACATATGTTAGGCAAGCTTTCTATCATTGAGCTACCTCCATAGCCCAGAATGAGTGTCTTCTTTTAAGAAATACCTGTTTTCAGCTATTACTGGTTTTCAGGTTGGATTTTTGCAGGGAGGGGTGTGGCTATTGAAGTTATATGAGTGTTTTAGCTTCTATTTTCTGTGAGAAAAACACTCACCAAAACCAACTTGAGGAAGGAAAGGGTTTATTAAATCTTATATCTCTCAGGTCACAGTTCATCAATGAGGGAAGTCAAGGCAGGAACTCAGGGCAAGAACCTAGAGGCAGGAGCTGAAGCACAGACCATGGAGGAATGCTGATTACTGGCTTGCTCCTCTGGCCTGTACTCAGCCAGCTTTCTTATACAACACAAGACCAACTGCCCAGGAGTAGTACCACCCAGTTGGCTGGTTCCTCACACATCACTCAAAAATCCATAAAATTCCCCACAGACATGGCCATAGGCCAGTCCCATGGAGGAAATTCCCCAACTGAGACTCCTCAACTGAGACTCCTTCTACCAAGGTATGTCAAGTTGACAACTGAAGCTATCCAGCACATATGAGTTTCTTACATATTAAGGATGTTAACCCCTCATGGATATATGGTGAGCAGACATTCTCTCTTATTCTGGAAACTGCCTGCATTTTGTGGATTGACTTTTTACTCTGCAGAAACCTTTTAATTTAAGATAATCCCATTTATCTATGTTTTTTTTTCTCCCCTACTGAACCTTTGGAGTCTTATCTGAAAATCTTTGCTCATCTTAATGTCCTGACAATTTCCCCTAGGTTCTATTTTAGTATTTTTTAATAGTTTCAGATATTGAATTTAAGTTTTTAATCTATTTTGAATAGATTTTTTGTGTTTTGTTTTTTTAATATTTTATTTTTTATTTTTATTTTATGTGTATGCATGTATTGCCTTCATGTAGGTAAGTGCACTTGTATCGTACAGTGCCCACAGAGGACAGAAGAGGCTGTCAGATCCCCTGGAACTGGAGTTACAAACAGTTGTTAGCTGCCATGTGGATGCTGGTATTCGAACCCAGCTCTTCTGCAAGAACAACCAGTGTTCTTAACCACTAAGCTATCTCTCCAGCCCCTGAATAGATATTTTTGTAATTGGTAAATTAAAAAGAGATGGTGGTCCAGGTCCATTAGATATATAATTTTTGTCTGTGGGAATGTTTGAGGAAATAATGGCTGGCTCAGTGCAGACAGAGATTAAAATATGTCAGATAATTAGAATAATGCCCATTTGGGAGAAGCAGGTTCAGACCATATGATGGAGGGCTTGGAATGCCATTCTAAGAAATTTATTCTTCTCTAATCAGTAAAGAATGACTGAATGTCCTGAATAGGAAAAACTGATTAGGATTCAGCTTTAAGAATAGTAATATAACAACATTATTTAGGTTCCATAAAAGTGACATGGCACAGCAAATGCAATTTTTATTTTGGTTAGTGGTTTCTCAAGACTATGACAAAGTCCCTGGGTCATGTTTCAGAGGCATCAGCCTAAACTTGGCACATTCTAGTGCTTTGGCTCTAGATTGGGAGGAATAATGGCAACATGCATGTATAGCAGAGAAGGCTGATCACTTCATGGCAGCCAGAAAGCAGAGAAAGACAGAGCAAGGAAAAGCCTAGGTACAATATATTCCTTCAAAGGCATGTCCTCAAGTGGCCCACTTCTTCCAATTAAATCCCTCTTTCCACAGTGTTCACTACCTCCCAATAGTCCATTCAATTATTAATTCATTAACAAAAGAATCCACTGATTAAGTCAGAGGTCTCATGACCCTCAAAATCCCACCTTTGAATATTTCACCTATGACCAAGCCTTTACATTGATATTTCATATCCCCACCACAATCTGGGCATGATGGCACACCTATAATCCCAGATTTTTAGGAATGGAACTTATATAGTGAGTTTGAGACCCAGCCTGACCTACATGGGACCATGTCCCAACCCCTCATTACCCAGAAAAAAACCCTCAGATCCAAATATATCTAAACTATAGCACTTGGGGTTTTTGTGGGTTTTTTTTTTTTTAGGTCTTTATTTATTTTTCAATCTATTCAACCTGCATTTGTTAGGAACTTACTATCTAACAACATCTCCAATAGACACTTGAGAGATAAATTAACAACTAGTTTCTTTTATATTCCTGTTACGAATTTGCCCTAAAAATGAATTTATATTTACTTCTTTTTAGGTTTGGAGGAAGGACAGAAATATTCTGAGAAGATTGTCAGAAGACACAAAGAGATTCTTGAATCTGTTACTGAATTATGCGGGTCCCTCATAGAGCTTAAAGAAAAACTGAAGGTAATTTCTTCTTTCTAGAATATGTATTATCAAGTGATATAAATAAAAATGTGTTGATCAAATGTCTTCTGGTGCAAAGATGCTCTAATAGAAATTCTCAGGAGACGTAATGTGCACATTTGTTTCACAGCATTCTAGCATAATTATCTAGGTGTTTGTGATAATTAATTCTCTTTCTTTCCCATCACTGCAGATAAAAATGTTGCTGAGAATGAGGGCTAAATGCAATTAAGGTGTCTCGTTTACATTTTCATGGATCATATCTTAGGGGATAAATGTGTGCCATTAAAACCAAAGCAAAGTCTATATTGAGTAGTCTTATCTTTATAATCATAAATAGTAGATGTGATGATTTTTCTTCTTCCAAATTGTGGCACCAGAGAAAATAGTGCTAATAATTCAGGTATTACATTCATTGAACATTTAGCATCATGGAAATATTAAGCTGGCATTACAACCTTCATGGAATTAAAAACGATAGATAAAAACAGAGTAAATACTTGTAATAGCTACGGTAGACAAAAAAAAACATTAAAGGAAAATATGTTGTTTAGTCTATGTCAAAAACTTGCTTTGGTCGATGCTGTTTTTATAACTGAAAATAAAAGGTTATTTAGGAGAATAGGCTCTAGACTGAAACATAGCTGTCTTGGAAAATCAGATGCATAATCTTAGGTTGGCAAACTGGGTCAATAATTTAGTCTTCCTATGGCTAAATTTTCCGATCTGTTGAATGAATCCCATGGTGGCCCTGAGGCTTGAATGTGAAGCTATCCACGATTACCAAGGCAATCATTGCTGTTGCTCATGCCTATTAGCCGTCTTCCATTTCCGAGCAGAATTGTATATATTTTGTAGCAACTGTTTTTATATGATTTCCATGCCATAATTTTGAGTGCCTATTCTATTCAAATGATCATTGAGAGTTTTAATTCAGTGAATTCTCAACCAAATTATCATTTTCTTTTTGTTAAGCATCTAGATTTTTTAAAAACTTATTTTCTTTTCACTATTTTACATAACACTACAGTGAACATCTTTGTGCATGGCATTTTCATTCTTTTGTATTATTTCCTGCACATACATTCTTCATATATTTGGAAAGGTGGATATGAAGATGTGACTGTTTCTAATACATAAGTCAAGTTGCTTTTCATAAATGTTTCATAATTATGTCGCTAAAAATGTATGAATGAGCCATGTATCTTATGTCATCTTTGTTCAGCACTGACCATTTCCCTCCACCTCTATTCACCCCCTGGGAAGCTGCTTCCTCTCATCATTCACATGTACGGGCTTAAAATCACCACTTCCTCTGATTCTGTTTGCCCTCCTGCCATGTCTTTATATATGTTGTTCATCATCACCTTTGTGAAATCTGGTCTTCAGATCTTATTCATCTGTCTTGCACTTTCATGGCTATTTTTCCTGAAAGAACTGCTTCCTCAGTCTGTCTCCATTTCCTCATTCAGTTCCTCAACATTCCCTGTAGTAACAGTTACCCTCTTTCTTTTGCATTCCCAACTCATCTCTTGGATTCTCTTTTGCACTTGTCAGAAGTGCCCTGACTATGCACCAGGCTTGATTGCCCGTCCTAAATATTGCTCTGTTCGTGTTATTTTATATTCAAAACCTTTACCACAAGATCTACACTACTTACCAAGTTCAAACTCAAGGCTCTTCAGTGTTCTGAGACATTATCTTTCCAATTGCCCTTGTCTCTACATTCATTATATGTTCCTGTCCCACTTTTTGTTTTTAGACAGGGTCTCCCTGTAGCCTCAGCTGACCTGGAACTCACTATGTAGACCAGGCTGGCCTTGAATTCATAGAGATCTACCCACCTCTACCTCATGAGTGCTAGGATTAAAGGCATGCGCCACTATACCCGGCTTCTGTCCCACATTTCTTAGTGCTTCCTACTTCTAAGTATTTACTATAAGCACCTGGGCTTCTGTTTACATTTATCAAAATCTTACTGTCTCTCAATACCCCTTTCTCTTCACACATCTTCCTCATCACCCCTTTTGTAATCGTCCATAGTGCTTGTGTTCTTTCCTGCCTGTTCTAGTCTGTTCCAACCGCTATATTAAATTCAGTAGACCAGGTGGCTTAAACAACATAAATTTATTTCTCACAGTTCTGAGGTTGGTAAGTCTGAAAGCAAGGCAGAAGCGGTTTGAGGTCTAGTGAGCTCCTACTTCCTCACAGATCCCTTATCCAAACTCAGATAATAGAAAGGTAAAAGGTCACTATTAGGCTCTTTTGCAAGTTCACTAATAACATTTCTGAGGGCTCCACTCCTTCCTAAGTAGGAGCTATTAAAAAATGAACACAGAAGCTCCTTTCAGGGCTAAAATACTGATAATAATAAATTCTATTTAAATAGTAATTTGATACTTACAAAAGACATATATCTATATATCTATTATTATTATCTCCAATGATTTCCAAGTAACCTTGAAATGGAGATCAGACACTCTTTTTTTTTAAAGTGAAGCAACAGGTCCCAAAAGGGCAAAAGTGCTGTCCCTAAGGTCAGCAGTGGTATATCTAGAATTTGAAGATAGGTCTAATTTGAAACTTAGAATTCTTTTCACAACAGCTGCCACTGTAGTTGAAATACCAAGTTTGTATTGATACAGAGTAGCTCATCCAGTAATACAAACCAGTTTCATTTTAGAGTTGAGATTCAAAGCTGAATTTCTCCAGCAAGGTCTCTTCAAATCCTCTGAGCATGTGTAATGTGCACTTTGGTGAACACACCTGTTTCCGTAGACATCTACTGCCCAGGATCCATGTGCAAAAGAATTCGGCTGCAATATCACCATCATCCTAAACTGGTGTGTTCTATCACTTGGAGCATCTGTGCCTCCACTCCTCTTCACAAAATCTTGGCCCTCAGAGTGGCTCCCCACCAGTTTACAAAACCCTACTATCTCCTTGACTAAAGTTGAGTGCCATAAAATGCAGGAACAAGAGACATGTATAGACTGGAGAAAGCCTGTCTTCTCAACTGTCTTTTCTCTTGCTCAGGGTTATTTCCTTCCTCTTTTCCAGACTCTCCCAAACAGTTTTCTTATGTAGATTCTCTGTTTCTCCCACTTTCTTCTTCATCAGGGACCTTTTATTTCTTCCTCATTACTGCTCCCCAACCTCTCCTAATGGCTTACACTGTCCTACACAGTGATTCCCATCTCTAGATCACGAGCCTGTATGGTAACTATTGTAACTATTACCTCTCTCCTTGGTGGACTTTTGAATGATTTGTTTTGTTTTGTTTTGTTTTTTCAGTGGCAATGAGCTTTATCAAAGGAGTGAGGCAAGATGGGAACTGTGAGCTTAGAGGGGCAATTTTATAAATCACATCATGGGAGTACATTGGTCTCTTGAGGAATACATTTACTGAATGGTTGCAATTGGCTTATGGTTTTCTTCCAAGTGCATGGCCCTGTTCTTCCAACTTCCCTGGCTCAGACTCTCACTAACAGTTGTTTGTACAGCAGGGAGAGGTTCTAAAGATGAGTCCAAATTTGGAAGACTTTCAGCACAAATGCATTGACCCACTAAAAGAACCAGCAAAAAACAAGCAAACAATATTCAAAGAAGAAAGGAATAAGGTAAAGAGAGCACCGAACTTCAGTTATTTTTGCTTTGAGTTTGGTCACCGGTCATTGCAAACAAATGAGTTGAATACTTCTCATTCATCCAAATGGAAACTGCCAATACAAATTCAATGTCAGTTTTCTCATCTCTGACATCATAATTACCCCTAACTTGGTCCATATCTTTCTCTTATTGTTTCTCTCTGTGTTTCGTCCACTGAATACTGGTGCCACAGCATTTTACAGAGACATTAAGACCTCCATGCAAATGCCATCATGTTTGTGCAGGCTACTACTGTTTCTCCCATCTCTTGCTGCCGTGCCCATTAACCTCAAATTTTATTTGTCTCTTTATAATATTTTCTGTTTGCCCCATCTTTGCGTGCCGTGCCTATTACCTTCAAATTTTTTTTGTCTCTTTATAAAATTGCCAAAGGGGTGGGTTTTTTTTTTTTTTTTATTGTTTCACAATGCCTATCAGGAAATCTTAGTGCATGAGCTAGGTTCTAGCTTTCAATAGAATCTATCTCTATATGCTATTTCTAGGCATCTGTATTAAGACATTGAACCCAATTGAAACATAAATACTGAGTATTTAGAGAAATGTTCACATTACTTTAAACCTATCCATTTGCATATAAATTATAGCATGTAGCAAAGGCTACAAATACTCACAAAACACAACTATACCATGCTTTTTACAGTATTATTTGAATCGCCGTCTCCTTCTAGGTCTTCCATGTGAGTTGTGCACTGTGTTCCTAGCTGCTAGATTAGAATTAGCACTTGACTTTTGCTTTGCCAACTTTCATGCTTCCAGGGCTTTCCTAGAAAAATAACTCTCTCTCTCTCTCTCTCTCCTTCCCTTCCTTCCCATTTGTTACAGTTATTTTGTAGAACAAAATTTCCTATCCCTGTAGTGAATATGATTTTCCTGGCTTCTTTCTACATATTAAACCTATGTCAAGCCCAATGCAATTATATAGCCCTAGGGAGCAAGTACCATTAAGCAAGCTACATTTTTGGTGGTACATTTTTGAGCCACTTAAACCTAGAGTGTTCTCTGGGTACAAAGAAAACTTTTCAGACTTAGTCATTTGTTGGACTTTAGTCTCCCATCAGATGGTCTTTGGTAATTTCTTATTAGAACAAGCTGATGTTCTTATTAGAACAAGCTAAATAAGGGTTTCTCATTCTCAGCAGCATTAATGCTTTACCCTGATAATTCACTACTGGGGGTAGGGGTCTTGAGCATTGTAAAATAAGTGACAGCATCCCCTTGCTACAAGATGCCAATAGCACCACCACCTGGCCCAACTGTGTCTATAGGTATAATCCGATGTCCCACTGGAGAGCAAAGTGACCCCTTGATTGAAGACAAGAGCAACTAGTTGAAATAATAAAGAATATTATTAAACACACCACATTTAAAAATATATAGTTCTAGATTTTTTTAGATCCAGTATCATCTTATTAATTTTTTTTTTTTTTTGTCTTTTTGTGATAGGGTCCCCCTGTAGCCCCAGCTGTCCTGGAACTCACTATATAGACCAGGCTGGCCTTGAACTCACAGAGATCCGCCTGCCTCTACCTCTGGAGTGCTGGGATTAAAGCATAAACCACCATGCCTGGCTCATCTTATTAATTTTTTAAGTTCTGCATAACTTCTACACTATGAATTAGGTGCATTTAATAAAAACCTCAGAAACAAAAGTTATGGCTGCTAAACCAACCACACTTGTAGAGTATATAGTAGTGAATAAAAATCTTTTTATCTTGCTTTTATTTAATTTCTTATTAGAACAAGCTAATGTCTTTACAAAAAAACACAATTTATTCTCATTGAAAAGTAGCTTTTATTTTAATATAAATTAAGACATAGTAGATCATCAGTCATTTGGAATAAAAGTGAAGGTCCACAATTATATCTGTCAAGAATTCTCATTGGCGTCATTTCATAGACACATTCTGGTGCAATCAGTACAGATAACATAATGAAAGGGTCGCAGTAACCTTTACTTTTAGGCCGCTCAACCATATTTGCCCTCTTATTGTCTCTATTATTTACATATAGGTCAGAGGTAATCCGTCTCCAAAAACATCTTGTGGGCAGACAGCAAGAAGTTCCACCTAAAAGCTTGTCTGGGAATTACTGCATTCAATTCTGATTCCCTTAAATGGTATTAATCTTCCTCAGAAAATTATTTTGAGTTGGAAAAAAAAAACAGCTCTACAAAATGAATATAAAGAAGTTATTTATCACAGAAAAATTCTCCTGGAGACAGCAAAGTGCTTCTCAATTTTCCTGACCCCCACGTGGAGCATGTGGAATTAGACAGTTCTGTCAATACAATGCACACAGTACTGCTGACAGATTAGTGCTGGTGTTTTATCCCTGGGTGGGTGTGGGAGCTAAATCCACAGCAATATCTGAAATCTCCTAAGGTTAAATGGAGGCACAGAGTACTAAAAAACTTGCCTAAAGCCATGGAACTCTTTTGGTCGAAGATGAGAGATTTGGTTGATGCCTGCATTGAGAGTTATAGAATTTTAGTGCTAGAAGGGATTTAAAAATCATCTGATCAAATCTCATTTTACAGTTGAGGAAACTGGGGCCCAAAGGCATTAAATATCTTGCCCTCCAAATTCATAGAAGCTAGTGTCAGAAGTGGGCAGGCAGCCTAGCTCTGAACTTCAGCTAGGTTCCTTTTTCATAAGACCAAAGGGGATCTCCAAGGAACTAGAGCATAAAAGTAAGGTGTTTGAGTAATACTGTGGATGTCCATGCCAAGTCTCCCCCTTCTTTCTGTTCTTCTGTTTGCCTGAGGATTAATAAGCAACAGCATGAAAGCTCCTTTATTCTAAAAATTCAGTACAGTGCTCTTCTCAGATTGGGAGGAGGGTCCCTGGGTCTTCTTCCACTAATTGTGATCATAGGGTATTAGAGAAGATGTTACTGAAACACCTGCCTTAGAAAAACCAGAAGAGAGTAAAGTGTTCTCTTACCTTTCTGTTGCTTCTTATATGCCATGCCACCTCGTGTCCAAAGGTATCACATCTCCTCTTAGTTTCCCATGAATTCACTAAGGGCCTTCTTGAGAAATGCCTTTCATAGGCTAAGCCCTATGTCCAATATCTTTCTTTATTTACTTCCCACTTATCACCACTAAATATTGTTTATTCTAAAGTAAGAATACCTGCTATAGAGATGTTTTGGAATGTAAAGTGTTATGGTATGCCTTTTAATTGGTCATGTTTCTTTCTCCCCACTCAATGTATTTTGAATATTGATTCTGCCCACTTAGGTCAGTGGGTATATAGTATCCTACGTTTCTTTCCAGGTACCAGGTCTGCCTATGTGCAATGGTCATAAATCCAAGTGATCATGTCTATCAGTTCAGCAATCATGACAGACATAAGACCCAGGGCTATAGATTTAGGATTACCTCAAAGCCAGCTGATCATTAAGTATGAAAATGGATTGAACTTTTAGAGGAGAAGAATGTAGAGAGGACTTTCTAAACTAAAGACAGGGAGCTGAGGCAAAGACTCAGTTGTAAAATGCTTGCCATGCAAGCATGAAGATCTAAGTTTGGATCCCCAGTCCTCTAAGAAGCTAAGTATGGCAGTGTGTGCCTATAAGACCAGCTCTGAGGAGGTAGAGACAGGACGATCACTAGGGCTTGCTTGCAGGCCAGCTAGTCTGTCTGAATCAGTGAGCTGTGAGTTTAGTGAGAGACTTTGTCTACAAAGAAAATGAGGTGGACAGCAATTGAGGAAGATACACAACAGTGACCCCTGGCCTCCAATGACACATGAACATGCATACACATGAAAGAGAAGGAAGGAAGGAGGAAGGGAGGGAGGGAGGGAGGGAAGAGAAAGAAGAGAAACTAAAGAGAAAGCCAAAGCAATTCAGAGTTCAGAAGGTGGGGCTAGAAAAGGAAATCAACAATAAAGCAAACAGCAGTGAAGAGTGTGAGGGAAACAAATTTAGAATGGACTTAATGTTTTGGTAAATCAGATGAGCGTTTCTCAGCTATTTCTCCAGAACTCATCAGAATGATACAAATGTCTTATAGCAAAGATGATTTCATGATGTAAAAATTAGAAAAAGTAATATATGTGAATGCTTAGATACATTTTTCATAAGTGAATACTATATAGATTTAGGAAACTATATCTTGGAGAGTTTTAAAAGTACTGTAACATTAAAAAAGTTTAACATTTCATAGTGATTGAAAACTGCATGGTCATTTACATTTTGAGAACAAAAGCAGAGGTGCTAAGTGTCAAATGGACTTGGAAAAGCATTTACATTGTACCCAGTTTTTTTGCTTGCTGAGATGATTCCTTAGGGCATAATTCTTGGTTAGTGTCATAGGCATACTTTATTACAATTTCAGGAAATCATTTATTTGATAAACACACTTGTGGCATCTCCCTTAAGATAAGTGAAAAGAAATAGGAACTGAGTGGGGGTTTGGTTGGGAGATAATTGCACCTATGAGTGGGAAGTAGTTCATCAGTGTCAACTTGGAATCGAAGTCCTGGGGAGATGGCTGGTGCTACTCTAAACCCTGTTGGATCCAACCTTTTTATCAGAGCTCTTTATGGATAGAGAAGATCGGAAACTTTATTTGACTAAAAGCTTAGCGAGAATCAGTGGTTCCATGTTTTCTTATAAAACAGCAACCAAAAAAAAAAAAAGGCTTAATGCAATTGTTTTAATAAAAAGCACCATGTACATCAAGGCAATGCTAATTCCACTGATTATTCTTACCTGGAAAGTAAATAAACTCCAGAAACGTGCATGTAGAGGGGAATATCAGCAAAGCTAAAATGTCTCTAAAACTATTTGACAAAATTTTCCTTCTTATTGTTAGTAGAAATTATCTGGTAGCACTATTTTCTGTGGAAAATACTTTTATTTCAGGAAATCTAAGAATTAAAAAAAAAACACCTTGGATTTACTTCTTATATTTGTTTGGCACAAACAGAAAATAAGCTAGATAAATCAAGAATCAGTAGCCAATAGAAGTTGGATTGGTAGATGTGGCTTGGGCTTTCCTGGTGGGTTTCCTAAAACTTCACATTCTGTGCAGATGAAGTTGCCTTGGTATCTACTTTAGTACCCAGCTATCCACCCACGGACTTTGATATAGAGCTTTCACGCTCTAGAGCCAACCTGAGCACATCTGTTTGGTAGAAGACAAATCCTAAAGAGACACCCTAAGAGGTAGAGATGACATGGCTCAGTTCCTTTCATACACTATCAGGTAAGGCAGGTCCTCCCCATGAATGACTGAGGAGTGTCAGTGTACACAAGTCCCATGCAAACTGAAGCAGACAAAAACCCAGCGTAGAACTGAGGGAATGGACAACAGACCCCAATCTTAGCTGAAGAAATATTGGCAACTAATTACTGCTGGGTAAGGAAGAGCTGATCTTCCTAAAGTGAGGGACTCTAGATAGGCTGACTAGATCTCAAGAGATGAACTTGCACTGAGGAACATCGGGGACACTAACTTGACACCATAGGCCTTAATGCAAATGATGGAATGTATGAATTCCAGTGGGGGGTTATGGGAGTGTGCCAGATGAGGCACTCTCTGCCACAAGTACAGAGACCATGTCTAATTCCACCCACTGCCTTATCACGCCACTGACTGGCAGGGTATCTGGCACATAGTAGGGTATCTAGCACATAGTAGGTATTTGGTAAGCATTGTTTCAACATAAGAAATAAGGTAAAGGCTTTATGAAAATCAAAACCAGTCAGTAAAGTGGCTTTCTCTATATGAGGTACCTAGAGTAGCCAGATTCATAGAGTCAGAAAGAGGGGTGATGACTGTTGGGAGACTGGGGAGAGGGGTGCTGGAGAAACATTGTTTAATGGGTTCTGAGTTTCAGTTTGGGAAGATGAAATGTTCTGCAGATGGATGCTGGTAAGGGTTGTACAACAGCGTGAATGTGCTTAATGCCATTAAACTGTGCACTTAAAAATGGATAAAATGGTTTAAAAAAAAAAGTACTATATCTATCCTATGACAATTTAAAACTGAAGAATGGGAGCCAGCCGGGCATGGTGGTGCACGCCTGTAGTCCCAGCACTTGGGAGGCATAGGCAGACGGATCTCTGTGAGTTCAAGGCCAGCCTGGTCTACATAGTGAGTTCCAGGACAGCTGAGGCTACAGGGAGACCCTGTCTCAGAAAGACCAAAAAAAAAAAAACAAAAACAACAAAAAAAAAAACAACAATGACAACAAAAAATACCCCTGGAGCATGGCTTTCATGAGTCAAGAGGGATTTGTCTGGGAAGATCTGAGAGCTCACTTAACAAGCGACCTAGGTATTTATCTTGAAAGTAGACTGCTCAGACCAAGGAGAATGTGCTTACTAGGTGCCTCCTCTGTCATAATCCAAAAGATTGACCCAGTCCAATCCCTTTGTTGCACATCCAAACTGGGCTCAGTGGCCTGTTTCACAGGGGCTGTCTCATTTCACTTGGGGACAGTTTAAACATGCTTAGTCATAGCATGGAAGTACGCCCAAATTAGACAGTTTCAAGTTCAGGAACTCTTGTGCCAGTTCCCTAAGGCTTAATTTAATTAAAGTTTTTCTCAAGTTTTCATCTCACATTGCGTGGGTGTCACGGCAGTGGGCAGCTGGGAAAAGAAGCAAACCCTACTAATGAAGCTTTGACTGTCCTCCTTTGAAGGGGCAGCTGCAGGGAGCAGATATCTTGGCTATCAATGAAACAGGGGAAGATGAGCTTGCACCAGACCTGGGGCAGTCCTCTGCAAACACGGGAAGTGCCCAGGGGCTGATCCTACCCGAAGACATGTTGTCTGGAGAAGAATCTGAGTGTATCTCACCTGATGACATCTCCTTGCCTCCACTTCCGGCAAGCCCCGAGTCGCCCCTGGCACCATCAGACATGGAGGTGGAAGAGTCTGCCAGCTCCTCAGGTCTCACTCTTCACATCAGCAGCTGCAGGATGCCAACAGGAACTGGAGGTCCAGGGCAGGCCCAGGAGTCTCTTCTCCCACCACCTGTTCCTTTTGGTGATGTGTGCAGTGATAAGAAAGACACATTTACAAGTCATTTGGAGAGACCCTACCCCCAATTCAAAGCCGAATCCTCATTAGCCTCCAGAGGATTAGTGGAAATGAGTACTGAGTTACACATCAGCGTTAAGCGTCCAGAGAGCATGCCCAGTGAGATGTACGACAGAGCTTTACAGCTTCACTCCCAGGCTCAGGAAAGCTTGCTAATCACTCGAGAGAAAGTGCATGCTGATTCTAACGTCACTAAACCCCAACACAGACTGCATGCTTCCCCTGATGCATGCCCTGGCCTTGGCTCTCCATCAGACAACAGCCAGGGCCATCAGAGGCAAATGGGTCCCCGAGGAGAGACGAAAAACACATCTGCAGAGAACCGCATGGTCAGCCTGGCTGGCCAGGCACCTCATTTCTCCAGGCTGCTGTCCAATGTAACTGTCATGGAAGGTTCTCCAGTGACTTTGGAAGTCGAAGTAACAGGATTTCCAGAGCCTACACTGACATGGTGGGTAGCCTATAATGACAAGTCATAGACAGAAATAAACAGACCACTGAGAATATTCTCCTGTGTGCACTAACCAAAGAGTTCAGGGCCAGCCGACTAACCCTTGTGACACCACAACTCTGCATGATCTGATCTCACAGCAAACCCCAACTCTCCTGTTACTGAGAGCATTTTAATACCCTTAGAAGAGAAAAGTAACCACAGAAAATAATAATTTAACAACCCCCAAAGCATTATAAGTTGATTCTGCTTGTTTGTCCTCTTTCCATTTAACATTCCTCATTTCTAAAACGTGGGTCTTGAAGTACTTCCCCTGTCCCCCTTTCTGCACCAGCACAGCATTTTCTTGGTTTAACACCCTTCATGCACTTAAAAAACCCAAGAAATTACAGTTTTTCTTTCTTTTTATTGACTCATTTCTTCTTTCCAACAGAACCACATCTTTGTAATATTTGTTTTACTAAGATTCCTTTGTACACATTTCTTCAATGTGAAAGGTTGAATTTTTCTTTTACAGTTACTCTAGGTGGCAAGTAATAAACTCATTTTTGAAAAGTGGTATAATAACTGAGCTGTGAACAATAGGACTTCACTGTGGAGACATTATTATTTTTTACCCTATTTGTTTTGGTAAAAGCAAAGTAGATTATAGGTTTCAAACCACCTCCTGTTAACAGTAAACAGTACTTCTAGCCTCCATATGTGAGTTATTTTTAAACCTTGGGAAGTTTTTCATCCATAAGTAGATTTGAGAACAAACTAACAAATAAGTGACTGTGAGTTTATAACTAAGTGTATATTTTACTTATCAGGATCTTTCAGGACAAGCTAAATTTTCAATAATGATTGTGTGTCCCATTGCCAGTACTTGAATTATGAACCAGGTACCTAAAGAACGTAGGACAAAACTTTGGTTCTCAAAAAGTAAGAGAAACTGCACTTGTGTGCAGTGCAGAACTTAGAATTTTTGTTTTATTTTGTTATTTTTACAATTGCATGGTTTTTACAAATCAAAAATTTTGTATTTATGAATTCAAGAGGTATTTATTTCATAATTAAATATTAGTTCACCCCAAAGAAAAATGTTGTCTGAGGTGTTTCTTATTTTTCTCCATAAACAGCTTGGTTAGTCTATATAGCTGAACAACGAGTGTAACATATGTATTGTTGGAGAACTACTATAAATTATGAAAAAAGAGTATCTTTGCTCAGTGAACACCTGACAAGGTATCAAGGAGTTGTTCGTTCTTAGGACACTCTGAGAATGCAAAAGAATCACTTAGGTAATGGGAAGAAAATCGACTCACAGGACTGGAGAGAGGGCAGTCAGTGAAGTGCCTATTGTGCAGATATGAGGATCTGAATTCATATCCCAGCACCATATATAAAAGCTGGGTGTAGTGTGTGCACCTGCAACCTCAGCACTGGGGAAGGGGAGGTGGAGACTGTCTAGCTAAACCAATGAGCTCTAGGTACAATGGGAGACTCTGTCTCAAAAATAAGATGGAGAGCAATTAAGGAAGACACCTGACATCAGCCCCTGCTCCACACACATATACATGCACACGCACACACACACACACACACACACACACACATGTTCATACACTACACACGCAACTGACTCAGATTTCTCATCAGTCCTTTCATGGAAGAAAGTATGGATAAAGAACCAGATGTGGAATACACAAAATAAACTATTTGCTATGTAAAACGATCCAGGTAAGTGCTTGTGTTCATAGAAAAGTTTTAGAAATAAGTCATTCATAGTCAAGATCCAATTGCATAAATGGCTTTTATAAGGAGAAGTCATCATCTTTGAATGAAATTAGTTCATAAAACAAGTGATCTCACCCCAGCAGGAGAAGTGTAAATTACCTTCCTTTCACACTGCACGTGTCCTGCTGGGAGGCTCTAGTGTATGAATGCCAAGGGCAGATGAAACCCACTCCCATACAGATTCCAAGGGTGAGTCACAGCTGCTACAAATGCTGCGGAGAAGGTGAAGCAGGCTGGATAGAGGGTGCCACTTCTCATTCTAGGAAATTGTTGCCATAAGCAAATGGTGACCCAGTATGACCAGATTGTCTGAAAGTTTTAAAAGAATAATTGGAAATTGGAATTTTCATCTATAATATTCTAATTGTTAAATGTTTTCAAAGAACTTAATCTTTCAAAAACATGATATGAGTCAAACAGTAATTTTCTGGCCATCAACTGATAAATGGTCTTATTGGCATCTACTGTAGCTAGAAAATTCCTGCTGATGCCAAAGGATACTTCTGTGGGAATGGGCCTGTTTGGAATAGATGTTAGAACTTGGAAGTGATGGGAACAAATAACGATCCTGACTTTGAAAACTGACTCTCTGCTTTAGGTTCAAGGAGGGCCAGAAATTGTCTGCAGATGAACACTTACAGGTTTTACACAAGGAGACAAAACATTCAGTTTTCATTCCGAAGGTGTGTGAGGCAGACGCTGGCCTCTATGTGGCTCAGGCCCAAAACCCAAGTGGCATCCTGTATTCCAATGCCAACCTCCAAGTGACAGGTAACCGTGGGCCACCAATCACACGAATAAACTGGATTGTACTGTGTGTTGTCTATGTCAGCGTGTCCCTAATGTACTGGCTACTCGCACAGTAACTGTGCTGTTGGCACCAGTGGACGTTGTTATGCACCTAAAAGATAACACAGTTTGTTTATTTTCGGACACATCACACACAGCGTCCCTCACCAATTTATTTCCACGCTGGCCATCTTGTTTGTTTGACTAATACTACTGTTGGGTGAAATAATTGAATTTGCTTTAGAGTTAAATGCATTTGAGGAGCTTGGCAAATTGTGTGCAATGGGTAAGGATATATTCTTGTATTCTAGGAAGAGCTATGTTCTGTATAATATGACACAAAACGATATCATGTTTATTCCCTCTTAGTCTAAGCACATGTGACTGCTCATATCAGCATAGACATGCAAGTTAATTTTAAAATCCAAATGTTTGACATTGTGTTCATAAACATCTCTTTGTGGGGCTTAAGAGTAGAAATTTCAAAGAAGTTGTGTTTTTTAAAATATTGTATTAGTCACCTTTAATTGTGTTTTTCATATATTGATCTCATTTACTGAAATACATTCTATGTTGTGTCAATATACACTACATTCCTGAGTCTGAGAATGTCAGTGTAAGTAATCATTCCTCATGCTGATTTCATGGACTTCGTGCTGGAGAATAGAAGTGTCCACTTTACTTTCAGCCTTCCATTATCTCTCTATGTCACACAAGATGGAACACAGACTGCAGGAGTGGACTGATGTTCTCTCTGTCCTTGCATTGCTGTGCTTTACGAGACCGTGAACATGACTGCAATCAGAGTCTCCTGCTTCTAGTGTCAATGCTGCTGCTGCTGAATACTTACATAGCTGATGGCAAAGCATCTCAGTGCCTCACTTTCCCACCTGGAAAATGGGCCCATCTACCTCTTAGCAATTGGGAGTTTTCACTTCATGTTCTGTGATGATCTGGAAAATAGGAAGAGCTCTGTGAAGACCCAATATGTTGCTTGGTGTAATTTGCCATCATTCTGCTCTGTTGCCTATTATTTTTCTTTCAAATGCTGTTCTTTTAGAATATTAAATTAAGAGTGCTATTAATATGTAATTCCCAACTATTCCCTCAGGGAGAGGGGCTGATGCTTATGAATTTGAGTTTAAAGTCCTTTCTAACTTCTTACAACTACATCCTTTTTAAAGACTTGAAATTAAGCTTAGGAGGGTACATTAAGTATGTTTTAGGGGGAAGTCTGTATAAGACAGTATAAGACAAATTCTAGCTTTCTCGTACAATTATCACTGTAGTATTAAGAATATTCTATGCCTTTCTGAAATGCATTATTCAGAAAAGATCATCTTTTGCTTTCTTGAAAAATAGGAGAGGAGTTTGTTTTCATATTTTTAACTTTTTCTGTCATGCTAGGGAAAAATCTTACATTGAAAGAGTAATTTATTACAAATTTTTGATGAAGGGAAGGAATTAATTATGTTACTGGAAGACTGTCTACTAATAATCAAAATATTTAAATGTAATATATTCAACTTGGTATTAAAAGCTACTGAGTGTTATCTGAAGATGTGAAATGTCTAGTCAAGTAAAAAGTTGGCATGTTCTTTCTTATGTTACATATTCAATTTAATTAAAAAATTAAAGCTCTCCATTTTCTTTGAGGTTTGACAGAAAGCTATTAAAATCCTATGTATACAGCATCCTGGGGAACTCGGTCTTTTAAGTCTCTTATCACTTTTGTCCAATTTTATGTATTTTGCATATCTTACCTAACTGCTATTGCCCATGTGGAAGCTAAACAGTAAAACCTATTCATGCCCAAAGGCAAGCAAGACCAGGAAGCAGATTCCTGCTATTCACACTTTCTAGCTGTTATAAATTTGATGAGGTCTCCTTTCAAACTTCATCAACCTAGCTGTATATGTGTTTAAAGGTTGCTAGAGTACAGGAATTGTGAATTGTGAGCTCACTTTCCCTGTTGTGCTCTAGTTAATAATGTTCATACTTTAGGGTATGAATGAGGGAAATAAAATCCCCCAACATCCACATTTGTATGTATTATAAATTGACCCAAAATATTAGTGAAACAAGTACCATGTTGATACTCAAGATATAGTTGAAATAGCTTTTATGTATCTACCAATCTAGGTGTTGACGGACTGGTCACAGGCTATAAGCTCTTCTATCAATGTTTGAATTTCAAAAAGTTAGTATGGGGTCTAGAGAGATGGTTCAGCGATTAAGAGCCCTGGCTACTTTTCCAGAAGAACCAGGTTCAATTCCCAGAATCTACATGGCTACTAACAACTGTCTGTAACTCCAGTCTCAGGGGTTTTAATGCCTTCTGGACTCTGAAGGCATTGCACACAGGGTACACTTACATACATGCAGGCAAAATACTCATGCACATAAAATAAAAATAAATTAAAAATTTGTTTAAACCCTAAGTATGGTTATCCTTTCTAGCAGAGTTCCTATCTTGACTAAAGAATTCTCCTTATGAAAGTCCGTGTTGAAATTACTGGCTAAACATGTAAGTCTTGGGGCTGGAGAGGTGGCTCAGCAGTTAAGAGCTCTGGCTGCTCTTGCAGAGGATACAAGCTCAATTCCCAACACCCACATGGTGGCTAACAACTATCTGTAACTCCAGTTCCAGGGGATCCAATGCCTTCTTCTGACCTCCATGTACACTGCACGACACGGGTACACTTACACCCATTCAGGTAATACACATAAAATAAAAAATAACAAATAAATAAATTTTTAATGTAAGTCTTAGTTGGGTGTGGTGGTACACACTTTTAATCCCAGCATTTGGGAGGCAGAGGCAGGCAGATCTCTATGGGATCCAGGCCAATCTGGTGACATAGCCAGTTCCAGACCAGCTGGGGCTACAGGGAGGTCTTGTCTCAAAAAAAAAAAAAAGGCTTAAATATAACGCTGATAAGTTGCCAGTGCTCCAATAAACACCCTCCCAACTCACACTCATGCAAGCATCTCTAATTAAATACCTTGGGCCACACACAGAGAAGCCATGAAAGTAAGCAGGGACTTGCTGGGAAGAAAAAGGGTTTCAGTAGAAGAGGAAGCAAGTGAGAGAGGGGAATGGGGGTTGCAAATGGCGAAATGCATTATAAACATTTATATAACTGTCAGAGAATTTGAAAATGGAAAAATGCAAGACTGAGGAAACTCAAGTGAGGGTTTTCTTTTAAAGTAAATTCATGATTTGTACCCATGTTACTTCTAGAGAAAATTCTAGGCACTTAGTCATATAAAAATATTTTTAATAAGAAAATGTAAAGAAAGGATTAAAATTATATGTGCTTAATACTTCAAAGGAATGCAAAAAAGTGATTTGAATTTCTGATAAGACAAAAATCACTGTTTCCAGTTCTGAGATTCCAATACAAAAATGCATAAAGTTATGATAGGAACCCTTACATTTGAGTTGCTGGATATTTTATAATATCTAAAGTTTTGAAAATGATGACTTTAAACAGATTACTGTATGAATTCCCTGGAGCAGTGCACCTGGCCCTTTACTTCCTGGTTGCCTTCCCAGCCTCCATGCCCTTCTCAGGGTGACCTTTCCCACCAGCTTTTTACCCAGTTGCGCTTTTCAGCTCTTCGACCCTTCCTTCCTGGAACTCCCTTACTGTATTCTACCCTGTCCACCTTTGGCTTCACTCCCATATATTTCCCTTCCCTGTTTCATTTGAAACACCAGAAGCCTTCTGACTCATTCAGTCCAGTGTTGACATTCCTGCCATGTGCAGGGTCGACACCTGGCCTGGGTCATGTGCCTTGATACACAGCATAAGCATCACCTTTCACTAGACTGAGTTCCTTAGCAGGATCCATGACAGCCCTGTTCATTATATTCCCAGCAGCCAAGACACAGTCATGCTCAATAAGTCTAAGAGAGAATGTTGTCAGAGGCAAATAAGAGTAAACCTAGCTTGGTCTTTCTTGAATCTTTTTTAGAGGTATTGGGAGAAATGTAAAGGTGGAAGAGCCAGTGAGATTCTGGTCAGAGCCAGGAGTCGACAGGAAGCACTTTTCCTTAATCTACGAAAATCACAAGGGAACTCACCAGACGCTCTAAGCACGACCCTGATTGAAAAAGTAAATAGGAAAAATAGATGACTCCTGGAGTCGAAACAATGTGAGGAGGGAATAAGAAAGCCCAGGGATCATTGCTTCTTCTTTGTTGAAATATGTGGTGCTGAGGATCAAACTCGAGCCAGCTGCGTGCTAGACAAGCACTCAATCACTGATCTACCTCACCAGCACTTAAGCTTTTTAAGACAGACACAATAAGGCATTAATGGCCATCAATTTCGTTCTTTACAACACCACACAAATGATCAATATCACTGTATCTAGGGCTCAGTAATCTCACTGTGAATAGGTCTTATTTGAACCAACATTTCATACATCGTTGTAAATATAAAAAAAATGAAATCTAAAACCATGAATTATTTGAATTCCAGGTGAAGGAAGGAAAGAATATTGCATCTTGTCCCACTTG
Organism: Nannospalax galili; assembly: GCF_000622305.1. Classification (NCBI taxonomy): domain Eukaryota; kingdom Metazoa; phylum Chordata; class Mammalia; order Rodentia; family Spalacidae; genus Nannospalax; species Nannospalax galili. The sequence goes on along the minus strand of NW_008357637.1, from coordinate 8,980,978 downwards.
ATGATTATCTTTATTGATGACAATTCTTTATTAAAAATGACTCTCTGGGGCTTTTGACATTCTCACTGTCCATTCAGGATTTCAAGTATGTCTATGAAATAAGTTATTGAAGCAAAATTAAATCTCTTCTCCCAGGATGCGCTGATGTTGTGCGTGTCACTGAAATGCCAAAGCATGATGGGCTGTTTTCCATGTATAATGAGCAGAATCTTGAGCTGCATCAGAAAACAGGAAGATTTGCATTCACTAAATGAAACAGTGTCCCGCTTAAAGCAATAACAAATCATTTTTTCTGCTCTCATCATACAAGATGAGATTTGAATGCTGCCTGCTGTGCATGAATTCATCCTCAACCGAAAAACGCACAGAGCTGCTGATTTGGCCTTTTTCTACCAGTCTGCACACTGCTCTTGTATGGATGAGTTTATATAACATCGTGAACCACCATCAGTGAACCATCAGTGGTTGAGGTGAGTGTGTGACACTCCTCCCAATGAACAAGTCTTTGTTTCTAGAGTTTGGGAGTTTAGCCAGCTGGCTCTTCTTTTTGTTCAACAGCAGTTTAATATGGTATAAGCCAGCTCATGACAAATCTGATCCCTTGAAACTTCCTTGTACCATAACATTGACACTCTGTCCTCATTAAAAGAAGAAGAAATCAAAGAAAACTATATAGAATTTTGGATGTACATATTTACAGTTAGCACAATAAAATGTAGTGAAAGCAAAATACATCTTAACCATGGGAGTAGCAGGAAGACATGGATCAAATCTGATTTTGCTTTAAACCAGAACAATAACAGTTACATAATCTGAAATTTTCTATTTGTTTCCAGATGGCCCCCTGCTATGGCTCTTTCCCATTTCAAACATATTTATCTATCACTACTTGTAAAATAACAGCTCCAGAGCTAGGCAATAAAATGAAATAACCTTTTCTTTTGTCATTCAACAACTGTTCTTTTTCCAAGAACCTTATTGATGCACTCAACTACAAAATGGTATTTTTACCTTAGCTTTAAAGAGTTGTATGGTGAAACCTTTTGAAGATAAAAAGTCAAAGGATGAAATATAAAGGAACATACTTTACCCATCATAGATATTCTAACACATATTTTTCTAATGTTTCCAGAGTCTCTTTTCTTTTTAAAAAGTGTTATGCTCCCCCCACCACATGCAAACTATTGGTGTTAGGATCAGCAGGAATTGCAAATAATAGAGGAGGCACAGAACGTGGGCAGTATCAGAAAGGTTTAAATGCTCGGGATGTAATCACAGCTGTGTTCACAGCTACTCTGGAGGCTGAGGCAGGAAGATCACAAGTTCTAGGCCTGCTTAGACAAGAAAATGGGATCAAAGTTAGCCTGGGCAAATTAGCAAGAACCTGTTTCAAAATAAAAAAGGGATGAGGATGTAGCTGAGTGGTGGAGTGCTTGCTAAATACGTACAAGGCCCCAAGTTCAAGTCCTAGTACTGAAAATTTTTAAAAGGAGTCTAAAATTCCCATGTATTTAAAGTGAGGTTTGCTTTTGATGTAAGTTACTGCAACTTCAGGAATTGTCTCTTAAAATGAGTATTTGTTCATTTAACCTTAAGCAAGAATAGATCCTGATAAGGAAATAGGACATATCAGAACCCGAAGGATCTATGTGCTATGTCCCGCCCAGGGTGGTGGTTAGGGAAACACAGGACAGAAAATGGTTAAACAACAGGATGAAGACACTGAGTGTCAGCTTTGGGTCTCATCTCCCTCTGTGTGAATTTCCTACAGACTCGGGAGGTGTATGTGTGGAGCTCCTTAAAGAGAATAACATTTTTTACTGCCCAGTTAAAGGAACTTCTAGGCTGAATAGTTTCAGGAGGGACATAAATCCAGTGACTGGTATTCCTATAAAAAGGCTATGAAGGGATTGAGAAGATGATTATGTTGGTAAAGGGTTTCCTATGCAAACATAAAGACCTGAGTTTGGATCTCCAATACCCATTTAAAAAGTTGGGCATGGTTGTATGTGTCTACTACCCTAATGTGGAGAGCCACAGCCTCCACCGCCATTACAAGATGGCGCCGGTATCCGGACCTTCTTAACAGTAAACATCCTGCTGCGCCCATAAGGGGCGTGCACAAGAGCCTGCTCTCCCTCGCCTCCTCCCGTGGCGTGATCTCCAGCAACCAATCCGCTTCTTATACGTCATAGATGGGACCTTTAGACTATATAAGCAACCGCTCTCCCGCTTCTCGGCGTCTTCGGTCTTTAAGCTTCTAAGAGTGTAAGATGCGCATACAATAAACTGCTGCAGAAGGATCCTGACTTGTCCTCCCGCGTCGTTCTTGCCGGCGAGACGGAAAGCGGTCGGGGACAGCTGGTGCCGAGACCCGGGACTCAACATCGCTGGCGCCGCCCGAAGACCCCTCCAATACAGGAGGAGGATTCAGAACTGCAGGTAGGTTCGGAGAGGTATGGATATTGTGGAGATTGCTGGAATTGTTTTTGCCTTGATTATGGGAGCCTTTGTAATTCTGCTTCTTACCCTATGCCTCCACGCGGGTTACTGTCAGGAAGTTATGGAGGAAGGGCAAATGGTTCTAGAGGATCTCCAGGACAGCCTATCAGAAACCGAACGAAATGAAAGGATGGGAGCACGTGCAAAAGAAAATAGGGCCCAAAGTGAAAATAGACCTCCCGGTAAGCCAGAGGAAGGCAGGGGAGAGAGCACTGTCGAAAAGGACGGAGCAAGAAACCAAGTAACAGGTTTTAGACAGGGAAGAAACTTACCAAAGGGGTATTTATACCCCACAAGGGAACTTGCTGCTCTGCAGTTAGAAGAGAGCAGTTTAAGCCCAGAAGAAGAGATAGAATTAGAAGAACAAGCAGCAAATTATGAAGAAAATAGATACAGGCCACTGGAATATAAGAACCCAGTGCCCTACGCTGTGGGACGGGGAGCTGCTACTGCCCCCCCACCTTATTCAATACAGCCATCATGTTCACTCCTCCCTAAAATTGTGAGGAAAAAGCTGGGTATGGCCTTCCCAGTTTTTGAAATGCCTATAGAGGG
>NW_008357637.1:8884657-8973532 GCF_000622305.1 Nannospalax galili | reverse complement strand
AAATAAAGGGCCAGTGCCAGACCTGGGCAGAAAGGAACCCTCTACTCCCCAGAAAACAGCCCTCTCCCTGGTTAATATTCAAAGAAGCAAAAGGAAGAGATGTGGGTGAGGTCATTTCTGACAGAGCAGATCTGGGACAATGTCCACTGTCACCAAGGATCTCCTGACATGGCTGACTCTGTGGAGAGCCACAGCCTCCGCCGCCATTACAAGATGGCGCCGGTATCTGGACCTTCTTAACAGTAAACATCCTGCTGCGCCCATAAGGGGTGTGCACAAGAGCCTGCTCTCCCTCGCCTCCTCCCGTGGGGTGATCTCCAGCAACCAATCCGCTTCTTATACGTCATAGATGGGACCTTTAGACTATATAAGCAACCGCTCTCCCGCTTCTCGGCGTCTTCGGTCTTTAAGCTTCTAAGAGTGTAAGATGCGCATACAATAAACTGCTGCAGAAGGATCCTGACTTGTCCTCCCGCGTCGTTCTTGCCGGCGAGACGGAAAGTGGTCGGGGACACCCTAATCCTGGGAGTGCAGGCTCAGGTGGGTTCCTAGAACTTGCTGGATAACCTGTCTAGTTGAATAAGTGAGCTCTAGGTTCAGTGACAGACCTTTTCTCAAAATATATGGTGGGGAGACCTGAAGAAGACATCCAACATTGAGCTCTGACATACATACATACACACACACACACACACACACACACACACACACATACACAGGCACGCACACATGAAAAATACACACACACACACACACACACACACACACACACCACCACCACCAGGCCAGACATAAACAGAGGAGACTCATAAAGGCAAAGTCCACTTGACAGCAGAGGATGAACTAGAGATTTGTATCTGCTACAAGCCAAAGGTCTCTAGAGATGGCAAGCTTCAGAAGCTAACAGAAGAATGGGTGTGTTCTTCCCTAGAGACTGCAGACAGAGCGTGGTCCTGATAATTCATACTGTGTTCTTTTGAATTTTTTGCCTTAAGAACTATAAAAGAATACATTTCTATTGTTTTAAGCTGTGTGACTTATGGTATTTTGTTACAGTAGCCTCAGAAGAAGAATCAAAATCTTTTTTCTGGTTCCCTCCCAAATCTGAGTTGTTCATTAATAGACACCCAGATACACATCAGTCTTTTAATCCAACACTTCCAGAGTGTGCTGAAATGCCTCAGTCTTCTTTATTTAGATGAGGAGGTTCCCCTAGGTCCACATCAGTCAATCAACATCCATTCACCTTTTAGGTGACCCTTATCCCCTAAGTAACCATGGTGTTAGGAGCTCTAAGAAAACAAAACAAAACAAAACAATAAAACCATAAAGACATAGATTTGCTATTTGCCTGTTGACACTCACACACAAGAACAAGAAAGGAACAACACAAGGTAGTCTACAATCAGAGAGAGAAAAAAAAACGGGTTGTTCATTAAGGGAAACAAAGGGAAATTGTGCTTACCAGTAAACCAAAGTATAGATGTGCAGTGTAATACAGTGTAAGAAAGGAACAGAGAGAGGCTTAAGCAATGAGATTACTAACATACATAATATATATGACCTAACCCAAACAACATTGTCTCCTTGCTTTAACAGACACATGGAATACTTCATATTTTAGTGGAAATATGCACTTTTCCTGCTCCCATGGGACCTTTACCAAGGCAGACTACCTTCTTAACTGGGCACCATTTTAAACAAATTTGAAAGACTAATAATCACTGTCTGCAGAATTAATCAAGTGGCAATAAAATTCAGTTACAAAGAAGTAAAAGGCAGCTCAAAAATCCCACAGTATTTGGAAATTAAACAATATTTTAAATTTCTAGGGGCTGGGGAGCTGGTTCAGCAGTTAAGAGCACTGACTGCTGTTGCAGAGGACCCAGGTTTGATTTCCAGCACCACATGGCGACTAACAACCACCTGAAACTCCAGTTCCAGGGGAATCCAATGCCCTCTTATGACCTCTGAGGGCATTGCATGACATGGGTGCACTTACATACATGCAGGCAATACACTCATACACATAAAATAAAAATAAAAAATAAAATATTTTAAACAGCATTATACTTCTAAATAATCAATCTCAATGAATTGTAAACTATTTTTAGTAATAAAAAGTATAGCTTGTCAAACGTTATGGGAGATTGCAAAGGAAGTGGTTAGAAGAGAAACTATAGCACTAAATGTGTATTTTACAAAAAAAATTTTTTTTTTAATTCTCCTAAGGAAATTAGAGAAAGAAGAGCAATTTAACCACATTGGAGGCATAATGCAAGAAGAAAATTTAGTATAAATGACCAATGACACTGAAAACAAGAAAATACAGAAAATCAATGACCCCACAAGATTGTTCTTGGAGATCAATGGACATTGATATACCTCTAGCTTTGGATCACAGACTAAGGGTCCAGTCCATCATGGCAGGAAGGCATTGCAACAGGAGTATGAGGCAGCTAGTCACATTGTGTCTGCAATGGGAGGCAGAGAGATGAATGTTCCTGCTCCATGCACTTTCTCCCTTTTGTTCAGTCCCAGATCTCCCTCCCACGGACTAATGCCACCTACATTCCAGGTGGGTTAACCCCGCTCAGTTAATCTTCTCTGAAAATACTGTCATGGACACACACCCAAAGGTATGCCCTTAGAATTTCTTAATCAATTCAAGTTGCTAATTAACATTAACCATCACACCAGGACAAAAATTACCAATATCAGAAATAAGGATCATCATTACTGACCTATGGGCATTAAAAAGATAGTAAGAGAATCTACTAACAACTAAATGAAGACAGATTGGTAACTAAAATTAGTTAGGTCAGTTTCTTGACTGACACAAACTACTAACCTTAATATAAAGAGAAACAGACAGCATAAACAGCCTTATATCTATTACAGAAATTAAATAAATAATTGGTAACTTTCCCCCCCAAGATAAAAAAATAATAACAATAAAGCACAAGGACCAGATAGTCTTACTGATGAGGATACCAAATATTTAGGGTAAACATAATATGAATTACTAAAAGCAGATAAAGGTTTGTATACAAGAAAGGAAAAATGCATATCAACATCTCATATGAACTCAAACACAAAAATCTTAACACAATATCAGTAAATCAAATCCAATAACAAATATGAAGAATTATTCACATAGGAAGTAACATTTCTTCTAGGTATACAAGCATTTAGAATTCAAAAATCAATTAATTTACTACACCTACAGGAAAAAAGAAGAAAGCTTGACAAAATATAATGCAGGATCATGATCATTTTTAAAACTCCCAGAAAACTAGTAATAGAAAACTTCTTCATAAAGAACACGTACAAAATACCTACAACCAGCTTTCCATTTAGGGGTGAGGACTGGATACTTTCCCCCAAGACTTGAGAACAAAGCAAAGATGTCTTTTCTCATTGCTGGAAGTCATAGCTAGTGAATCTGGCAGGGAACAGAAATAGAAGGTACAGAGATTGGAAAAGAAGAAATCAAATAGCTTTGTTTGCAGATGCCATGATTTTCTGTGTAGAAAATTCTGAAGAATCTACCCAAACACTCTTTGAACTAATGAGTGGAGCCAAGTCACCAAAAGCAGGCCAGAAATAATCACATCCAGGAAAAACCTAGAGGCCAGGGGCTGTCAATAAGTGAGTCCCAGTGAAACAGGCCTCTTCAGAGACTGCGGCAAAGGCAGACAGTAGAGCCTCTACTTGCCAAAAACAAGCTACAGACATTACAGAGATTTGAAATCAAGTTATAACATCTGACACCTGTTTTTCCTCTCAGCGGCCTGTGATATTTGTGTGGGCTTTGACAGCAGTAAATTACTCACAGAAGACTGTTCCTGGGAGCAAGGGGATTCTTGGTGTGCAACAGAAATTAAATTTGATCATTTGCTGGCCATTGTCACTATCCAAAGAACCAAGAGGAAACTTCAGAAAAGATAGAACCCCTGTCTGGGTCTTCCTGAATGGTGAGAAATTACAATCAGCATTGTAGATATCAACTTTTCCAAGCAATTAATAATAATATCAGAAGAAAAGCCCTTTGGCCTCTGAAGTCACTTCCCAGAGGGGACGATTTGTCAATTTGTAGGTTACAGGACCCATAGAATGAATATGGCTCTGTAGGTAAGTACTTCCCTCACAGGGACAATGGGCTCACACTGCTGGTAGTATTCCTAAGAATTCTTATTAAAACCCACATTAAAATAGACCACCCATTTTATTCTACTTTAAAAAGTTATGCTTCAGAAAGTCATATCTTGGCCTAGTAATTAAAAGACTACACAGAAATGGCTACTTTGGCACTTATAGTTAAATAGAAACTTTTCAATGGAGCTAATTAGTTTGCATTATCTAAATGTTAAATATAAGTGCTTTATTCTTTTCTATTAAACATGTTCTTGAAGGTAATTTTTGGTCTATATTATATGTCATTTGTCTAAAGTAGAATAGCACTGTATGCTGTCACTTAAAAGAAAACTCACTGATATAACACAAAATTGAAGTATTGGGCTGGTGTTTTCAAAGACTTTGCCAAAATGATCATACACACAGTAGGGTGCTGTGAAGTCCCCTCTAGTACTTGGAAGTGAATACGTAAACAAGTACTTATTCTAGATTTTGTTCAAATCCATGGCAGTACCTTGCATAATTACACAAATACTAATTTGCTATTACAACAAAAAATGGATCACAAGGCGCCAGGCATTGTTGTACACACCAGTAATCCCAGCACATAGCAGGCAGGTAGTGGCAGGAGGATCACAAGTTTGAGACCAGCCTGGGCTACATAGTGAGTTTAAGGCCAGGCTGAGCTACATAGTAAGATCTTATCTAGAAAAAAAAAATCAAGGACTGGGGATTTATCTTGGTCGTAGAGCATGGGCCTAGCATAGCCAAGGCCCTGAGTTCATTCCCCAGGATTGGAAGAAGAGGAGAAAGAGGGTGGAGAGAGAGAGAGAGAGAGAGAGAGAGAGAGAGAGAGAGAGAGAGAGAGAAGAGAGAGAGAGAATTTCACAGAAAATGTCAGAATTAGAAAGCATATAGTCTCTATAAATATGAGGAATCGTTACTGGTTGACTTAGTCATGATTATGTAGCAGAATATGTGAACATTATTATCATTGTGAATGTATAAGAAGAATTTTATTTGGTTTTCTTTTGTTTGCAGTGCTGAGAATGGAACACAGGGCCTTGCAATGTTAGGCAAATGCTCTACCACTAAATGGCATCAATGTAAGACCCATTTTGGATTAAGAGTTTTGGATCTTGGTGAAACTTTGTGTGTGTATGTGTGTGTGTGTGTGTGTGTGTGTGTGTGTGTGTGTGTGTGTGTGTCTATGTGCCCATTTTTTAGGAGGAGCTCTTTTTTTGAGACGAGGTCTCCTATAGCCTCAGCTGGCCTGGAACTCACTATGTAGACCAGGCTGGCCTCAATCTCACTGAGATCCTCCTGCCTCTGACGCCCGAATACTGAGATTAAAAGAGTGCACCATTACGCTCAGCTTTCTAAGAGTTCTTATCTATATGAATTCAATAATGCATACAATGGTCAAGTGATGGATGATATAATCAGGTTAGAAAACACCTCCTGCTAATGGCTCCCATTCCAGGAGTAACCCAGAGCTGAGAAATGAAGAAGAACAGGTCATAGAGGGTTATTTATTTACATACATGCTACAGATATGCAACACATTCCAGTGTTTAAAATGGATGTTTGAAAGCCAGTATGCTTCAAATAACATATGCAAACAGCTGTTGGAATGAGAAAATACTGTTAAGATATGCACACACATGTATCAACTCCAAATATAAATCCATTTAAATTCCCTATAGATAGTTATTCAAAAGGGGTGATTTCTAAGTAGAACTTAGTGGTTACTTTTATTTTAATGCAACTGCAACATCATAAATCTTAGCTAAGAAGCAGCTGTTGTTTATTTTTTAATTTATTGGTTATTATATTTGAATTTTCCTTAAGTAGTAGATATAGATCCTTAAAGAAAGATTTTTTCCAGGTCATCTGTCATAGTTATGAATGAATAACTGATCGCACAGGAACAAGTGTTTTCAGCATTCATCTCTTCTTTATTGCCAGTATTCATGTGGACAGTGAAATATGTTTCTATTAAATATCTAGAAACAACAGAACCCACTTACCTGTATTCTAGTTTTAATAGAGCTTTTTAAAAATGCAATTTAACATTAGGTTCCTATAAATAAAACATCTTTAATGTGATGATCTCATTCAACATTTTGCAGATAAGAGACATTCTTCTTTTAAAAAGGGTTTTTTACATTGATTTATTTTGTATATATGTTTGCATGTATGCACACATGCACCATGGCACACACGTGGAGGTCAGAGAACAACCTGTGGAAGTCAAGTTTTCTCTTTCCACCACATGCATCCTAGGGACTGAATTCAGGCCCTCGGGTTTGGTGGCAAGTGCCTTTACCCACTGAGCCATCTAGTCAACCCAGGAGATTTTATTTTTGAGTGAATACTGAATCACAAATGCCTTTAACAATGTAATTCCTAATCTGGGAATGAGGATGCGTGCCTGGAAGTCTATACTCAAGAGGCTGAGACAGGAAGACTACCACAAGTTTGAGCCCAGTTTAAGCTACACAGCAGGATGCCATCTTAATAAACAAAAGTAAAATGAAATAAACAAGTAGCATTCCTTCAGTCCAACAGCTAAAGTCATCATGGTGGCTGTTCTTTGCTCCTGTTACAGAACCTTTGCAGAATAGTGGACTGCTTTCTGACAGGTAAAGCAAATAAAGACAGCCCCGAAAGCCAAAAAAAGCACTGACCTCTCAGGGTAGCATCCCCAGTCTCTGTGCATGGAGACAACAGGGCACAGTCCTTCCACCAGCCAGAAGCTTGGTAGGTTGGCTCAAACAGAATTTATACACAGTATGAAATCTTTATGGCTACTTTAATAACATTGCACACATATCTGAAATCACAGTATAATTGACATTCAAGTTCTATGACATTAGCTGTATACATTATTGGAAACAAATTATAACCATCTTCACTTTTGTTTTTTAACTTTCTTATTATATCCTTTGCATGTCTAATGTGAAATTGCTATTTAGATATAAAGGTTGAAATAAAACAACTCCTTGTTGATGTTGCTCTAAAACATATAGAAGCATCTTGCATCTTGTAAACTGGAAATAAATGGGCAGTTTTTGAAGTTGTCAAATTAATTGGACTGTTTAAATAGTGTTCATTAAAATGGTAGAAAACTAATTTTGAAATACGTATATTTAAGCCTTTAAATTTTTTGTGTGTATGTTTGTGTGTTCACATACACATGCACATACACTGTATATGTATGTGTATGTGTGTCCATCTGTGTGGACACGAGAGGCTAACTTCAAGTGTTATTCTTCCTTGGGTGTTATCCACCTTGGTGTTTTAAGACAAAGTCTCTCGTTAGGATTTGGAACTTACCTGATGGGGTAGGCGGCCTAGCCAGCAAGCTCTAGGAGACACCTGTCTCCACCTCCTCAGCACTGGGATGACAAGTGCAAGCCACCCTTGGCTTTTGAAAGTGGATTCTGGGGATTGAATTCAGGTCCTCATGCTTGCACAGCAAGTACTTTACTGACTGAGTCATCCCTCAGCCCACGTTTAAGCCTTTCAACAGGCTATTCATGCAGAAATGAGCACTCATCAATAGAAATGGGCTGTCTTGAAATGTTGATATTTGGAAGAGCTAAGGACCTAATGCTAATCCTGGATCTGCTACATAAGAGCTCTGGACAACTAAAGTCTCTGATCCAATGCTCCTTGTCTGGGAACAATGGTAGAAATTAGATCCCTAAAATTGCTTCTAACTCTCTTGGGTCTCTAATAGCATTAAGTACACAGTGTGCTCTTGGATTTTTTTCATTGGAACAAGAAGATGATATTTCCAAGGACTTGATGCTTAGGATTAAACAATCAGAGGCCAACAAAATACAGAATAAAATTCAAAGACATTTTTCCAGGAAGCAGAAGGCAGGTAAGAAAAGGATTTTCTTTGTTGGGAATAGTATACCATTTGGCACTCAACTCAAAAGTGATGTCTTTAGCCAATGGAGAAGAATATATATTCTACATATGTGTATATATATATTATATCCAGTTGGAACCAGTTAAATAACTGATGCATTAAAAAATCACAAGCAGGCTCATAATCCAGCCCCCAAAGCCCCAGCCTTAAAGCTCTCTAATACAGCAATGCCATTGGCAGTCTGTAACTTTAAGTGATGAAGTTATTGGAATGTAACACACAATAGTGTATTAAAATTTATTCTTATCTTAGAAAAAACTAGCTTAAATCTTTCCATTCTCTACAGAAATGCCACCTTGGTTGGGGATTCTCTTTTGGTATAAAGACTAATTATAAAAACAATAGTAATGTAATAGAACACAGAACATAAAAGTCATGTTAACATGTGTAGCATTCAGAAAGAACTTCATAGACAGACAACCTCCTAAGCCTGAGGCACTCTACACACAGACACCAACATGTCTAACTGATACAGTGTCTTAAAGAAGAGCTCAGTTTCAGGCAATTTTATAACAATCAGCTTTTATTATATTGAAATGTAGGCAGATTATTTTACTATTGTGTTCCCTTTTGAAAACTCCTTATACACATTTCAAATGCTTTCTTCATGGTCCATATAAATTAATGCTTTTAAATATTCTATTTCACTTTGATTCACTTTAGATCTTTTTTCAAGGAAAAAATGTGTTTTTGAGTCACTGTTCAAAATGAACTCTCCATATCACATCTAGAAAAATGACAAACAGAATACAGTTCATAATTTCCTTGAAAATTAAAACTTCAGGCCTGAATAAAAATATCGTGGCAAACAAACTCATATGTTGTTTATCATGTATTTATCTTTTCAGAGGAAGAAATAACATGCTTAATTAAAAACACAGATCGAAAACAGAAATTTGATTTTGTGAAATTGCTTGTTCTGGTTGTCAAGGTCACAGTAACCCTGAAAGTAAAGCATGCAGATTCCTGTCCGAGTGACACAACTCTATCCAGCCTTAACTTAACCTCTCTACTCCATTGTCCACCAGTGTGGCCAAATCAGAGGAAGCGAGAAACAGGATCACAGTCAAATGGGTCATGGCCAAACATGAAGGGTAAAAATAGTCCTCCAGCTCTCAGAAGCACCAGCCTTCAAAGTGAGCCAGAGGGCAGAGCAGTGGTTCTGTTATCCAACAGAAACAGCTACATCATTCCAGTCATGTGGCCAGACAGAGAACACAAACTGCAGTAAATTGTGACTTCATGCTGGCTATACATCAGATAATCAGGGCTCTGTGGTGGGTTCACTTGGTTAGATGCTTAATAAATACATGCAATAAATATAGCCTTATGTCCCCTGACCTGGTAGAGTGCTTTTCTAAAGATATTCAACATATCTGTACACATACCAGACAATGTTCTGTGTATAAAAACAAACTATTTTGCTTATGTTTTTGTGAGGAAGATGCCTGTATGCTTACTTAAGTTATTTAAAGATGAGGAAAATGTGGTATTTGTGGTATAATTCTCTGAGGCAGAATTTTTCAAGCTTGGCACAACTGACCTATGGGGCCAGTTACTACTTCACTGTGTGAGTTGTTCTATTCATTGTAGGATTATCAGCACAACCCATGGCCTTCACCCATCAAATACTTTTTTGTCCCCATCCTCAGTTGTAGCAACCCAAAATATCTTCAGAAAGGACCAAATAGGCCCTAGAAGAAAAATCATCTTTAATTGAGAACCACTCTTTGAAGGGTAAAAGTTAGCATATGTTTAGCCAAGACAAATACTGACATTTGTTCAGCAAAAGTTAGAAAATAAAATCCAACAATGAATGTGTCCTTCACAAATCAATCTCACTTCCTCTTCATCCTATTACCTTCTTATCCCTCCCTCCTCCTCTTCTTCCTCTTCCTCCTCCTTCTATTCTTCTTCCTCTTCCTCCTTTTCCTCCTCTACCTTCTATGACTACTAAGCTAGATAAATTTCATAATTACATGTTAGTTGAAAAAATTTGTTGTGAATGCTGTAGTTCCTGACATCTGCCAGCAAAATGATGATGATCACAATTTAAAATATTAAACAAGGTGCTGGAGAGATGGCTCAGTGGTTAAGAGCACTGGCAGCTCTTGCAGAGGACCTGGGTTTGATTCCCAGCACTTACATGGTAGCTAACATCTGTCTGTAACTCCAGTTCCAGGGGATCTGATGCTTTCTTCTGGCCTCCATGGGCATTGCAGGAAATGGGTACACTTACATACATGCAGGCAATACACTCATACACATAAAATAAAAATAAATTTTAAAAATTGTTTTAATTAAACAAAATTCAGTGGTTTAAAAATCTATATTCTCACCAGGCACGGTGGCGCATGCCTTTAATTCTAGCACTTGGGAGGCAGAGGCAGGCAGATCTTTGTGAGTTCGAGGCCAGCCTGGTCTACATAGTGAGTTCCAGGACAGCTGGGGCTACAGGAGATCCTGCCTCAAAAAGACAAAAAAAAAAAAAAAAAAAATCTATATTTTCCTAGAATTTTACAGGAAAAAGTATGGAGGATATTTTTTTTTTTGACATAGGGACCCCTAATGTTCTAAAAGTCATCTTGATTATTTCTGTTCATGTGTATCGGAAAGTCTCCAGGACACAGTTCCTTTACTCTGGATACCCTTAGATTCATCCATTGCAGAGAGTGAGAATCTGGTAGCCTAGGAACAAGTTCCTCCTCTTGTTGGGTCCTTTCTTCCACAGATGTGAGAATTGCTCATGACAGCAATATTTAGGATATTGATAGGAAGTCACTTTCACCAGTTGTGTTTTTGTTTTGGCTTTTGCTTTTCAGTCAAGTTGCTAGATACTATCTATCATTGGTAAGATTTTAGGAAAAAGAAAATTGACTTTGATTATACATACTTCTAAGAATAAACACTGAAATTATTGAGTCAGTGTCTCATATTAGCAATTTAAAATATCTTTTTATGTTTAGTACAAGGCAAAAATCCCAGTATTTCTAGAAAGTGCTACTTCCAGGAAGAAGATGTCATTCCACCCTACCAAGCGGCTGGAAGGCCAGAGTTACCAATTGCTGGATTCAAGGGTGAGTGCCATGTGCTACCTAGTGATGGTCAAGTGTGTCATGTGGTTTTTGCCTTTGTTTTATTTTCCAAATATATGATTCTCTATGCTTCCTTTCCCTAACAATCAGCACTTTGGAGAAGATTACGTGCTTAGATTATATATTTATTAGTCATAGAAACAGAGCATGAAGATTCCTGGGTCCAGGATGCATTTAAGTCTTAAGAGTAACAACCCATAGTTTGCAAACAATAGTTTCAGCTGAATTCTATTTCAAGCCATGTTCTCAGGTCTACAACAGATAAATAAATGGAATGTTTATTCATAAGGTAATACTTTTTCTCTCAAAGAAAGAATTAAGTGGAACGTTTCAGGCCAGAATTTTGTCCCAACCCTGGTAACAAAATCACTAAAGCAAGAATAGGCTGCCCACTAAATGAAAGGCAGGGACTAAAAACCTCTTGAAAAGCCAATTTCAAAGTTATTTATATGTGGAGCTACCCATAGTCCATATAAAGACTTTATAACTTTTTATTTTGTTAACATTTATCAATTGTACAAAAAACTGGGTTTCATTTCATTGTAACATTTTCACACATGTATTATACTTTAACCATAATCACCCTACTTTCTTTTATAGCCTTTGTCTTTTATAGGTTGTGAGGGATAGCGTTAGTTGTCAACTTGATACTCCTGGGTAGAGGAAGCCTCAATTGGGGAATTGCCGCCATTGGACTGGCCTGTTGTCATGTCTGTGGGGCATCTTCTTAATTATTGAGTGATGTGGGAGGGCCCAGCCCACTGTGGGTGGTGCCATCCCTGGGCAGGTGGGCCCGTTATATAAGAAAACAGGTTGTGAGGGAGCGAACGCCAAGGCCGGAAAGGACACGAGGTGCTTCAGGAGCCTCTGGCAGAGGCTCTGCCATGACCCCAGGCCCTTTAGTCCTACCCGCCCCAGCTCAAGGCTCTTCTGAAGGGTCCTAATACGCCCACATAGAGGTGCCTTCCCCCGACAGCCTCTCAAGCAACCGTGTGCTCGCAGGTGGGCATACCCCCTAATGAGTCGAAGGACCAGGAGCCCAAGCGATGGTGGAGAGCAGAGAGCATCAACAGGATGAGGACAACTACGAGGAGGAGGTTGGTGCAGCGGCTGCCAGTGCCGACTGCCAGCATCACACACTGGAAGGGAAGCCAGGATCCTTCTCCTCTTTGAACTCCAGCATTGAAATCCTGAAGAAGAAACCCCAGGAACTGATCGAAAACATCAATGAGAGCAGGCAAAAGGACCACACCCTCATGACCAGCTTCAGGGACAGCCTCAAGATCAAGGTCTCAGATCTGACAGAGAAGTTAGAGGAGTGGATGTACCAGGTGTACAACTACAGCAAGATCATTCAGGAAAGACTCCAAGAATTCACCCAGAAGATGGCAAAGATCAGCCACCTAGAAATGGAGCTCAAACAAGTCTGCCATACTGTGCAGAGTGTACAAGAACCTGTGTGTGCAGCCTGAGGTTCCCACTTCAGAGCAGAACTATAAAGATGGGTCCCTCTGTAGCCTCAGCTGTTGTGGAACTCAAGAGAAGTCAAATAAATCTCTGAGACTCAGTGGTTAGCCAGTCTAGCCAAATTGTCAAGTTCCAGTTTCAATTCTTGTCTCCAAGAATAAGGTTGAGTGGTTGGCCACCCATATGGCAACTAACTACCATTAACTCCAGAGTTTCAGAGGATCCCATGCCCTCTTTCCATCTCTGTGGGCGCTGCATGCACAGGTATGCTTACATACACACAGACAAAATACACATACACATAAAATAAAAATAATTAAAAAAATTTAAAGGTGGAGAGAAATAGAAGAAGACACTTGACCTTGACCTCTGGTGCAGGCTCATCCACCAAACATGTGCATGCACACAAACCTAATGTAAAAAATGAAGGGGGGGAGCAGGAGGAGGAAGAAGAGGAAGAGGAAGAGGAAGAGGAAGAAGAAGAAGAAGAAGAAGAAGAAGAAGAAGAAGAGAAGAAGAAGAAGAAGAAGAAGAAGAAGAAGAAGAAGAAGAAGAAGAAGAAGAAGAACCAAACCTTGAGGAGGAGGAGGAGGAGGAGGAGGAGGAGGGGGGGGAGGAGGAAGAGGAAGAACAAACCCAAACCTTGGCCTGGCAAGATGACTCAGCAAGTAAAGGTGCTTGCCACTAAGCCTGATGACTTGAGTTCAATCCTGGGCCCAAGTGGTTAAAGGAAATAATTGGCTATCATTTGTCTCCCTCTGGCCTCAGTGTGCTGTGGCATGGGAACAGCATGTCCCAAATAAATAAATGCAAAATAATTTTTTAAAAAAGAAAAGAAAACAGGTTGAGCAGGGGCCAGAGAATTAAACCAATAAGCAGTGTTCCTTCATGGCCTGTGCTCCAGCTCCTGCCTCCAAGTTCCTGCCCTGAGTTCCTACCTTGGGCTCCCTGAGGAACTGTGACCCGGGAGATGTCACAGTAAAATAAACCCTTTCTTCCCCAAGTTGGAGTTGGTCAGAGTGTTTCGTCACAGCAATGAAGAAACAAACTAGAACACAGGTATTATTCCAAAATGATAATTATATTAGATATTGTGTGTATGTGTTCATGTATGCTCATGTGTGTACATGTGGAGACCAGAAGTCAATACTGTGTCATCATCAGTCACTCTCCACCTTATTTCTATGACAGGGTCTCCCACTGAATATGGAGCTCACTAATTCTGCTTGACTGGTCAGCAAGTCCATGGGCTCTTCCTGTCTCTAACTCCCTGGTGTTGGGTTACAGGTGTGCACCACCATGCCTGACTTTTTGATGCATGCTGGGGATCAAACTCAAGTCCTGATGCTTGTATAGCATTTTACTGACTGATCCATATCCTCAATTCCTACATTAGGTATTTTTAAACACACAGACAACATTTATGAATAAGCCCAAATCCCATTTCTTATTTCTTATAGCCTGAATTTTAACGCCATTTATTTACCTAGACAGCCACATCAAAGGCTATTGCTTTGGGTTTATTCCCCTTCATACTCTTCTCACTGATTGTTCCAAGATACGATTTTGTTCTGGTCAAAAAGCAGCTTATACACCCTTGTGAAAGGGGACTACAGTCCAAAGTACGGACTTCCTAAGTACCAAGGAAGATGTGGGGTCACAGGTACCTCATTCAGCATGAGAATTCAAAATGGTGCAGCCACTTTGGAGTTCAATTTGGCAAACACTATTTTCCATATGATCTAGCATTCACAATCTGTGGTATTTATCCAATAAGTAGGACATTTTTTCCACACAAAAAACTATTAATATTGGCTTTATTCATAATGGCCCAAATGTGGACATCTCCAAGGTATCTTTCAATGGGAAGTGGAGGTGTGTGTTTCACACACACACACACACACACACACACACACACACACACACACATACACACAGTGGAATGTCTCAAGAAAATAAAAAGAATGTTAAATGCAAAAAGAAAAAAAGGAATGTTAAATGCAAGTCAGGCATGGTGGCATACACTTTTAATCCCAACACTCAGGAGGTAGAGGTAGGCAGATCTCTGTGAGATTGAGGCCAGCCTCGTCTACATATCAAGTTCTAGGCCAGCTGGGACTATAGGAAGACCATGTTTCAAAAAGACCAAAAGAAGAAAAGAAAAGAAAAAAAGAAAGTTAAATGCATATTAAATGAATAAAACTCTTTTGTAAAGGCTACATACAGACTTCAACTATATTATACTCTAGAATGTCAAAAGTGTGGAGATAATGAAAGTGAGTCTTGCCAGGGGTTGGGGAGATAATGATGGGGAAGTGAATCAGTAGAGATCAGAAGATTTGGGGGGCAGTGAGATTATTATATATGATACTGTATCCCACATTGCTCAGTGGAGGCTGCTCTGCCTAACATTAACAGTGACAGGAGTGGAAGGGCACATTCTAGCCCTGTTCGGACTTGTTCACTTCCCCTTCATTCCTCAAGTATGCTTTCCTGATACCCTTCCAAACTGTGATGGCAAACTCTGGATTCTTTCATCTGCTTGGCACGTCCAGCTGAATTTCCCAGCACCTCCCTTTTGCCCATGTCAGAAGCTATCTTTCCTCAAACTGGCCCTTTTCCTTAGCCCAGTAATGTGCACTACTGCACCCCCGATGCTTAAGCCAGAAACCCTAGCCTTGCTCTTGCTTCTGTTTTCCTTACCTTGGTTATTTTTGTCTACAGAATAACAGTCATGGAGGAAAATTTTGTTGTTTATTTTTCACTAACCATATTTTATAACTCTTAGTTTTTAAATTTTACACCTGGTTTTAGATACATTGTCATAACAATTTTTTTAGTAATGAAAGTAAGACATGCTCACAGTAAAAATTCAAATATCAGTATATAGTCTTTCACCCTGACCCCAAGGTCATTATATTTAGCTATCTAAAGAAAGTGATTCCTTTTTTGAGACAGGATCTCACTGTGTAGCACTGGCCTGGCTTGTGACTTGCTATATAGACCAGGCTCACCTTGAACTTACAGATCCCCCTGCCTCTGCCTCCCAAGTACTGAGATTAAAGGCATCTGCTACCATACCCAGCTAATAAAATAATTTTAATAGTTTCTGTGCATCCTTCCCAAAGCTTACTATGAATTTTCACTAAATAAATGTTCAGTGAGCATCTTCTATCTGGTACAGTTCTGTGTCTTGAGGCAGAGTTTTAAAGGTGAATTAGAAGACAGATTTTGTTGCTTATTAGAAATTACAGCACAGCAGGAGAACCAGATAATAATCAGGAAAAGGGCAAAGCAAACAAAGAGACAAAAACCTAAATAAATGGATTGTTGTATTGGAGAATATATACATTGCATATCATTCTGCAACTTGCTTCTCACCTACGATTATAGCTATCATTCAAGAACAACACATGGATCTAACACATTTTCCCTAATTGCCAGTTAATATTCATATTGTGATTATACCATAAATCATTCAATCATTTTCCTTTTCGTTAACATTTAAGTTGTCAAGTGTTTTCAACTTTCAACCATGTTAAAATAAACATGTTTATACCATACCTTCACGTTGTAAGGCATTTAGGCCTTTACTGACAGACACACTATAAATACTTTGAAGTTGGACTAGGGCGGTGTGCTGGTTTGAATGAGAAATGTCCCCCATAGGCTCAAATATTTGAACACTTTGCCATTAAAGTGCTGTTTGGCAAGGTCATAGCACCTTCAGGAGGTGTAGCCTTGCTGGAGGAAGTATGTCACTGGGGGCGGCCTCTGAGAGTTTACAGCTTGGCCCCACTTCCAGTTTGCCCTCTCTGCTTCATGTTTGTGATTTAAGATGTGGGAAATCAGCTTCCTGCTCCTCCTCCGTGCCTACCACTTGCTGCCATGCCTCTCCCCCAAGATGGACACATCCCTCTGGATCCATAAACCAAAATAAACCCTTTCTTCCATAAATCGCTTTTGGTCACGGTGTTTTATTACAGCAAGAAGAAAGTAACTAATACAGGTAGATTGTGCCATCCAAAATGATTTACCTGGTGAGTCTAATCTTTCCCTTGTGGCAGTATCTAGAGTTGTTAAAGAAAGTTTCATCCACCTGTGAGGTTCAACAATATTTTCTTACATAGTGAAAGCTTATTCTACATTGTTTGAAATGATTCCGTCTTCTGAACCAATAGCTTGTTGTACAGGCCTGTAAGTCCAGCTACTTGGGAGGCTGAGGCAGGAAGATTGTGAATTCGAGGCCTGCTTTGGTTACAGCGTGAGTTCAAAGCCAGATTGAAGAATTTCTTGAGACTCTATCTCCAAATAAAAAAGAGAGAATGGAGTTGTAGCTCAGTGGTAGAGTGCTTGTAAGGTGCTGAGTTCGATCCCCAATAAACATACCCCCCAAAACAGCCAATTGTTCTAAACAGCATTATGTACTAATGACTCCCTCAAATTGTCTTGGATCTATTACTAAACTCTCTGTTTGCTATTTTTTATATTACTATATCAATAACTTGCAGTTTGATTACTATAGTTTGATGGTCAGTTGTAATTTATAGCAAGTAAAGTTACTTTTCACTGTCATTCTTATTTTTTAAGAGATTCCTAAAAGTATGTTGCATTAGTGCATAAAACTCCCTATTGGTAGACATATAGATTGTTTCCTGTTTCAATGTCCTATTACAAATTCCTAGAACATGACTTTTCATTATTTAACATGATTCTCTGTGATTCTTCTTCTAGAGAAGCAAAACTACAGGGCTGTCTGAGAAATGGCTTATTCCATAAAGTACTCCACACAAGCATAAGAACCAGAGCCAGCAGGGTGTAGAGCACGCATTTGTAATCCCTGCACTGGGGAAGCAGCGAGAAGAGAATCCTTGGAGCTTGGTGGCCAGACAGCTGGCCTAGCATAATCTACAAGTCTTAGATCCAGATGAGAGACCTTGTAGTAAGTGGGGACCAGCTCCCCACAACACACACAGTATCGTACATGCAATTCACATTCATGCTGCTTCAAAATTAAGTACCATAACTCTATAATGCACAAATGTTAAGAATCTACTATGTAAGCCATCTATACCCTGCTAATTTATTTTATTGGTATTCAAACTTCTAGCCATAGAACCTTAAGGATCAAATTCTTAAACCAATTAATCTCCTCAATTTCTTTTTCTAGTGATAAATTTCTTTTCTGTTCATACTGCCAAACATGATCTCCCAAACTCTTCAAATAAAAGTCTTAGAAACTGGCTGTGTTGATACATATCTATAATCTTAGCACTTGTGAGACAGAAATAGGAGGACTTGAAATTGGAGACCAGCCTGAGCCATATAGCAAGACCCGGTCTCAAAGAAACAAGTCTTAGAGAAAGAGGCACAAGGCCGTCAGTTTGGCTAAACTGTTCCTAACAGCAAGCACAAAACATGGCTCCTTCTTCAAAGCCCCTTTGTGTCATGGACTCACTGAAGCAACGCGTAGCTGGGACCTTCAGCCTTGCCTTGGGTAGCAGCAGATTTGAATCTTCAAGGACAGACTTAACCATCATGCTGACCTTCCCCAGGGTGCTCACTGCCTCTTTTACACAAGAGCAAAAGGTAAAAAGTGTGAGGGCTATTCTAACACCAAAATTCTATAATCCAAGAACATAGTCATCAAACTGGAACTGGATTTACTTTCAAAACCATAAATTACTTTGGAAATACAAAGTTGTAATTGTAGTTAAGGTCTGTGAGAAAATGTGGAAACATTTCTATTAGAATACGTATGTGAATTTTGTTTAAAATTCTTAAGGATAATGTTAATCACTTCTCAGTCAATGCACAGAACACCAGGGTCCCAGGCAGAGCACAGACTCAGCCTTCAGTTTTAATTCCTACAAATGAAGTCCTAAGAGAGGTGATAGTTCCTAATGACCATTTGTACATTAAAGCCCTATCTGTGGATCAGGACGAAGTCCCATTCCCATTTCTAACTTTTAAAATACAGACTGTATCTCCTTAGTCCTTCAATCAATCATATTTAGTGATTGCTTTTAGGGCTATGTCCTTGACCTTTGTTTTAAAAAACTATCAATAATATAGATGCTATTTATTAAGTCACTGTATCTACAATAGTACATTGTGAAAGACTTTATGATCTGAACATTCTTTGGTGTAGTCTCTATAAAACGGTGCATTATATATGTTTTACTTTGTCATTAGACAAATTTCCTTTCTCCAAAGAGCCTGTGTGTTGCCCTCTGCTTCTTGAAAATTAAGCTTTTTCTAACTTCCAAAATGCTCACAATCAGATCAACTCTGTCAAATACAGTGGCTTTGCTTTTCATATCTCTTATATTTGTTTTTATAAAACAAATCTCTTGTTTTTATAAAATGCCTCGATTCTGTTGTTGAATGATATGCAAGCACCCAACCTCAGTTTTCTCTATGGGTTCTGCTTTATCTCACCCTACAGGCCACTCCTCTGACTCTGCATTCCTGAGCAATTAGAGGCCAGTCTCAACCACTTTGGCTCTTTTATCTCCTTGCATTGTTACACATCTCTCACTTTCCTAATATCTAAGTGAAGGAACTTCCATATTTATCTTCCACAGTTCTTGGCACATGGAAGACATTAAAGATTCACTTGAGAAGGAAAGGGGAAAAGGGAACTTAATGTGCAAAATACATGCTGCCTATTGTGAAGGAAGCATAAAGATCAGGCCTACTGGAAGCTGAAACAATGGCCTAGTGATGAAGGGAAATGCTTGACTTGGTTCAGATTCACAGATGTAGGGAGCTCTGTCAGAGCCAGGGCTGGAAGCACACGCAACTGCAAAGCATGACTGGAGAACACTTTATAGAGCCTCTTACAGGTGCAGGCAGGGCTCCCAAAGACTACCAGGACAGTGAGGAACTCTGGGCATCGCAGGCATTCAGAAATCTAGCTAAAAATAGAGAAAGAAGCAGTTTCTGGAAAGTGAGTACTGCAGGGAGAAGAGACCCTAGCAAGGACACAAATAGAAGACAATCACGGTCAGGCTGGAGGGAGCCAAGGAAAGCAGTGCCCTCTTCCCCCACAGCCAGGTAATGGCTGAGCCTTATCAGAAGCCAGAATGCAGAGGATGCCTGAATGAGATGAAGGGTGGTGGGTAATGACTGGGATGTGGGGTACAGGGCAGGTTGGTTGAAACTTTCTTTCCCAGTAAGGGTTTGCTCAGGAATTCTATGGTGATGACTAAGCAATTAAGAGGCAGGGAAGAGGAATTCAATCCTGAATTTGAAAAAGAAGGGATAAAAACAGAATAGTTAGAAAGCCCTACCTGGAGGCTGGAGAGATGGCTCAGAGGTTAAGAACACTGCTTGTTCTTCCAGAGGACATGGGTTCAGTTATGAGCACCCACACAGCAGCTAACAACCATCCATAACTCCAGTTCCAGGGGATCTGCCTTCTGAGGGCACCACACTGTAGAGGTACACTTACATGCAGGCAAAACACTCATACACATAAAATAAAAATAAATCCCCCCAAACATTTTTTAAAGCCCCAAATGCCAGACATAGTGGCACAAGCCTTTAATCCCAGCACTTGGGAGGCAGAAGCACATGGATCTGTGCTAGTCTGAGACTAGTCTGGTCTATATGGTGTGACCCTATTTCAAAATACAAAAAACAAAAACAAAAGCCTTAAATGTCTTGAAAATATGTACATGGTATTCAATATTTCACATGGACATAAACAATCACTTGAAGTTTGAACAGTCTATAAATATTTCTAAGCTTCACTTTGTTTTCAGAGACAATAGTCTGCCTGCAAGGTCTTGCTTATATTTATTATTTATTATTTTTATTTTATGTGTATGAGTATTTTGCCTACATGTATTTAAGTGCACCCATGTGTGCAATGCCTGTGGAGGTGAGAAGAAGGTGCCAGATCCTCTGGAACTGGAGTTACTCATGGTTGTTAGCTGCCATGTGGATACTGGGAACCAAACCCAGGTCCTCTGCAGGAACAACCAGTGCTATTAACCACTGGGCCATCTCTCAAGTCCCCCTTTTTAATATTTTTGATCCACATCAATTCTCTTAGTTTTGAAGGTCCACTTCTGAGTAGATGAAATATATTAAAATGTAACTGTCTTAAATGCAGCCGACTAGTTGGCATGTCTGCTTTTGTAGGCATTTGATAAATACCCATTATTTTCATTTTTGTGATTTCTTTGTGCATTTGAAATCAAATTTATTTTTCATCTGACAAAGACATTTTTGGTCCATCCCTGAACCCCAGGTGCTGTGCTTGCAGTGGTTGCTGGATAAAATGTATCTGGACACCTCCCTTCATCATGAAGAAGGCTTATTATTTGACAGGAATATTATTTCCACTGAGCATCTACTGATGGTTGATCTGGCCTGGTTTATGGTTTCCTGTTTCCAGCTTCCAGAAACCCAGTTTATTTCTTCCTTAAGATTCCAGTATTGCTTGGGCTTTGCTTTAATCTACACATAAATGTCAAATCACTTTCTGAAATCCTTTAGGGAAGGACATGCTGTGTTTCTATGACTTTTGGACTTCACTAAGGTTTCTTAGGAAATAGCCTCCTGCATATTGATCAAATAAGTATTACTAGGCACCAGAAATATTTGTCTTGTGTCATGTTCAACAGCAGTAAACCAATAAAATGACCATTGTATATCAACTTCCCAGCATCCTGGCACTGTCATGTGCATGCTGTCATTTAATCTTCCCAACAGCACTTTGAACTGGATATTATAATCCACAATTCACAAATCAGACTCAAAGACTTAAGTGAGCTCCCTATAGCCTACTTAGAGTGGAAGCAAGAATCCATGTGGCCCTGGAATTAGTGCTATTGAAAAATTCAAGACTTTTAACTTTTTCATTTCTTATTTTGGTAAAAGTGTCATACGTGTGTAAAATAATATTCCTGTCTATGTGACATTAGATGTATGGGTGACCATTAGCACAGGGGTAAAGAGTGGTAGAAATCAATTATTTTCATCTTGCTATTAAAGCAATTATAGCTCCATATGGGAAAAAATGGGACAAAGAACCTTCTTCTAAGTTTAAAGCAACAATTTCTTGCCTCCCTTGCTCTCCATTTAGCTTTGTCTGACTTCATCACTTAAGGAATGCAGGCAGGCACCCATGGGCACAAGCTGTTTGGCTCAGAGCTTTCTTCCCTAAGCACTTCCTGAACTTAGGTTGTTCTGCTTCCTTGTGGAAAAATAGCTCAGCTCTGAGCCCATGTTTAAGCTTTGAAATATTTTATGAGCAGAAAGGACTATACAGGCATATATACAGATAAGTGTTACTGTGCTTACTAAAATATAAACCTCTGGAGGGCAGAAATGTTTGTCTGCTATGCATTGCTATAATCCCAGCATCTGAACTGTATTTAACAGAGGAGCAACACATATATTTTAACTAAGTATAAGAGGTATTAATTTTGTTCTTTTTCCCTCAGAAATTACTCTTGTATTAATCATCGAAACTGTACCCACTCCTCAAATGACTCTCAGTAAGTTCTAACATTGATAAGTAGTTCTATATAGTATAACCAAAGTCTGCAACCAGCAGAGGTATAGAACAAGTTAGTTTGAGTTTTGCATATGCCCTAGACTCATCTCAGTCACAAAATAACAGCGACTTATTTGTAGTCTATGCAGACCTGGGTCTATAAGAGTTTAATAACTGCAGCTGATATTCTAAATCTATGGACTAGTACAATGCCTAGCACAAAGTCACCACTCAGTTGGCATTTGGTGAGTCAATAAAGAAAGACAGAATTCAGAATCATAATAATTTATCACAGTGTTCATCATGGAGCATATGCTTAACAAATATTTTTTACATAGCATTGAGTATAATGTTCAAAGGGAGAATCATGCCATGCATTCCAAAACCAAGGAGGTTTGATATTTGAATCGGCAGCTGCTCAGGATTATATCTATGTGACTCCTCTCCATTTAAGGGACTAAATGGAGATCTTACTGCATCAGCAAACTCTCCAGTCAGCAGCAGTTCATTTCTGTGAGGTTAGTTTGTATGCTCCAACTATGCCATACTCAATTTTAAAATGAGCACTTACCATGATATCACATACCATCTGATACTGCTTACAAATCCAATTAGAAAGCCTCTTTCCATATCAGTGTATTTGCTAATTATCTCTTCCTCTTCCTTTTCTTAACTCTGAATGTCCTATGAAAGTGCCCAAGGACTAGTATTTCAGTGATACTGAAAGGTCTAGAAAAGTTCAAGACCCATAAACAGACAGGCAGCTCAGGAGGATAGACTCATGACTTTATGTTTATAATAATATTTTCCTGGCTCTTTCAGCTCCATGAATTGTGTTGGAGTCAACATGACACAAGCCCCAGGATTCTCTTCATCTATTTTTTGTAGTTCCCATGAGAATGACTTGATCCCCATGTCCCCCCTCAAAAAAAACCCTAACATGACACTAACACACTCCACATTAGAACAAGTCTATAAATATGCATACACATGTATGCTGTGTACATACATAAACACACAAAACAAATATGTGTACGAATGAATTTTAAATAGATATCAAATTGTTGATTGCTCCCAAATGAAAAGTTCACTTGCTTTGCATTGTGACTGGCAGGTTGCCTGTACCATGAGTCTCTTATTAAAAGTAATTTTCAGAGTGTAAAACATGGAGCTGGTCATTTTTAAATAAGTAATGAAGCTGGCTTATAGCAGACACAGTCCAGGTTGGCAAGAAGCATGACACCACCAGTATAGATAGCACCATGTAGGTAAAGGAAGTCTATATTTAAATAAAGGCATAGTGTAAGCTTGTTATAGCCATACTGAACAGTTGTTGGTAAATTTAAGCTCTGTTAAATGTTAATAAATTGACCACTATATAAATAACCAGAAGGTATGCAAAGATTAGGAAGTTGAAAACTCCAATGCAAGGCCAATTTATTCTGCAACAGTGAACATCTTTATTATAAACATAAACTTTAAAAAATTTTTAATTCATGTCTATTTTATTGATAAAAGTGTCTTTCTGTCATCAAAAAGTCAATTTTCTTCCCTCTAAGATGAGTTTTACAAATCTCCCAGCTGAGCCATGGTAAAGGCTTCTTATACGCTCTTTTGTGCTTGAAATTAAATTCACTCCTAAAATAGCTGCTGTATCATCCCCTAGCCACTCCCCATTAGTAACAGTGAGCTCCACAGATTAGTAGACCAGCCTTCAGTGGCCGAGATAAAGAACACTATGGATGATTTAAATACAGGACTTTACTGTTCAGTGCGGACAGTGCATGTATATTTGTAAATATTAATAAACAAAAATGAAATCTGATTTTTAAAAAAATGAAGTCATTGTCCAATACAGACTAAATCTAAGCTAAGTGCAGATATTTGCCTTTTGACATCAATTCTTGCAGGAGTGAGAAAGTTAACTTATTAACATTGGCTTAACTCTTCTCAAAGTGCAAGTGGGTTCTGCAACTGGGTTTCAGAGAAGATGAAGCTTGTGCATAATATAAATTGCTTTACCAGCTAACATGATTGATAGGTCCATTTGGTGTGGTTTGGACAGCAGGGAACAGCAGCCCGGCCTGACTCAAACGACAGAGGTGAGGCTTTGGGGCTGTTTGATATGCTTCTGCCCATGGGTGCTCCCTGTTGTCACTTCTGTACTTCACACCCACATTGGGAGATTTTTACCGTTAGCAGTCTCACTCTTCTCTGAGCCTCAGTGAGGTTGTTTTTTAAGTACAGTTCTATTTCCTGGCTAAAGCCACTTTTGGAGAAGCTAAACTTAGCACTGCCAATCAGAAGAACAGGTGGTATGTGACTCTACCAAATAGGTCCTCTCCCACCATGCTTCCCCAAGACAGCCAATCACCAGGGCCAGGCCAGGAGGATGTGGGCCTGTCAGCAGATTTGGGGAATATAAGGGCCAGCCAGACTCTGGCTCTGGAGCAGTCGTGCATTCCCGCCTCACCTCGGGTGTAGGGATTGCATAGAAAAGCAAAACTACACAGTCCTGACTGTGTGGTTTTGTTTTGAGGGTTAGAGGCTCACCGATTCATGTCGGAGATGGTTGGAAAAACCAACTCTACGTAGGACGTCGTTTCAGAAGCAACCTTGGGCTTAGTCCCACCCTTCTTAGGCACTCTTGAGAAATCAGGTGAGTGAGCGGCAGCTTCTTATTTTAACACCAGAGCTACTTTCAGATCGGTTTCTAGCTGTCAATTATTTTTGAGTGATAAATGCCTATGGTTAATTGTTTGGGAACTGCTTGTTGCTCTTACTGAAATACAATTTGAATCTGCTTATTAAATTTCATTTTATAATGTGAACTTTCTTTAAAAAAAAAAAAAAAAAAATCAAATGCTCATCTATCAGCCTTTCATTTTATAATGTGAACTTTCTTTAAAAAAAAAAAAAAAAAAATCAAATGCTCAAGTCTATCAGCCCGGTCACCAATTCAGAGTGTTTAAATGCCTTTGATTTTCTAAATTCTAAAACTTGGGGTCTGAAATGGTGATAGAAGTGTTTGCTTCCTCTATAAACCCTGTCTGTTGAGAATGTTCAAGGTTATATTACTCAGTGATAAAGTGAGGAGGACCAAGAATAGCTCTGATAAAATGCATGTGGTATCAGCTACACCCCATGACTTTTTAAGGGAATCAACTGCTGAGGTATCAGTTGCAGGACAGTGACAGAACACTTGCCTGCTGTCAGTCAACGCTGGGGGCTTATTTTGGGAGTGTGACATTTTAGATGCATACCTTCTGCCCTAGGCCTCTGGAAAAAGCAAGTGCTTAAAGAAACAAAAATCATCTTCCCAGACAAGAGGAATAGCAGACCAGTTGAAGCCACTTAATTTCAACATTTTAGAAATTTCAAATAAAACTACCGAATTGTTTTCTAAAATATTCCAAATCTTATTATGTATTTTAATTCAACTCACAATCCAGTTATATGGCATGAGATGTGTTAATACAGTAAGAAATAAAAGGCTTTTAATTTCTAAATGTACTTTGATTTCCCATCTTCCTGGAATTATATTACAAATTGTTAATGACTGTTAATAGATAAATACATAATTATGCATTGCATAGTTAATGAGACAACTAATTTTAGAAGCTGTACTAGCTTAGACAGGCAAAATTACATGTAAAATTTATTAATCTTAAAGATAACATGCTATAAAAAAGAGTTCTTCAGAAAAGATTTGTGAAAACTTCTGGATATTATCTGGATTGTTCTGGGTATGAATTTTGTCTCAGGAAATTTCAGTATCATTTTCTTTTTAACTAAGTACAAAGTTACAGCAAAGAAGAGCATTAGCACTAAGAAGATTATTGCACTAGGAAGTTGGCGTGAACAAAGAATTTTATGAAAAATAATAACGAGGCAATTGACAATTCAGAAATTGCCTTTTTATGTCAGAACAGTGGGAGAGTCAAGTTGAATAATTAGGTATTTATGCATCGGTAAATTTTTCACATAATCTCTGAAGTGCTTTATGCCACTTAACAAAGGACTTAACTGCAGATTTTCTGTTCACTTTGTTGTATGTCTCACATAAGAAAGCACAGGTCTTTCAGTTCACCTGAACTTTTCCCACTAGCCTTCCATTACTCACTTTGCACATTGTTCCCTACTAAGAACCCAAGTCAGCATTTTTCTTTCAGATCTATAATAAATTTTTGCCTACTAAATAAAAAATTTTCCTGAATATCTACTTCAGCACCATTAATTATACCATTAGGTAAAGCATATAGAAATGCTGAGAAATTGAAAGCAGTCTGTGCTGTCGAAAAACATTTATAGATTTGAAAAGACTTGCCAACACTTTTCAGATCAGCAAAGGAGTTGCAAAGTTCAAATTTTTCATTTTGGTGATGATTTAAAAGTATTGGGACAATACCTGGACCTTACAAACATTGATATAGGGGCCAAGAACTACTGGGAGAGAAGATGTTTTGCATACAAGGGTATCTTACATACTGAGTTGATGAACAGGTTCAACTTGTCACATCTTGCCTCCTGAAGTGCCCTTCACTACTCCCACATTATATCAGCTTTCTACCTCAACCTGATTTTCAACTATTGGTAAGATTGAATGTTCCTTCTTTGACTACTAGGGGGCAGTCTTTGCACTGGTTAGCCAATTTTCCACCCCCCAATTCCCTATAAACTCCCTACTTTGTGTCAGACTTCAAATCAACTCAAAGATCAACTGTTCAAGAGAAAGCAGCTTGTTGCTGTGGGACCATAGATGGCTAACAGAGTAATCTGGAGGAATACGTGTCTTTGTCATCTACCAAGTGGATCGAGAGGGGCCCTCCACATCAACATCCTCACTGATTTTTCTTTTCCTTTTCAGAGTGCCTAAAAAGATGACCACTCAAGCACCGACGTTTACGCAGCCGTTACAAAGCGTTGTGGTACTGGAGGGTAGTACCGCAACCTTTGAGGCTCACGTTAGTGGTAAGCCCATATTTATGCTTTCTTATCTTTTACTTCCACTCTACGAAGCTAACTATATTGTAGGCCTTGAAGCCAAATTTAAGCCCTGCTTTTGCTTTGTAAAACTAGCATAACACTATTGAAAAGTCATTTTAAGGACATACCATTCACAGGATACTGACAAAAGCTGACAATATAATGACTTGGAAATGCTTTATTCATATTTATAATTTCACAAAGCAAAAATAATTAGCATTAGATTAAAATTTGCTGTCAGAATCCAGCAACTAAGTAGAACCAAATTTGGTCATTCTATGTTTGGGTTCAGCTGCAGAGCCTGCCTGACTTACAAGAACCCTTGTGCAGTAGGGGTCAGCGACAGAGCTGCTGGGCAGACAGTTGTTTTATATGGGAAAATAACAATTCATCCAACTTTCCACAGGGCAGACGTGTTCAGTGACTAGTTAACTGTTAATTATTTTATTCTTTTATTTTCAATCTTTATTAAGTGATTTTAGTGAATTAACGACTTTCCTTTCATATTGAAATGGCAACAAGAAATACCATTTGCCGTCCCACTCTTTATATTAAAAGGGACAAACATTTGGGAATTTCCAGAAAAGGAAGTTTGGGGGGGGGTTTCGCCACTCTTTCTGCTTCATTCTTTGGTTTAGGTATGATTCTAGAAAATGCACGATTCCTAGGACCTATAATCATGTGAAAAAAAATGAAGATTGTCTACAAACTATATTATAACTAATTTCATTATTTAATGAATGTTTCCTTTGATAATACCTTAACTGGTCATGAAAGATTATATAGATTAACTGAAAATTATGATTAGTTCAAATTCAGTGCATCTGCATGGTCAAATCATTTTCCCTCTTCTTTTTTAAATTATATGGTTTTTAATAAAGATAAATAAAGTTTGCTTTTCATTTCTTTTTTTCTATGTTACATATGAGTCTGATTCATAACTGGATTAACACTTTACCTTGTACAAATATAATCACTCATTTGCTATTGTGTGGAAATCCATTCAATTTTCCTGACTTCCAAATAATTTACGCATTTGTCTTCAAATCTTCCACTTCTAAACTGTACAGAACACACACAATGTCAGTGGGAACTTGCCTCTTTATGGAATAGTGGGAGCCAGCATCTCCATAGCTTCTCAGTATGTGCCTATAAGTCCTCAGAAACACATCACAGGAACTATTTGATACCCATGAATTAGTCTAACAAATTATTCACTCCATCATAGTGGGAGATCTGTTAGTGTCAAGACAACACAGCAAACTTTCTAGCATCTTCACCTCCTACCTCAGGAGAGAGGTCAAAAGCATTTATAGCAAATGCAAAATACACATCCCCCGAATTAGCCTTACACCTTCCAAACACCTTCGCTAAAACACAAAGCCAGTAAAACAGTTCTTTATGGGGAATGAAGAGAAGCTGGCTTTTCTCCTGCAGCTCCAGCTTCAAATGTTGTTCTGAATGACGAGGTTTGGTGCCACCCTTCACACGAGTAACAGTCTGTCCATGTTATGATATTTTTGCTGCTGTCACATTTGAAAGTCATGTTCAGGAGCACAGTAGCGCCCTGAAACCACAGAGGAGGAAGGCAAGCATGCCCTCCTGAGGTCTAAACGTTAGGTCCTGTGCTGTCTCTGCGCCTCATTTGTTTCAAAGATGATACCACTCACTTTCCATTTCCGTTCCCTTGGCTCTCTACTTTTAGAAATCCCTCACATTATTTTAATGATGTCTGCTACATTGCATTAGATAGAGCCCTGGGCAAGAGGGCAAGAGATGAAAATTCTAGCCCTGTGTGTGCCACTGCTGACTCGGTGACTTGGAAAAACCACTAAGCTTCTTGTGGCCTTAAGCTCCTACCCTATAAAATGAAGGAGAAGGTGTCTACATAAACTGCTAGACCTTCCTAATGGCCTACAAGTCTATATTTCTGTCATGTGACTGTCATGTTGTCTCTGTCACTAAGCGGGGTTTCACCCTGACTAACTTTGAGAGGCCATGCAACGATGGGAGAGAGAGGACATTGCGGTGCCCACTCCAACGTAAGTGTGAACTGCATTTGCCCTCCAGGTTTCCCAGTTCCTGAGGTGAGCTGGTTTCGGGATGGCCAGGTGATTTCAACTTCCACTCTGCCCGGCGTGCAGATCTCCTTTAGCGATGGCCGCGCTAAACTGACGATCCCCGCCGTGACTAAAGCCAACAGTGGACGATACTCCCTGAGAGCCACCAATGGATCTGGACAAGCGACTAGTACTGCTGAGCTTCTCGTGACAGGTAGCTGGTGGGGACCCGTCTGTCCTGGGCTGATCCAGAGGGCATCTCCCATACAGGAGGCAGTTCTCTCGGGGCTATGAGCACAAGGAGAGGCAGCTCCCAAGCTGAAGGAAGGCCCACCGCAGGATGAGTTTAAAATAAAGTGTTTGCCTTGTGTAATTTAATTCCCTTTGAAGACTAAGCACAAAGTAGCTGAGAATTAATGTCTCTGTACACATATCAAACACTCAAAAGTATATTGAAAAGATATTAAAAATCCTGTTTTTCAGTAACCAGAAAGCAAAGACTTGGACTATCAAGGAATAGGGAATATCCCAGAAATCACAGGGAATTCCCATTTTAACAAGCATCTAGGTAATCCTGATGCAGGTGGTCCATAAACAAGGCAACCATTTAAAACACGTTAAAAGTACGTAGCACATGAAAAAGGTAAATACTTGCTATTCAGATATATAACACCATTTCCCCAGAAAGTAATCACCCATCACCTTTGTGGGATTTTGCCATCCTTTACTGCCTAATATGATACAAAACATGTGGAATACAAATTACTTGTTACATAGAGATGTCTTGTATGAACTGCATGATGTCACATGCTCATCAGTAAACCACACCTTCACTGATGTCTGATTACATGGTCATAATTGACTAAACAGAAAGTATATTGAGTCACTTGGAGATGAGCCTTAACCTGCACCCAGAAAATCCAGAAATGGAAGAACAGAGTTGACAGCATCTGCATCTGCATTGGCTGCTTTTACTCAAAAAGACATCAAAGTTAACCCCGTCACCCTCACATTCTGGACCCATAGGCATTTCATCCTGAATGGGAGAGGGACTCATGAGGCCACACCCCTCCCTAAGAGACTACTAAAAGTTGATGGTTATTGAGGGAGGTGTTATTGTCTTTGGTGGTGTAGCCACTGATAAGATGCCCTTGCCAGTAACTACCCTCCCCCCAAAACTCAGTGGGCCACACACAAATGGAAGACAATAAAGTAGAAAGAGCATGCTGAGAAAAGCTGTAATGGAAAGGGGGAGGGTGAAAAAGACCAAAATTTATTATATAAATATATGAAATTGTCAAACAATAGTAAAACTTTTAAAGAGGAAACATTTCTTTCACATAATATAAATCCCTTCTTTCTGAAGCATAATTAACATCAAATCAGGCCATTACTGGGGTTAACATTTTTAAATGCATGTAATTATTTTGGTCATTTGAATATCAACCTAGTTGGAGGAACATTGCTTCTTAAATTGAATTAAATTTTAATGAGTCTTTAAGTCCTGAATGCACCAATTTTATCAACCACTGGCATTCACTTCAGTGCAACTGACCGGTTACATTAACATGTTAGTATAATGCATGATTCTAGGGTGAGAAGTGCCAGAAAGTTTGTCTAGAAATAGTATAACAATATCTAGACTTTTTAGTTAAAAAATAAACAGGGGCTGAAAAGATAGCTCATTGGGTAAGGGACTTACTGCCTTTGCAGGAGACCCAGGTTCAGTTCCCAACACCAACACTAGGTGGCGCACAACTGCCTGTAGCACCAGTTCCAAGAGATCTGACACCCTCTTCCAACCTCCACCGACACCTACATGCACATGGTGCACATAAACTCAAGCAGGCGAATGCACATGCACATAAATAAAAAATAGAAAGTAAAATAAGTGTAAAGAATAAAACAAATACTAAGCAAAACAAAGCAAACAAAATGAATTACAGTGGCAAGAGAGCCTTCTGTTCTGACTTCATTCTGGTTGTGGGAGCTGGGAGACTCAAGGATGTTGTATTGATGAATCACCCCCTGCTTTGGGATTCAAAGCTGTGATTGTTTAAAAGTACCTTGTTGGGAGCACCCAGATCCCCATGCCTGATTTTCTTCTTTGACCCCTGCAGCGGAGACAGCACCACCCAACTTCGCTCAACGACTGCAGAGCATGACCGTGAGACAAGGAAGCCAAGTTCGACTACAAGTGAGAGTGACTGGAATCCCTACACCTGTGGTGAAGTTCTACCGGGACGGAGCCGAAATCCAGAGCTCCCTTGATTTCCAAATTTCTCAAGAAGGCGACCTCTACAGCTTACTGATTTCGGAAGCATACCCGGAAGATTCCGGGACCTATTCTGTAAATGCTACCAATAGCGTTGGAAGAGCTACTTCAACTGCTGAATTGCTGGTTCAAGGTGTGTGCTGGAGGCTGAGAAGGGAGAAGGGAAGAAGCCTGGGTTGGGAGCACATGGGGCCAAGGGTTCACCTGCCTCCCTTGGGCGGGAGCCCTAAGAATGCTGGGGGCTGAGATCAAAGCTGCCTTTTCTACCCCCAGCAGAAGAAAGATCTCTGAGATTGTTCAGTTGGGATGTTTCGATGTACATCTGTGTGGTTTTGGCAAATAATGGACTTTTCATTTTATTTTATTTATTTTATTTTATGTGTATCAGTGCTTTGCCTTTGTATGTAAGTGCACCACGTTTGTGCAGTGCCTTCATAAGCCAGAAGAGGGTGTCAGATGGAGTTGCAGATGTTCATTAGCCACCTTATGGGTGCTGTGAATCGAACCCAGGTCCTCTGGAACAACAATAAGTGTTCTTAACCACTGAGCCATCTCTCCAGCTCCAATGGAATTTTACAATAAATGATTCTAAGTAAATTCCCCTCTAATGAGCATTTCCTATTTTTAAATAGAATTTATATTCACACAAAATCCAGAACATTCTGCAGTTTTCACATCGTGATGCACAGAGAGTTATGCTGCCCCTCTAGTCACACCTCACAGAGTGTCTTTTAGAAGAATCATTTTCCTTCCTAAAAGCTTCATCTTTCAACTTCCACAGGTGAAGAAGCAGTG
The DNA here is from genome assembly GCF_000622305.1 of Nannospalax galili. Classification (NCBI taxonomy): domain Eukaryota; kingdom Metazoa; phylum Chordata; class Mammalia; order Rodentia; family Spalacidae; genus Nannospalax; species Nannospalax galili. The sequence goes on along the minus strand of NW_008357637.1, from coordinate 8,941,263 downwards.
CCTGCTAAAAAAACAAAGACAACTGTGTCGACTGCTCAGATTTCAGAAACAAGACAAACCCGGATTGAAAAGGTATTTTTCCCACAGAACTGCTTCCCAGCCGGCAGGTGGCCGCTTCCCCAGCTAGTCTCCTTCTGTTGTCATCGTTTTATTCCTCCTCTGTTTTCATCTTTTTTTCATCACGGCCTCTGTTTTCATCTTTTCCAGAAGATTGAAGCCCACTTTGACGCCAGATCAATCGAAACAGTTGAGATGGTCATAGATGGTGCCACTGGACAGCTGCCACACAAAACACCTCCCAGGACACCTCCTAAGCCAAAGTCAAGGTCTCCAACACCACCTTCCATCCCCGCTAAAGCACAGCTGGCTCGACAGCAGTCCCCATCACCGATAAGACACTCCCCTTCCCCGGTCAGACACGTACGGGCCCCAACCCCGTCTCCCGTCAGGTAAGGCTTCTTTCAAAAGATTGAATTATTAAGGATTTTAAAATTAGGTGTCAGGCAAGCAGAAATGCAGAATGTGGAAAAGAAGAGAAATTCCTGCCTATGATCTTTACAAATCCTCCCTGTCCATAGGTAAATTGAAGAAAATTCGAGTTCTGAGTTTTTGTTTATAATCCATTCAACGAATGCATGCTTTAGGAGTCAAAGTCAAAGCATGACCCACGAAGATGAGAAGAATGCAGAATTTAGACTTAAATCCTCTTAAAATCAATCAACCAGACCATTTGCTTACAGTTTGATCTCAGGCAGTAGACAGAATAATAATCAACCACTACTATAAATAGCTCACCACATCTATGCCAAACTCTATATGCGTTATCTCGTTCAATATTGACAACTCTTAAGAATCATCATTCTCACTAGTCCTGGTAAGCAGCTAGAGCTCAAGAAGTTAGAAGGTTTGCCCAGGGTCTCAGCTGTGTCCTTTGCAAAATAAGAAGAATCACAGGAAGAATGATTTCAAGATGTTTTATCAGGAACCAATGAGATCATTAGTTGAAGGTGCCCCTTGAAAATAGAAAATAATTATTCAAATGCTCATATCCTCAAGTAGTAAATAAAGCCTTTGAAATATTTGCATATGTTTGTTTTGTTGTCTAAAATAATAATGGATTTCTATGCTTAGCTAAATTGTGTGGGCCCTGCACATTTATAGGTATTTTAGAAGGTAAGCCTGTATCCTCAGTGCTCAGAAATTATATAATCAAGTACAAATTATCCACAGCAATTGAAACTTTGTGATTTAGCTCAACATGATGAGGCCTTTAATATGATGAACTAAAAATTCAGCAAAATTTGAGCACACAAAAAGTGTATCTTAATCAATTTAAATGAAGTAAAAATCATGTAGACAAAGTTCTCCTGCTAAGAAAAAAATTTAAGTGGAATGATGAAATAGCTGGCCCCCCAAAAATCCAGATTTACTGTGAAATTACTGTAATCAAAGTAATATGATGGGACTAAGCTACAGCTTAGTGGAAGGAGGCTTGCTTAGTGTATGTGAGCACCTGGATTTGAGGCCCAACACTAAAACTAAAGGGGAAAAAATAAATAGAAAAATACATTAAGGAAGTAAAGCAGAGAATATAGAAATAGATTTATGTGTACACAAATATTTTAATCAAGGCAAATATATTTTGCTTCATAAATAAGACTGACCTAATTAGCTACCCTTCTAGAAGAAGACAAACATAAACATCTACTTCACATTTACTTACAAAATAAATACCACCTCGATTAAAATGTTAAAGCATTTTAAAGGAGACCAGCAAGATGCTCAATGGCTAAAGGCATTTGCTACCACAGCTGATGAACCGAGTTCTATAGCCAGGACCCACAGGGTGAGAGGAGACAGCAGACTCCCACAAGTTGTCTTCTGACCTCCATAAGCATGTCATGGCATACTTCTACCCACCCACCCCACACACATAAATGACTGAATAAACACATGATTAAAAATATTAAAGGGAAGAGAGAAAACTTGGGCAATGTTTATGAGGGATAGCTTTTTAAATTATATTTACATATTCACAGTAAAAATTAAAACGTCTCTATGGCAAAAGCAAGATCATTGCTAGACTAAACAACATATTTGTGTGAAAAAAATTTAAGTGCTCCTTTCTGAAGCTGTTTCATTGTCACTGCCAGAAAAATATCATAACAAACATTGACTAGCTACCATGTGAACAGTACCAGTCCATAAACAGCAGCCTGTACAGCTACACACGTTTATGCTGGATAAGACCCTGCAATCAAAACACAAGCAAATCTAAAGGGAAAGTTACCGTGACTTACCACCAAGAACTGGAAATACCAAATGTATTAAAAAGTTGCACAGATTAATTTCTCAAGGAAAAAAAACATGCAAAACGAGCTGAAAAAATGTAGAAAGGTATCAACAATTATTTCACTTAAGAGGCAGTGTAAGTGTCCAATAAATATGGTAAAACATGCTAAATATTTTCCAATCTTGTGTTATTTTTGAACACTAAAAATCTGAAGATATTGATCAGCAGTAACATAAGAACTCGAGCAAAAAGCTCAGTTTAAAAACTATGTCTAGCAATATAAAAAAAGTGTTCAATCTCAGGTTATAAAACATCTTTTTGAGACAGGGTCTTCCTGTAGCCCCAGCTGTCCTGGAACTCACTATGTAGACCAGGTTGGCCTTGAACTCACAGAGATCTGCCTGCCTTTGCCTTCCAGGGCCGGGGGGGGGCGGGGAGTTCAATCTCAGGCTAGCTCCAAGTTTGCATACCATGAAACCACAACCCAAGCCAAATGTAATCTTTTGGAAAGATAACAATTGTACTGTATTTTAGACTCAAGCCTAAGGGGTCATCTAGAATTACAGGCATTTTCTGACCCCATGGAGCATTTGACCATCTTAGCGTTCTGAGAGTTTATTAGTAGCAACCCAATTACTTAGTCTGCAATTTTTGCTTTAAAATAATTATAAAATATAAATGCCAGTTTGTGAAGAAAATAATGGTTATCCCAGAAAGACCACTTCCTAAAGTGCCCCATTGCTTAATCTTGATTTTTGTTGTAGATGAAGCAAGCGTATTTCATTGGATGAGATGCATTGTAGCTAGCTGTGACCAAGTGATTATTTTTTCATTGTAAGTGCAGAAATAAGCACTTTCCTGTAATGACTCAAATTACATTGATTTTCACAGTTATGGTCTTACCTGCAGCCTGCTGTTAATCACTCATGTCATGCTAATCATGTCTCAAGCTCTTTTTGAATTCAACCCACTTTACTAGGTGCATTAAGAACAAAGCAGAAGTCAAAACTTGGGAGTGCATGTCTCTTTCCTTTCCTTCAGCGGCTGTGAACCCTACATCATCCTAGTCTTTGTTATATTTCCAAGGCCACCATTTTTAGAATAGAGACATGTTTGTTAGATTTCCCTTTAGTTTGGTTATGATTTCATTTCTAAAATGTAAATTGATCTTTTATAAGAAAATTATTAAATGTTTCTTCATGAAATAGGTTAATGTAATGTTCTGCTAAGTCACTCAGTATTTTAGAAAAAATATCACTGTACCTTGAACTTAATTAAGATAATTGTTTCATTTACGATCAATGAAAACTAAACATCCTATGTGTCAGACTACATTTATAAACACAGTCCTTATGCAGTGTGCAAAAACAACCAAAGAAATGCAACTGTAAGGCAATCCTGCCACCTAGTGGGAATGGAGAGTAAATGAAGTTAACTGAAAAGTTAATTTGGGGAAAATATCTTAAAATGATCAACATATCCATAAAATCATTGTTAGAGATAACAAACTGTCTTTTTGCTCTGTATGAAGATTTAACACCCAAGCTCTCTAATTGATGATATTTACACTTTAGATATACCTAAAAAGCAAAACAAGGAATGCTGTCTTGGAAGAAGCCACTTCATCAATTTAATAATAACTTAAAAAAAAAAAAGCCATAAACTCATTAGGTTTCAAAATACCTGTACTCCACAGTAACTCTGAGGAGGTTATTAAAGGAAATTCTTGGTATAATGCAATGAAAATGATATAAATAGATATAGAGGAATGAAAAAGAGCTGTCCACAAACACTTCATCTACCGCAGCAGTTCGAAGTTGCACTGCACAGCCAGTATACAAAGAAATTCTGTACAAAGCTCAGCAAGAGCACTTCCATCTGGCCTGAAAATTCAAAAGATACAGATGTGAAGAGACTATTGGGAGATGAGGGAAGAAAGGGAGGATGGGATGGAGGACAGGGGGACTTGTTTAGCCAGGATGGTTATAGAAACCTTCATAGTACATCTATTAGACATCCTCCCTCTCCCAGTCAGAACTGGGAATACAGGGAAACTTAAGATTGCTGTATTGACACGGTCTTTCCTATGGCAATATATTATTAAGGAAGCTCCTTTTTTCCCCTCTCTCTCTCTCTCTCTCTTTTCCAATGTGAGGTGAGATGGGGCAGAAAAATCTATTGCTTACTTAGAGTTAAGTCTGATTCACTTACAGGGTTACAGCAGATAAGCATAGGGCTTATTGAGATTTAAAACAAATTGCTTTCAAGTGCATTATTTACCCTCTGAATAGGTTGTGGAGGCACGTGTTTAAACTCTCCCTTAAAGTGCTACCAGATTTTCATCCCATCATCCAAATCCGATTATGCCTGCTGGAGTTCCTCACTTTTCGTTTCTGGCCTCTGTCATTGGTTTCCAGGTCTGTATCCCCAGCAGGGAGGATCTCCACATCCCCCCTCAGATCTGTGAAGTCACCACTGCTCATTCGCAAGACTCAGACAACCACCATGGCCACAGGCCCCGAGGTGCCTCCCCCTTGGAAGCAAGAGGGCTATGTGGCCTCTTCAACTGAGGCTGAGATGAAGGAGATGACAGTGACAAGCTCTACTCAGATCAGGAGAGAAGAGAAATGGGAAGGGAGATACGGTGTCCAAGAGCAAGTGACCATCAGTGGAGCAGCGGGCGCGGCTGCCAGCGTGTCAGCTAGTGCTTCTTTTGCAGCAGGAGCGGTTGCTACTGGTGCTAAAGAGGTACAGTCAAAACTCTGCTTTTCTCAGTTCATGTGCTGGTTCCTCTGATCCAATTTCAGACATGCTGTTCGGTCTGTATAGGTTGGAGGGAAAATGCACAGAAAGATAAATATAACTACCTGGAGACCAAGCTTGGGTGTCATGCTTTGTGAAAAGAAACTTTAATTGGGTCAAAGACCAATCTGTGAGGCTTGCATAAAGTGTGGACTTTAATGATGCAGACCCTGTATCTCTCGGTAATACGAGATGGCTGTATATATTTGTTCACAGTAGTTCATGTTGCAAATATCCCATCAGGCATTTAAAAAGCATACTTGTTCATTGGAAATCCAGGTGAAACAAGAGACAGACAAGAGTGCAGCTGTTGCGACTGTTGTTGCTGCTGTTGATATGGCCAGAGTGAGAGAACCAGTTATCAGTGCTGTAGAGCAGACTGCTCAGAGGACAACCACGACTGCTGTACACAAACCTGCTCAAGAACAGGTACGTGTAGGGACACCAGGGGGCGCTCGCGGAGCCCGGTTCTCCGCTGCGCAAGCTCTCAACTCAAAGTCCCTGGTGAGCCAGTGTCCTGCTGAAGGCAGCACCCAGCCCAGCGTGCCCATACTTATTAGAACTTTCTGAGGAAAAAAGTTGCCTGAAATATCAAACGTGTTGAGGCTGTAAATATCACAAGAGCACACCAGGTCAGAAGGAATATCTAGACTATGTCAGACAAGTGAAAGTTAACTGTTGTATTTATTCAAGGCATCAAGGGACTCCTTAGAGGCAGACACATGCTGGCAGGAAAGGCTAGTTGAACAAAAGGCCACTCAAGGCTAGAGTTCAGTTGCTCTGTGAGCTAGGCATGGAAACTGCTATTTCAGGGCAGGCATTAGAGTTCTCGAAACTTCCCCAAGGACCTTCACTTTTCTTTCCTCAAAACAAATGTGACATTTGATTCATGGCTGAAAAAGGATAGAAAACCAAGATTGCGTCCCACCACATATTTGAATAGACTTTGTTGTAGTTCAAACCCACTCTAGCTTTCCTTCCTGTCCTCTTGTGTGACAGTTATACTTAAAACCTGATGCATTATTGCAAGTTTCTATTCAAAGTGCATTAACGTGTCTCCTTTTATGAACATCAGATAAGAAAAGAGGCGGAGAAGACTGCTGTGACCAAGGTTGTAGTTGCCGCCGATCAAGCCAAGGAACAAGAATTCAAATCAAGAACCAGAGAAGTAATTGCAACAAAACAAGAGCAGATGCACATAACTCATGAGCAGGTGAAGGTGATTTCTATTTGGAACTCCCTGATGTGCCAATATGGATGAGAGTATTTACTGTGAAGCAACTTAATCCTGGGGCCACATGTCTAATATTACACTAATGACATCTTTGTGTCACGTGACTATTTCTGGGCACTTGATACCATAGTCCCTTAGAATCACTAAGTGTTCATACTGAAAATAGAAATGAGGGTCTTATATAACTTTTTAATGACCACGTGAATTGATTATAGATACTTAAATGACTGTGGAGAAGGAACAGGCAGAATGAAAACAAAAAAGAAGAAACTGGTGCTACAGTAGGAGCAGGGAAGAATGGAAGAGAACACTGAATTCATGTTACTTTAAAAGCTTAGCAAGTGGGGGTGGGGTTAGAGAGATGGCTCAGTGGTTAAAAGCACTGGCTGCTCTTGCAGAGGACCTGGGTTTGATTCCCAGCACCCACATGGCAGCTAACAACCATCTGTATCTCCAGTTCCAGGGGAATCCAATGCCCTCTTCTGACCTCCACAGGCATTGCACAACATGGGTGCACTCACACACATGCAAACAATACACTCATACACATAAAATTTAAAAAAATAAATAAATAAAATATTTTTTAAAGTTAGCAGCTGCTTCCTGGCTCTTTAGGATATTAGCACATGAGTTTCATATGTGACGAATATCCTGGCCTTGGACCAAATGATCAGAAAAGATGAAAAGGTCAGTCCCACAATGGGAGGCATTTGGGGACAGAGTAGATAAGGCCTGTTGGTAAGGCTGTTGGCTAGTAGAGCTGATCATCAATAGGATAGCTTGAGAGGATACATTTTCAAGTCCCTTTCAACCATGAAATCGTGAGTTTCAGTGCTCGGATATCTGAGCATGGGAAAGAGGCAAAGGAGAGAACAGCTCTCTCTATATACTCCTTCCTTCAGCATCAGGATACACAGCTTCCTTTGGTGGCTAAGCATTTACAGAATATTTTGCCTAGGATAGATGCCAAAATTGTCTTTCCATTGTGTCTAAATTTTAGGAAAATCTTGGTCAAAGCCATTATAACGTTTAGAAAACAAATTCTGAAACAAAATAGTGAGAAATGCAGACTAAATTATCTATTCTTGGCTTCTCATACATGAAATAAAAGGGCAGGAAAATTTCTTCAGCCTTCCATTATAATATTATGTGTTCTAAAATTGCTTTCAGATGATGAATTAGCACACAGTTAGATTACCATATACTCACTTATAAAAGGTTCAACTCTTTTAAAAGAAGACTGCAACTGTCTTTACAAAACAATCAGTACTGAATTCAGCATTCTTTTTCCTATAAAGAGACTAACTTATGGTTCAGGCAGAGAACAAATATGATCACATTAATTATGATGAGATTATTTATTCAATGACATCTCCAGAAAAGAAACTTTACTCCTTGAAATTTGTTTCATTTTATTTTATAAACACTGTGATACCTCCATTGGAGAGTAGGAAACAATAAGGTTTTGTTTTTAATCATTGATTGCAGATAAGAAAAGAAACTGAAAAAGCATATGTACCAAAGGTAATAATTTCTGCAACTAAAGCCAAAGAGCAAGAAACTAGAATTACTGGAGAAATTACTACAAAACATGAACAAAAGCAAATAACTCAAGAAACAGTAAGTCCGATTTGATAAATACTTTGTGGTTTGTTGACAAATACCACATTCCAACTGGCTGCATGTACCTCATAACCAAAACTTTAGAATAGACTTTCTGCCATCTGTTTTCTTTCTGTTGTTTCTCTGTGTCTAGTGTTGAACTCTTCCACAATGGAAATTCTATCCTCAGGGCACTGTTTTGTGGACACTGTCAACTAGAAGAGAACAGGAGTAACCCATGAACTTTCAGAACATACACAAGCAGGAGGTAGACATCACCTCTGTCCACTACCCACAAATACCATCCATTTTTCATGCAAAGCTTGAGCCCTCAGTCTCTTAGATTGTGACATTCAACCTTTATACTGCTTCAAGGCACATGCCTGTGCATACCTGCTCACACACACATGCACACACCTTAGCTAAAAATGCTCCAACAGAACATCAGGGGGGAACATGCAACTGTTGGGCATCAGAGAAGACAGCATCCTTCCTGGGTAATAAAATGAAGTAGATGTGTAGGCTACTTTGTACAGCCACATAAAGATGATTTTTGAGGACACTATACTTGGAAAGGTTACTCAGAGTCAGCTGGCTAGGTTTCCATCACCTAGTCTTCAGTATAAAAGAGGCTTCCAGTGCAACAGAGCTGTGATTTCGGACATCGGCATCCCTACCACCATTGCCACATTGCAGAATGACAAGCTCAGCCAGCCTGTGGTTTTCAACGATTTGTCAGCAGCTTGGTGGGTTCCCTAACATGTCACCACATCTCAAAGATGTTACCTTTTCAGTTCTAGCACAATTTGTTAAGGAGCATATTGCCATAAAATCCACTCCTCAGGAAAACAAATAGGTTGTAAGCACATGCTTAGACCTCTGAAATGGAGTGTGACATTTTCTCCCTTGTCACTAAGCCTTCTGAATTCTGAATGTGACCAGATCATCTCATTGTTTCTTTTGTGCCTTTTGAAACTTAAATCATTTTACTCTATGAAATCAGGTAAGACAGGAAACTGAGAAAATTGTTGCATCCATGGTGGTGGTTGTCACTGCCAAGTCCACAAAACTAGAAACAGTGGTGGGATTTCAAGAAGAAATTGCCATACAAGATCAAATGCACCCCACTCATGAACAGGTGATGACCTCCTGCAGATGTGAAAGTCACTTGCATCATGTCACTCGTCACATTCATCATGGCTCTAAATCATCATGCTGTCACCGCTTCAAAACCTCATGAGCCTTTGCCACCACTGGCTTTAACTGTCACCTCTCATCTCTTAACTCTCAGGCTTTCCCTGGCTTGTGACTAATAGACTATAATTCACTTTAGTATCTCCCTATTTGTATAGGCACCAATATACAAGACAAAAATTATGCACCATTTATGGCTGTATTAGAACTCTGCATAGATGATAAGAATAATTGGCAATGGTATAGCATTTATTAGTCTTTCCTTTCTAATCACATTTTCTTTTAGTCTTATTGTTTTGTTTTCTTATTTTTATTTATTTACTTATTTCTTTTTGAGACAGGGTCTCACTATGTAGCCCTGGCTGATCTGGAACTCCCTATGTAGGCTAGGGTAGCCTCAAACTCACAGAGATCCAGCTGTGTCTGCCTCCCAAGTGCTAGGATTAAAGATGTGTGCTGCTCTGTCGGCTTTAGTCTTATTATTTTAATATTTTTGCCAGTGAAACAGTATGGATGATTGAAGCAGCCCAGATGATATACTTAGGTTTAATGAAGTATCTGTGAATAATACGAAAACGTTGCTTCCTTTTCCAGGAAACTTGTTTCTTTTATTAGAGTCTCATGAAATTTGTTGATATTTTCTTACCTTTTTAAAAATTGTATTACCAGATAATGAAGGAAACTAGGAAAACAGTGGTACCTAAAGTCATAGTTGCCACACCCAAGATCAAAGAACAAGATTTAGTATCAAGAACTAGAGAAGGCATCGCCACCAAAAGAGATGAAGTCCAAATAACTCAAGAAAAGGTGAATACAGATATTTGAGATGTGAAAAGTTCATCCTTTAACCAATTTTTAGTAAACCATTAATTATTATGTAGTATGAATTATTAATCGCTATATTCTTTTTTAAATCCATGACTAAAAAATAATAACTGTGTGACTGATTACCATTCATCTTCACTTCTGACTTTCACCATCTATAACATTTGCAGTTTATGTTATTCACTGTTGTTCATCGCATGGACATTAGCATTGCAGTTTACTTTTTCTTAAAGCGATATGGAAGCATCTAGAGATTATTTTGTAGCTAACATTTCTAAGTTCTGTGATTCTCATTCTCTGTGAGCACTGCCAAGTGGAAATTAATTTCTCCTGAGTATTCAACCCCAAATAACTTTGTCTTGCATCCCCACTAGGAGTGGGGTGGGGAAGGGTCATACCCAGTGTGTCTGAAGCCCCACATAACTTAAACTTTGATTTTACTGTAATAATCAGATGAGAAAGGAAATGGAGAAAACTGCCTTGTCTACGATAGCAGTTGCTACTGCTAGAGCCAAAGAACAAGAAACAATCTTGAGATCTAGAGAAGCGATGGCAGCTAGACAAGAACAAAGCCAAGTTACCCATGGAAAGGTGACTATTGCTACCAGTGTGCACGCCCCACCATAATATATTAATACAGACTCTTACCTGAAATCCCCGGGTATAATATATTAATATCAAGCCTCACGTGAAAACCTCATTACACTAATACCAAACCTCAAGATTCTTATTTGGGAGACACTATTAATCAATTTTATTTTTAGATAATTAAGCAATTTTAAACTAAAAAATCAGATTACTTATTATTGTTGACATTGCTACCTATGTCTTTCCCGGCTTTATTGTTTTTACCATTGTTCTCAAATTTTTATTAACATCCAGAAATTCCCCTCAAGTTGATAACTGAAATTGCATGCAGGCTACTTTTAAGAGACTCAATGCACATAAAAAGTAGTTGCGTAAGGAAGTAATGAATTTTACTGTGGAGAAGATGTGTGTTTAAAAGAGTCATAAATTCAAGATATTGTGCTATAATCTAAAGATTTAGTTCAGTAAATTACCTATAATTTTCTTCATATGAAAGTTCAACGTTTTCCTTCCTCTAAGTATCAGATGAGAAAAGAAACTGGGAAAATTATAGTGCCCACTGTAGCAACTTCTACCACAGCTAAGCAAGACACAGTACTGAGAAATCTAGAGAAGAGAGTGTTCAAACAGACCAGTTGCACACAAGCTGCAGCCATAAAAATTTGCACATATTTGCAGCCATAAAAATTCCATGATTTAAGCTATCTCCCATAACTGTAATTTGCTCTAAATAAGCTATTTACCTGAGTTTACGCTCTATTGGGACTTAGCAACGAAGGTTTTTGGATTCATTAGCATCACAGACTGTATTCTCGTCTCTGTTTCCCTCGGTGTTGATTTCTAGCACAAAATCTTCCAGTTCTTTTTTTTCCTAAGACATAATTTGAGATAAGCTTCAAACTTCCATCCAAGTCTAATATTTAATGGTATTTAAGCCTTCTAGAAGTCACCTGTGGAATAAGCTTTACCATGAAACATACTTCAAGAATGATTCGTTTTTATTTCTGTCATATAAATTTGACTGTTTTATTTTTGTTAACTATTAATTGAGGATGGAAGTTGAGAAAATATCTTTATGTAAGTTAATAGTACCCACTGCAAAACCTACTGAACCAGACACACTGCCAAGGAGGAGAGAGGGATTGGCCATTGAGCAAGAACAAATACATCTTCAGAGGAGGGGGAGGCTACCACTGTCGAGTGAAAAGCATTGCTTCATCCTGTCCCATCATCAGCGCTCTTAACTTTCACCTATCATGAGTTCATGTGTTCCTAGTCCTCCATTTAATTGCTTTACTGATGAACAAAATGTGAGAGATGGTTAGATTCAGTTCAGTTCCTCCAGTGGAACATTTAGCATTTCTAGTTGTGAGCGCCCAGATTAAGTCAAACTCTTCAATTAATTCTCAGCATTTATCTGGTGTAAATTGGGGTCTCCTAATCCAATTTGTCTTCCTGCTTATCTGAATTCCAAGAATAAAAAAGGATATTTAAGTCACTGAGAAGTAAGAACAGGTGTCAGCATAGAGTATTCATTTGCTGTTTCAAACAGGATATGGAGACAGATGTTGATATAGATTAATTCAAGAAAAATGTGCACATTCTTCCATGATTCAAAATATCTTAATCATAATTAAGACTTTTTTGACATAAATTTTAAATTAGGAACAAGATTTGTTATCTTGATTGTGTGAATTTTAGTCAACTGACATTTTTTGAAACTGAGTTTTCTCATTTCTAAAATAAATAAAAATAAAACTTTACCTGTTTAACTCATATCATAGCCTGTTTAAAAGGTGCAAATGAGATACAGTGAAAACGAAATTTCTCTAGCAAAGTAATATCTATGTTTGTACTAAAGTACTCTGTTGAAGAGAAACATTCAACTCTGTTGAATTAAAAACATCTATAAAGTTAACTAGTGGTCCATACTTTTAGCAAGTAAATGAAAATGATTAACTCACCTAAGTTTCAAATATATTTTGTAGTTTCTTCCAAAATGCAATTTGAATAGAAGATGATATTTCAATTCTTTAAAACAGATTAGATTATTTTACGCTTCTTAGAGGGAAACACTAGATGGCTGTTAACTATTAACTAATCCTGCCTTTTAAAGGCATTATTCATGCCTTATATGTGATTCAGAAAATACTTTTAAAGATACTCAGGTAGCATGCTTGAAACACATTTCAGATGCATGCTAGATCTCAGTCATAGCTGAACCTAAGAAGACTGAAAATTAATAAAAGAGCACTGTCTTACTTCTAAAGTACACTGGACAGTCATGGCTATGTAGTATCTTATAGTGTTTCCACGTATTGCATAGAATCAAAATGTGTGGGCCTCATCAGCTGCTTTCCTATCTTTAAAAGAAACTCCTTTTGCAAATTGTGTTCTCATTCATTTTAATCAGATTCATGGAAACAAGAAAATAATATTTGTCTCCCTGTTTGCTTTAACTCCCAGCAAAAATGAAAGTAAATTGAACTTCAATGTGAAAGGCTGTTCTCTGGAATGCAAACATGATAACACTTTCATTTCCATCACAATATTTTCATTCCTGTGTGTTAAGAGAGATATTTTTTTTCTAATAGGCTGAATAAATCTTATCCCCAGTGGATCATAAGTAAATTCATGTGCTCACTCTGATCAGGAGCTTTCATGTTATCTCACATTTGCATGCAGCTTGTCACTCTATAGCAATTGATTTTTCTGATGTGATGAGGACAATATTGAGTGTGCTTTTATCATTGCTGTCGCCATGTCAACACCAGACTAAATGATCAACAAGATAATAAAGATCATCAATGAAGACAATCCATTCCAAAGTTCTTATTTCCCAGTTGCTAATTGACTATCTTCCTAGCCTACATAAATTGCTTGAAATATTCAAAATATCCTTATGATAGATACATATATATATATATACACACACATATACAGTGTTGTCCTGTCTTATGTCTTGTGGTCTAGGATCTAGTATAATTAAGCAGAATGTAGCGTATACCTAAATAAATGTCTTTGTGATACAATAATGAAATATTAAATCAATGAAATATTATGTCTTAGATTTGGATTACTTTTTGAGCACATTAACAGTTCTATATAAGATGAATAGTGTGGACATTTAGACATCTGTCTGTTCTGAGTGACTAGGAGGAGTTGTCTCAGGAGGATAGCCCTGGGAGATGGTCAAGCCTGACTTTGGCATGACTGTCTACTAACTTGGAAAACCTTGTCTCCAGGTGGGCGTTGGGAAAAGGGCTGAAGCTGTAGCAACAGTTGTAGCTGCAGTGGACCAGGCCCGTGTGAGAGAACCCAGAGAGCCTGGGCACGTAGAAGAATCGTACGCTCAGCAGACCACGTTAGAGTATAAGGAACACATTTCTACCACAAAGGTGCCTGAGCATCCCCAGCGCCCAGCCTCGGAACCCCACGTTGTCCCTAAAGCAGTCAAGCCTGTCGTGATTCAGGCTCCTTCTGAGACTCATATCAAAACTACTGACCAAATGGGAATGCACATATCATCAGAGGTGAGTCTGCACTGCTGTGTTTTCACACTGCTTGGGGAAAGCAGCCTTACCTGCTGAAGTCACCTGGTGAACTGCACTGTCACTGAGTTTTATTTTACTGCAGATCAAGAAAACTACAGATCTCTCGACTGAAAGATTAGTCCATGTGGATAAACGCCCCCGTACAGCAAGCCCTCACTTTACTGTTTCAAAAATTACTGTTCCTAAGACAGAACATGGATATGAGGTAAGATGTGCAGTAGAATACAGAAATGGTTAACTCCAAGTAAATACCTGGTTCCAGATGTAGAACACTCCCGTGTAGGCCAGTGTGGGTCTCATTTTGATAACATGCCTTATCTATACTCTGGTGATCCCAGATGCCCCCAGGCTAGGCTTCTGAAATGGGCCCCATAGGACGAAGCCAGTAACAAGCAGCTATCTTCTTATGAAGAGACAAAATCCATACCAGACCTCTGTTTCACATTTCAGAGATGGCTCCAACTCGATTGCTTTGATGGCTACAGTTCCAATCATTTTGTAAAAGATGATATGTCATCCTGTCTAGTGATCCATATGCTGTTGAGACATTTCAGAGTAGCTTAGTCGTGAATGTATTTACTAATAAAGGAAGGCGATGAGACATTCACAAACTCATAAGCTCTAGATTGGCAAAGTGGAGAGTTACTGTCATGTGGAGGTTGAACTGGATTATGGGATGAAACAGGCCTGGGCTAACCTGCTTCTGTTTATCAGCTCTACCCTCAGGGAAAAGGAAGAGTAACTCGGGTTGACAGCACAGAGCACTCCTCGTATTAACTACTAGTGTGCTTATTTTAAGAACTTACTCGCTATGTCATCAAAGAATCTTGAGAAATGTATAGTGCCTATATTTGGAGGTGGTCTTGAGTACTACCGAAACCAAATAACTACACACACAGCAACAGAACAGGAACAATAAAGAAGTCATCAAAATATTTTTCTGTATTTGACCCTCCTCACAGACTTGTAGCTGAAATCCAAATACATGACCACAGAGTGCTTCTTAGAATATTTTAAACGCATTTTTAAATTCTCAAGTTTGAATTTCCCACTATGACTCCAAATACCCCATCTGACAGAATTGAATGAAGAAAATTCATGACTGAACTATAGAAGATCCCTCTGATAAGAGCTGCAAAATAAGGAGTGCTTACTACAACCCTGCAAAAGGATATTCAAAGGTTTAACTAAACAGGAATGACAAATAGCTTTTAAATTGGTTTATCTCTGACTTTTCATTAGCTCTAAGACAGATAATGAGTGAATAGAAAACTAGACAAAAAAAATACCAGCTCCCTGGGGAGCTAGACTGCGGCTCAGTACTGAAACGCTACAGCTGAGCACTTCGGAACAATGATGCCTTGCACGAGCATTCCCGTAACATTATTTTCCTACTCTTCCCCTCAGGCATCGATAGCCGGTAGCGCTATCGCCACATTACAAAAAGAGTTGTCAGCCACATCTTCTGCTCAGAAGATCACCAGATCCGTGAAGGCACCCACCGTGAAGCCGGGTGAGACGAGGGGAAGGGCTGAGCCCACCCCTTCGCCACAGTTTCCCTTCTCTGACATGGCGCCGCTGGACACTTACAAGAGTCAAGCTGGCATTGAAGTGAAAAAGGAAGTCGGGGTGAGCATCAGCGGCAGCAGCATCCGTGAAGAGCGCTTCGAAGTGCTGCACGGACGTGAAGCCAAGGTGGGTCCCTGAGTCACGTGATTTCTTGGTCCATACCCGTGGACCTGCCATTTCCCAGCAGCTGGCCAGGAGGGTGGTCTTCCTCCTTTCCTGTGCCCATGCTCAGTTTACCAAGTATGCTACGGAAGGAAGGTGTTTTTCTCAGAAATGTTTTATGACTCTGCATGCGCTAAAATTCATGAGATTTCAGAGCTTTTTGTAACTTCCTTCCTAAAAATCATAGGTAACAGAAACAGCAAGAGTGCCCGCACCTGCTGAGATCCCTGTCACTCCGCCTACCTTAGTATCGGTGAGTAAACATATCGATGACCTTGGCCCCCTTCAACACACATTAGCAAAGGTCAATTCCTCACACTTCCAAGAATGTGGCATGAGTGAGTTTACAATGCTGGCTTTCACATTGTACCCTATTTGACAAGGAAAATGTGATTTCTGTGCGGCAACTGCCATTTACGTATTTAACAGATTTAATGAGCTCCTGGTATGTGGAAGGCATTATTTCAGTGGCTGTAGAGATATAAAGTCCAATTGAGCCCTCTTTGAGGCCTTTGCCTTGCCATCAGAAGAAACATGCAGAAACACATATAGTGAATAAAACAGAAGAGGACAGGCTCCTTGGTGGGAGGGCCCTGAATGGATCGACTCCAGTTAGGGGTCAGGGAAAAGCTTTGTTGAATTGACATTTGCTGCTGTGCCTTCCAGCTTCTCTAGAACTTAAATATGTGCGAATAACAGAAAGCACTGAGTTTCCTTATTATGTGGTATTAACATAATTCCACTGCAGGGATTGGGATATGCCTGGCATTCATTTCAAATTGGGAATATTCTAGTTTCCAAGGGAGTCTCTAACTGTTTTGGAGTCCCGATTAAAATGCATCTTGTGGGCTGGAGAGATGACTCAGTGGTTAAGAACACTGGTTGTTCTTGCAGAAGACCCCGGTTCGAATCCCAGTACCCACACGGCAGCTGACAGCTGTCTGTAACTCCAGTTCCAGGGGATCTGACAGCCTCTTCTGTCCTCCGTGGGCACTGCACGACACGGGTGCATTTACCTACATGCGGGCAATACACACACACATAAAATAAAAATAATAAATGAAAAATTTTTAAAAATGCATCTTGTGGCAATTAAAATGTCCGAGTTCAAATCACATATCTGATATAATTCATAGGGATGATTAATGAATATACATATATAGTATATACACATAATATTTCCTTTTCCTTCTCAGGGCTTAAAAAATGTGACTGTCATAGAAGGTGACTCTGTCACCTTGGAATGCCACATCTCTGGATACCCATCCCCCAAAGTGACATGGTACAGAGAAGACTACCAAATCGAAAGTTCCATTGATTTCCAGATAACCTTCCAGAGTGGGATTGCTCGGCTCATGATCCGCGAAGCCTTTGCAGAAGACAGTGGGCGATTTACTTGCAGTGCTGTGAATGAGGCTGGAACTGTCAGCACATCCTGCTACCTAGCTGTGCAGGGTTAGTAGCTTCCTGGTCCTTATGACCCTGTCATATCTTTCAGCAGGCACACCTTTCCACAACATGTTTTCTGCACACCTTAGAGTGCTATACTGTAAGAATTGGAGGGTGGAGTATGGGGGTCCATCAACTCTCAGTGCTATGTGGAGTCACTAACAGAGCAGACTAGAGACTCACTTCAAGTGGCCTTTTGTCTTCTAGTGTCAGAAGACTTTGAAAAGGAAACAACTGTGACTGAGAAATTTGCCACAGAGGAGAAACGGTAAAACACTCTTGCCGATTAGTTGCTGTTCTAGCATGGTTTGCATGATCTTTCCTGTAGTCCATGGCTACCCAGAGCTAATAGGGAAGATGCTCTCTTTCCAGCTTTGTTGAGTCAAGAGATGTGATAATGACCGATACCAGCATCACAGAGGAACAAGCAGGGCCTGGGGAACCTGCTGCACCTTTCTTCATTACAAAGCCAGTGGTCCAGAAACTGGTGGAAGGTGGGAGCGTTGTGTTTGAATGCCAGGTTGGCAGCAACCCAAAGCCCCATGTCTACTGGAAAAAATCTGGTGTTCCTTTGACTACTGGATACAGGTAATTTAATGGTTGAATAACAGAATTCTCTGCAATGTGTGAGATACCTATACAGAGCCTAAAAAGAAGTCGAACTTGCTTTTTCCAGAAACCCCCAAATTTAGGCTCTCATAACAGACCCTTCATAGTTGTTCTGTGGAGTTTTCACATTTTTAGACAGTTTTTGGAAGGATGATTTTGTTTCCATTTTTTGTGGTACAGAGGATTGAACTTAGAACCTCCTGTATGCTAGACAAGTGCTCTAACACTTAACTGTATTTCCAAACCTTTGCAAAGAGATTTCTCGAGAAATAAAACAATGCAGTACAAGTAGACAGTTCTAGCCTAATTAATTTATAGTGCGAGTGGAAGAGAGTATTTTACACACACTCCCGGATGTGTTTGAGGGAATTTTAAATAAAGCACATTACAATTAAGTTGTAAAACAGTAAAAATAGAGGTTATGTAATGAAGAAAGCTAGTCATGCGTGAAAATCTGTATTAACACATTATTTTGCAATTGATTGAAAGGAAAACTTAATAATCTGAACATGTTGGTATCATATTATCATATATTATTAAGAATATACCATGATCTGAATACTGAGATATTTAGAATTTATAGTTTTGATTATGCTCATATCTTCAAATTAGCTAATGAAAGAGAAAATACCTATCACTTAAGCACCCCAATCACTTGCCAGCATAGGCACGGAATGTGTTTGGTCCCATATACAGCATTATAGTCTTTGTTTTCTTTTCTTTTGTTTTGCTGAAATAGGGTCTCCCTATGTTACCCAGCAGGCCTTGAACTTCTGGGCTCAAGCAAACCTATTGACCTCAGCCACCCAGTTTGCTGAGACTATCAGTCAGTACTAAGCAAATCTGAATAATGTTTAATATAAAAATCTGTAACTTGCTTGGCCCTTGTTACACATGTCATACATTTTTCTCAGTTTTCAGTATTTTTATGCCCACTCTTTGGTAGTACTTAACCATGTTTCTAATGATTACATTCTATGTCATTTACAAAAAAAATCCAGCTCTTTTACTCCCAAAAGGGTCATTTATGACTGATGCTTTTATTTGTTCATTTCCGTGAAGATACAAAGTGAGTTATAACAAACAAACCGGTGACTGCAAACTGGTGATTTCTATGACTTTTGCGGATGATGCTGGAGAATACACTATTGTCATCCGTAATAAGCATGGAGAAACTTCTGCTTCTGCCTCCTTACTCGAAGAAGGTAAGTATGCTCCTGAGTAGTTCCTGCATGCAGGATAGGAATTGAAATGCAGGAAAGCAGCTGTATGCTTGCAGAAAGATCTGCTGTGGGCCTCAGTTCTGACAGCTTGCTTCCACTTCTTTCAGCTTCAGCTATATAGAAAACATGCTAGACCACAAGGCCTTAAAAGCCATATGAAGGTTAAACTGCTGAGATCCTAGCTGTAGTTTCTATTTGGTGAAGAGAAGTTTCTTCCTTTCTACGGAAGATGCAGGCAGTCTAAATCCAGCTGCCTTCCTGGTCCAGGCAGCTAACATGCATGAGCACATGAAGACAATCGCAAACTGGAAAGAATGCATACTTTGTTTCCAGGAGGCCATCACTTCCTACCTGGCAAGCATGTACCAAGCTCAATGTTGCTGGAACACTGAGTATTTTACAGAAAAGCTGAAAATCAGGATTTATTAATGTTCAAAATTTAAAGAAGAAAAAAAAAGTAGCATTCATGCCAAACAAAATGTATTTGTGAGTCACCATTACTCCCTACTGGCTTTTCATATTTACAGTATACTATCCCAAATTCTGTCTCACTTGATCAACTCTACACCCCTTAGAGGAAGATATCTTTTTATCCTCACTTAGCAGCTACAGCACAGAAAACTGAGGAAGGTAAATGAATTCCTATAAGCCTCACTGCAAATGAGGAAGGCCTAGGGTAGATTCCAAAGGACTGACTGTTGCTATAAAGTTCTGTATATAATAGTTTCAGTTGTTAGTGTAAGTTTTGTTTTAAGATAACATTTAATAAATACTTATGGAACAATTTAGTAGTAGGAATTTGGGAAATCTGGCTTTTAGCTATTGACTTATCCTAGGTAGAGCTTGCCTAACTGCGTAGTGATAGAAATTACTTGGAATAAAAGCACCAAAATTGAATTTATTCTTATCTTGTAGCTGATTATGATTTGCTGGTAAAGTCCCAGCAAGAAATGCTTTACCAGACACAAATGACTGCATATGTTCAAGAACCTAGCATTGGAGAAATAGCACCCGGATTTGCATATTCTGAATATGAAAAAGAGTACGAAAAGGAGCAGGCCTTAATAAGGAAGAAGATGGCCAAAGATACCATAATGGTCAGAACTTTTGTAGAAGACCAAGTGAGTAAAACCATAAGAACCAGCTCAACCATTTCACAAATCGCACTTTCTTCTCATAATCCCCCAATTTTATTCTTTCATCTTCAAAAATCATTGTAGGTCCTAGCTCACTACTAACAAGTTTCTTTAATCTTCTCTACTGCACCTGAAATTTGAGAATTGGGGATTATATTTATAAAATAAAATGTTGACTTTAGAAATAGGGTTTATATATTCAAGAAATGATGAATATTAATATGGCATAACCAAATCCATAATGAGAAGTTCCCTCTGTCTGTATGATGAGCACCCCAGGTAGAACCCATACTCTGGGAATACCATTTTACTTAAGATGCCATAACTTTTGCTAGCAAAGGTGACTTTTATGTAGATTGAAGTTAGATCACATATCGAAACCTTCTAGATTCTTCTCCCAGCTAAACATATCAGTCTTTAACTTTGAAACTAATGCATATTCATAAAGAATTTCTATCAGTAAAGATACAACTTTTTAACAAACCACCATTTGTTTTTACTGTATAGGAATTCCATATTTCTTCCTTTGAAGAAAGGCTTATCAAGGAAATTGAATACCGAATAATAAAGACTACATTAGAAGAACTTCTTGAAGAAGATGGAGAAGAAAAGATGTCAGTTGACATTTCTGAATCTGAAGCTATCGAATCAGGATTTGATATAAGAATCAAGAATTACAGGATTCTTGAGGGGATGGGTGTCACTTTTCATTGCAAGATGTCTGGATATCCATTACCCAAGGTAAAATATAGATATGTGTGGAGGTATGCCTCCACACCACAGTAAAGATGCAAAAAAGCTATACTCTATTTCATCCTAATTTTATTCATACATGTACAATATTCTCTGTAGATTGCATGGTATAAAGATGGGAAGCGCATCAGACTTGGAGAAAGATATCAAATGGAATTTTTACAAGATGGCAGAGCCAGTCTACGTATACCTGTTGTCCTTCCAGAGGATGAAGGAATCTATACTGCCTTTGCCAGCAATATTAAAGGAAACGCAATTTGCTCAGGGAAGTTATATGTGGAGCCTGCCGCACCGCTCAGTGCTCCAATTTACATGCCCACACCAGAGCCAGTGAGCAGAATCAGGTAAGGCTTCTAGTACTTAGAGTAGTTTAGTATTTAAATTGTTTTAAACCATCAAATGTTCCAGTAGCAAATTTCTACTATGTGAAAAATAATTGAGATCTGAAGTGACACAGAAACTAACTTTTGGCAGTACTGATAAATGCCAAGAAATTTTGTCTCGCTCTTTGATGAGCAAAGAATTTTAATCGGTGTGAGCTACTATTTTTCTAGTTGTGTCTAATGTAACGATAGTTCTATTCTTGTTCATTTAACATGTGGTCCTTATGAATGTTATCCTTAATTTATATAACAACCTCACAATAGAGTGATTATCATTGCTGCTTTGGAAATGGGAGCACTGGGGCTCTGGGAGCCTTTGGAAATTCCCTGAGTTCATCCAACCTGTTAGTGGTGGCTGCAGCATGCTAAATAGAACCAGTCTGGATGTAAAATTTGCACTGAATTTTGTGTTATTTTGTTGACTAACCTAATTTCTATGTTTTCTCCTCTACTTAGATTTTTTTTTTTTAAGTACATTTTTTTGTTCATTTTGGAGACAGGGTTTCCCTGTAGCCCCACTTGGCCTGGAACTCATTATGTAGACCAGGCTGGCCTCCAACTCACAGAGATCCACCTGCCTCTGCCTCCCGAAGGCTGGGATTAAAGATGTGAGCCATCACACCCAGCCTAAAAAAATACATTTTTATTTTCCCATACATTTTTTTATTTGTTTAATAAACCAATGTACATTTATTAGCATAGTTTAGTACGCAGACCAAGAAAATCTAATAACTAATTAAATTAAGGTGCGAAGGAAAGACAGTATTAAAGACTGCTTAAGTCTTTGAGTCTGAGTACCTAGATACGTTAAATGATCAGGATTTAATCTTTAAGAAAAACACAGCTGGGGCTGAAGAGATGGCTCAGCGGTAAAGAACACTGAATATCTTGCAGAAGACCCAGGTTCGAATCCCAGCACCCACATGGCAGCTAACAACTATCAGTAACTCCAATTCCAGGGGATCTGACAGCCTCCTCTGTCCTCCGCAGGCATTGCACAACATGTGTGCACTTACCTACATGCAGGCAATATACGCATATACATAAAAAATAAAAGTAATAAATAAGATAGTTTAAAATAAGAGAAAAACACAGCTTTAAGGACAATAATGATGTATTCTACTGTGGGTCTCAGCAAGTTTGAGGTACTTTCTGAAACATGCTAGAAGTAAATTCTGAAATAACATTAACAAATAAGACAAAAAGAGATTTGTTTTGCTGTTTTTTCTATATGCTTCATGAAAACATTGTTTTGCCTTTGTTCTCTAGGTCTGTCTCTCCACGTTCAGTGAGCAGGTCTCCTATACGCATGTCCCCTGCTATGTCTCCTGCACGGATGTCCCCTGCGCGGATGTCCCCTGCAAGGATGTCCCCTGGACGCAGGCTGGAGGAAACTGATGAATCACAACTGGAGAGACTGTATAAACCAGTCTTTGTGCTGAAACCTGCTTCTTTCAAGTGTTTAGAAGGACAGACTGCCAGATTTGATTTAAAAGTTGTGGGTAGACCCATGCCAGAGACATTTTGGTTTCACAATGGTAAGTATGATACAATTTCGCTCATGAATCATTGAACACAGAAACAAGCATGTGTGTACATATCTGACAATTCAAAAAACGATTTTAAAGCCTGTTTCCATTTTTACTTATTTTTTTGACAGGCCAGCAAATCGTCAATGACTATACACACAAAATAGTCATTAAAGAAGATGGCACCCAATCACTGATTATTGTTCCTGCATCACCCAGTGATTCTGGAGAATGGACTGTGGTTGCCCAAAATAGAGCAGGAAAATCTACAATTTCTGTGATTTTAACTGTGGAAGGTAAAATAAAACAAGAGTTTTCTTTAAAAAAAATAAATTACTCAGTCACTTTACTTACAAACAGGCATTTCAGCACACTTGTTTTAAACCACAACCTTTCTCTTTCAGCTGTGGAACATCAGATAAAACCAGCATTTGTGGAAAAACTGAAAAATGTCAACATAAGGGAAGGTTCCCGACTTGAAATGAAAGTCAGAGCTATGGGTAACCCCAACCCTGACATTGTATGGTTGAAAAACAGTGACATCATTGTACCTCATAAATATCCAAGGATCAGGTAAGTTTGTAAAGTAATAATAAAACTAAACCTCTTATACAAATGCAATAGCCAAATAAGAAGCAAGTGCTACCAATATACTGATGATTTGCTTCTTTTTTATAGGATTGAAGGAATCAAAGGAGAAGCTGTCCTTAAAATTGACTCCACCATCAGCCAAGATTCTGCCTGGTATACTGCGACTGCTATTAACAAGGCAGGCCGAGATACCACAAGGTGCAAAGTAAATGTTGAAGTCGAGTTTGCAGAGCCTGAACCAGAAAGAAAATTGATCATCCCACGAGGGACATACAGAGCAAAGGAGATTGCTGCCCCAGAGCTGGAGCCCCTCCACTTGCGATATGGTCAAGAGCAGTGGGAAGAGGGGGACCTCTATGACAAGGAGAAACAACAGAAACCATTTTTCAAGAAAAAACTCACTTCCTTAAGACTTAAGCGCTTTGGGCCTGCCCACTTTGAATGTAGACTAACACCAATTGGTGACCCAACCATGGTGGTCGAATGGCTCCACGATGGGAAGCCACTAGAAGCAGCCAATAGGCTTCGTATGATTAATGAATTTGGATACTGCAGCCTTGATTATGGAGTTGCGTATTCTAGAGACAGTGGTGTCATTACTTGCAGAGCCACTAATAAATATGGAACAGATCACACATCTGCTACTCTTATTGTAAAAGATGAGAAAAGCCTTGTGGAAGAATCTCAATTGCCTGAGGGGAGGAAAGGCTTGCAGAGAATCGAAGAGCTAGAGAGAATGGCTCATGAAGGTGCACTTACAGGTGTAACAACAGATCAGAAAGAAAAGCAAAAGCCAGACATTGTCTTGTTCCCAGAGCCTGTCAGGGTGCTCGAAGGAGAGACAGCTAGATTCCGCTGCCGAGTAACAGGCTACCCTCAGCCCAAGCTCAACTGGTACCTCAACGGACAGCTCATCCGCAAAAGCAAAAGGTTCAGAGTTCGCTATGACGGTATTCATTATCTGGACATCGTTGACTGCAAATCTTATGATACAGGTGAAGTCAAGGTCACTGCAGAAAACCCTGAAGGTGTGATGGAGCACAAGGTGAAACTGGAGATACAACAGAGGGAAGATTTCAGGTCTGTCCTTAGGCGAGCTCCTGAGCCAAAGCCCGAGTTTCATGTACATGAACCAGGAAAACTTCAGTTTGAAGTGCAAAAGGTAGACAGACCTGTTGACACCAGTGAAACCAAAGAAATTGTGAAGTTGAAAAGGGCTGAAAGAATTACTCATGAAAAGGTGTCTGAAGAGTCAGAAGAGCTGCGCAGTAAATTCAAGCGCAGGACAGAGGAGGGATACTATGAGGCCATCACAGCTGTGGAGCTCAAGTCTCGCAAGAAGGATGAATCCTACGAAGAACTCCTCAAGAAGACCAAAGATGAACTCCTCCACTGGACCAAAGAGTTAACTGAAGAGGAGAAGAAAGCCCTCGCAGAAGAAGGCAAAATCACAATTCCAACTTTTAAACCGGACAGAATTGAACTTAGCCCTAGTATGGAGGCACCCAAAATTTTTGAAAGAATCCAAAGTCAAACAGTTGGTCAAGGATCTGATGCTCACTTCAGAGTCAGAGTTGTGGGGAAACCAGATCCTGAATGTGAATGGTACAAAAATGGTGTAAAAATTGAGCGGTCTGACCGAATCTACTGGTACTGGCCAGAAGACAATGTTTGTGAACTGGTCATAAGAGACGTGACTGCTGAGGACTCTGCCAGCATCATGGTCAAAGCCATCAATATTGCTGGGGAAACCTCAAGTCATGCATTCTTACTAGTACAAGGTACTTGGAAAATCTTTCATTTAACAATGCTGTTTCTCTATGTCCATAATATCTATCAGTGTATTTAATTTTCTTTTCTTTTCCCACTATTCAAATTGTGAGTTTAATTGTGTTCTTTTCTCCTTGTAGCCAAGCAATTGATCACTTTCACACAGGAATTACAAGATGTTGTTGCTAGGGAAAAGGACACCATGGCAACCTTTGAATGTGAAACTTCAGAGCCATTTGTCAAAGTGAAATGGTATAAAGATGGTATAGAAGTTCACGCAGGAGATAAATATAAAATGCACTCTGACAGGAAGGTTCACTTCCTCTCCGTACTGACCATTGACGCATCTGATGCTGCAGACTACAGCTGTGTGCTTGTGGAAGATGAAAATACCAAAACAACAGCTAAACTTATTGTAGAAGGTAAAAAGTGACTGCATCGTTTCCCTAAGTGTGAAGTCATTTTTTATTCTGTGATAAAATGAGTGAGATAATTTGCCTTTCCTAATAATAATTTTTAGGGGATTAGATATAAGCTTCATAGCAAGTGTCATCAATTTGTATTGTTATTAAGAATACTGAAAAAATTTTAAAATCATGCTTCACAAATGTTTTACTCGAAATATAGCTCTCTAGTTCCAAAAAATACAAAAATTAAAATAGCTTTTTTTACTGAAAATTTCTTAGTCCACTAGTAGGAAGATACTAAGACTATTCTTGAAATTATGAAAGAATTAAGATATATGTAGTTATGGATATATCATTGTCACTATCCACACTCTAGTTGCCTAACTCTCCTAAAAAATTAACTTATCTTTACCTTATACCTCAGGGGCAGTTGTTGAGTTCGTGAAAGAACTTCAGGACATAGAAGTTCCAGAGTCATATTCAGGAGAGTTAGAGTGTATTATATCCCCAGAAAATATAGAAGGCAAATGGTATCATAATGATGTGGAGCTTAAATCCAATGGCAAATACTCAATTACATCCCGCCGTGGGCGCCAGAACCTCACAGTCAAGGATGTAACCAAAGAGGACCAGGGGGAATACAGCTTTGTTGTTGATGGGAAGAAGACAACCTGTAAACTTAAGATGAAACGTAAGTCCTCCCACCTCTGACAACTGCAGTGTGCATTGGTTGTATTCGTTGGTAAAAATTATGACATTCTTCTCTCCCTATCTTTCACAGCCCGTCCCATTGCTATTCTCCAAGGACTTAGTGATCAGAAAGTCTGTGAGGGTGACATTGTTCAGCTTGAGGTCAAAGTCTCCTTAGAAAATGTGGAAGGTGTCTGGATGAAAGATGGCCAAGAAGTTCAGCACAGTGATAGAGTTCACATTGTGATAGACAAACAATCCCACATGTTGCTTATTGAAGATATGACCAAAGAAGACGCTGGAAATTACTCCTTCACTATTCCTGCCCTTGGACTCTCCACCAGTGGGCATGTCTCTGTCTATAGTGAGTGTTACACTGTTTTGTATCAATTCTTATACTTGTTTTATTTTTGTGGTACTGGATATCAAACCCAGGGTCTTGTGCAAACTAAGTAGGCCTCTACCACTGAGCTATACCCTAATTCTAGTTTTATGAATCCAATTGGCAAGTAAGCTAAAGAACTTTAAATAAGCAGAAACTTAAAATTCACTTTCATATAATGCCTTCTGTCTGTCTGCTTTTGCAGGGGTTGATGTGATAACACCTCTGAAAGATGTCAATGTGATTGAGGGTACCAAGGCTGTGCTTGAATGCAAGGTCTCTGTCCCTGATGTGACTTCTGTTAAATGGTACCTAAATGATGAACAAATCAAGCCTGATGATCGTGTGCAATCCATTGTCAAAGGCACTAAACAGAGACTTGTGATTAACCGAACTCATGCTTCAGATGAAGGGCCTTATAAGCTGATGGTTGGCAGAGTTGAAACCAGCTGTAATCTCTCTGTAGAAAGTAAGGATTGTTCTATGTAATCAATCACTATTTTAAGGATTTTATGTTCCTTCTGTAATAATAACTACTCAATCATTTTGTTTTGCATTAGAAATTAAAATTATCAGAGGTCTTCATGACCTGACCTGCACAGAAACTCAAAATGTGGTCTTGGAGGTTGAGCTCTCCCACTCAGGAATTGATGTCTTATGGAATTTTAAGGACAAGGAAATTAAACCCAGTTCTAAATATAAAATTGAAGCTCATGGCAAAATATACAAACTGACGGTTTTAAATATGATGAAAGATGATGAAGGAGAATATGCATTTTACGCTGGAGAAAATATGACATCTGGAAAACTTACTGTGGCAGGTTTGTAATTGATTGTTCAATTTAAGTTCTTATGTGGAGCAGTTATTTTAATTAAAGAAATTGTTTCCATTTCCCCCCACAAATTACCATCTGTTTCCCACTGCCAGGCCTCTGTTCACACTCATCTCTATGCCAATAGTACCCTCTGCTCCATCCCTATCAGCCTAAACTCCATTTGCCCACTTCCACTTTAGAGGCTGTCTACACTGTCAGTACCTCAGGTGTCATCTCTTCCATGAAACGTTCCTTAACCTCCCTACCTCTTACTCTATTCTCAGGATCACTTGATGACTCTCGCATGGTCCTCATCATGCCCTTGTCTTGTTTCTGTTTCATTTTCCCACACCAGAGTGTATATCTCTTGAATACAGAATTGCTTCATTTTCTTCTCTATGTACTCTGCAAGATAAATTATCAATAAGTATTTGCTGAAGTGAGCTTTAACTTTGTCTAAAAATGTTTAAGCATTCTTGCTTCTTCACACTTTTTTCCTGTTATTTCCTTCATTCATTTTATCATTCATTTTCCTCCATTCATTCATCTAGTAAATACTTTTATTATAAATGCAGTGCTATTCATCTGTGTATTCTTATGACGTGAAGGAGAATATGACCCTTCTCATTCAGTAGAAACCTTAGCTTTAAATGAAGAATCATGGCTGGAACACTGGCTCAGCCATTAACAGCACCTACTGCTCTTCCAGGACCCAGATTCGGTTCTCAGCACCCACATGGCAGCTAACAACCATCTGTAACTCCAGTTCCAGGGATCCAATACTCTCTTCTGACCTCTATGGGCATTGCATATGTGTAGGCAAAACACTCATACAGATAAAATAAAAACAAAATTTAAAACATTGAAGAATGAAGAATCAAAAATATAAACCATTTGTCAACAGAGAAGTAGAAATTATAATTAATATTTTTGATTAATTGCATTTTTGAGTATTGAAGAAATGAGATGTTATACTCAGATAAAATTCTTCTGGTATATAACCAAGTCATATGGTGAAAGTGTGTACTTACTTGGTATGAAAATTTCATGATTTATACTTTATCATGTAAGGTTTCCTTAGAGATTTGGCCATAAGAGACTTATAAAATAAAATCTCAGGCCCTACACTTTTGTAAGTTTAATATAAATATCATGATTTTAAATATGCAAAAACAAAAAGCTATAAGCCCCATGTAATTTCAGTCAGCAATTTTTTTAAGTACCTGTCATGGGCCAGCTATTACGAGGAGCTCAAGACACAAAAGTGAAGTAGGTATGTATTTTTTTCTTGAGGAATTCAGAAGTTTGAGGAAAACAGATACCAAAACAACTAAGTAATTAAAACCGTTATTTATTTCACAATGATGGGAACGGGGGCAATCGTGGAAAATTTTATAGGAGAGATGACATTTCTCAATCCAGTGCTTTTTTTGTGCACAGGAAATATATCTAATGTTTCTTTTACTAACACTAATGAAAGTTGGCTTTATATAATGATCTATAACTGTAATCCCAACACTTGGAAGGTAGAGGCAGAGGAATTTCCATGAGTTTGGGGCCAGACTAACAAACAAACAATAAACAAATGAACTGTTTTGACATTTTTGTTCAACAAATTTTCCCCAAATATCAAATATAGTCCAAGGAAATAATTCCTTTTTAAAAAATATTTTTATTGTTTTTATTTTATATGTATGAGTGTTTTGTCTGCATATATGTAAGTACACCTGTGTAATGCAATGCCCACGTAAATCAGAAGAAGGCATTGGATTCCTTGGAACTAGAGTTACAGATGGTTGTTAGCCACCATATGGGTGCTGGGAATCAAACCTGGGTCTTCTGCAAGGGCAGTCAGTGCTTTTCACTGCTGAGTCATCTCTCTAGCCCCAAGGAAATAATTCTTAAAGAATTAAATACTATGTTTTTAAACAGAAAGAATAGTGTTAAAGATATCCATGTAACATGCTATGTATTACAGATCTCAGAATTTTTAAAAAAAAAATTTTTTTAATTTTTTATGTGTATATGTATGTTGTATGCATTTATGTAAGTGTATCCATGTATGCCATGTCTGTGGAGGCCAAAAGGGGGCTTTTAGATCCTCTGGAACTGGAATTACAGATAGATGTTACCTGCCATGTGAGTGCTGGGAGCCAAACCTGGGTCTTCTGGAAGAGCAGTCAGAACTCTTAACTGCTGAGCCATCTCTCCAGCCTCCCAGACTTCTGAATTTTTTTAATCAAACGGTTCCTTTTCCTTTGCAAAATTTTCCCACATCTTTTTTGGTTATTACTGATGCTTAGAATAAGGGATGTCTGTGGCACTTTCTAAGTATGGAAAAAACTTCTGTGGTGCTTTCTAAATATGGGAAAAACTAATTTTATGTTCAAAATCATGTTTTAAAAATTGATATTTGATGTTTCACTATGCAATGATTTCTTTATTCCATAAGTATTTTTAAAGGATTCATGTGTGTCCTACCCTTTTTCCAAAGGGGGAGCTATCTCCAAGCCACTCACAGACCAAACGGTAGCAGAATCCCAGGAAGCTGTGTTTGAATGTGAAGTTGCCAACCCTGATTCCGAGGGTGAATGGTTGAAGGATGGCAAACACTTGACTCTGAGTAACAACTTCAGAAGTGAATCTGATGGCCACAAAAGGAGACTCGTCATTGCTGCTTCCAAGTTAGACGATGTTGGAGAATACACTTACAAAGTGGCCACCTCCAAAACATCTGCCAAGCTGAGAGTCGAAGGTAATAGCTTTATCCTGTCACATTCTACGGCTTTTTTAATTGTTACCATTTTCAAAGTCAAATGGTGAGTCATTTAGGTGACTAGACTAGATCCTCATTTCATAACATCATCATTAATTTTCTAAACTTTCCTTCTGAGCCTTGTATCAGAATGCATAAGCTTTCATCAGATGTGTTTATGTGATGAAACCATTTCTTAGAGCTATGAAACGGCCACAATCAGACGCTCTTGATTCCCTATTTCTCTTCCACCAGTCTATTTGGCTGGTAGTATATGGATATGCGAGCTTTATTAACTGAAGTATAGAAAAATCATTGCACAAGATCCATTTCCAACTGGATCCCAGATTTCCTAAATAACTCCCAAGTGTCTTTTAAAATGACACGTGATGTAATCGGAAAATTTTCAGTAACCACGATTTTACAAGATGACTGGGCAGTGATCATGATCAGGACTTCTTTTGCTTACCAGTCATCGTTGATGTTTTCTAAATCAATCTTTAATTCTTCTTCAGCTGTCAAAATTAAGAAGACTCTGAAGAACCTCACAGTAACAGAGACTCAAGATGCTGTCTTCTCTGTTGAGCTGACACACCCTGATGTCAAAGGTGTCCAATGGATCAAAAATGGAGTGGTACTGAATTCTAATGACAAGTATGAAATCTCAGTCAAAGGAACACTTTATTCTCTGAGGATTAAAAATTGTGCCATTGTGGATGAATCTGTCTATGGCTTCAAACTGGGAAAACTAGGAGCCAGTGCCAGGCTACATGTTGAGAGTAAGTTGGCATAAAAACATTTTAGAGGTAGCCAATCTATGATTACCATTGTGTTAACCACATTATTGAATTTCTCCAACTTTACTCCTTAGCTGTGAAGATCATTAAAAAGCCAAAGGATGTGACTGCCTTGGAAAATGCCACCGTTGCCTTTGAAGTCAGTGTTTCCCATGACACAGTTCCAGTAAAATGGTTCCATAAGAATGTGGAGATTAAGCCAAGTGACAAACATAGACTGGTCTCAGAGAGGAAGGTCCACAAGCTGATGCTGCAGAACATCACGCCCTCTGATGCTGGAGAGTACACTGCCATGGTGGGGCAGCTGGAGTGCAAAGCGAAGCTGTTTGTGGAGAGTAAGTACTGGGCAGCCTTCGTGCCAGTCCCCTTGATGATTACTGTTAATTTGCTTCTTTGTTTTTCTTCCCTACTTTTAAAAATGAAATAAATTGACTAAAATACTCTCTGATTCTCCAAAAGCACTACATATTACAAAAACTATGAAAAGTATTGAGGTACCTGAAACCAAAACTGCCTCCTTTGAGTGTGAGGTTTCCCACTTCAACGTTCCTTCTATGTGGCTGAAGAATGGTGTAGAAATTGAGATGAGTGAAAAGTTCAAGATAGTTGTGCAGGGAAAACTCCACCAGCTGATCATCATGAACACCAGCACTGAGGATTCTGCAGAATATACATTTGTTTGTGGCAATGACCAAGTTAGTGCCACCCTGACAGTGACGCGTAAGTTTATGTGTGTGTGTGTCTGTGTGTCTGTGTGTCTGTGTGTGTCTGTGTGTATGTAGATGGGTGTGTATCTATATAAGTTTTGAACAGACTACATTTTTGCTCCCTAACTAATCTATTCAAAAACTTTTAAATTATATTTTTGTTTTTTATGTGTATGATTGCTTTGCCTGGATTTATATAAGTGCATCGGTGTTCAATGCCTATAGAGTCCAGAAGAGGGGTGTCAGATCCCCTGGAACTGAAGTTATGAATGGCTGTGACCTACCACGTGGGTGCTAGGAACTGAACGTAGGTCCTCTGGAAGAACAGCTCTTAACCTCTGAGCCATCTCTCTAGCCCCTATCTAAAAATGCTTGACAGGCCATCAACTGTGTGTTTAGTCTGAGTTTTCACTAGTACGCCCATCTGCATAAAATTTCTTAATTACAGTAGCATTGAAAGTCTACCAAGAAAGATGCTTCAGTGTCTATCACTTAGTTTCTCTGTTCGTCTCTCAGTGGACCTTGTCTTGTACACAAACAGTATCAAAGTGTGAATTATAATCACATCAACACACAGATTAAAAACATTCTGGGTTTTCATTATGCTCCTGTTATAATCCACTTTGGGCTTACATAAAGTTGACTTGGGTGTTTTTTCTTTTCCCTTCTGCAGCAATCATGATTACATCCATGCTGAAAGATATCAATGCTGAAGAAAAAGACACCATAACATTTGAAGTGACAGTAAACTATGAAGGCATCACTTATAAATGGTTAAAGAATGGTGTGGAAATCAAATCTACTGACAGGTGCCAGATGAGAACCAAGAAGCTTACACACTCACTGAACATCAGGAATGTTCACTTTGGAGATGCTGCCGACTACACCTTTGTGGCTGGAAAAGCTACATCGACAGCCACGCTTTATGTGGAAGGTATGATTTCATGAATGTTGCCTTCATAGGAAAAAAATCAAATATACTACATAAAATGTTAGTCTGTCAGTTGATGAATGGACCAATAAAATGAGGTGTATCCATACAATTGAGATAGTAAGAAATAAAAAGGAAGTGGTAATACAGTGTTTATAATATGAGCAAACACTGGAAACTGTAAAATCAAAGAAGCCCCACACATATTGTATGAATCCACTCATATGAAATATCCTTAATACACAAGTTTATTGAGACACAGATCAATAGTTGCCTGTCTAGGGGGAGTTGATGGAAAGAGTTTTAATGTATGATGGCTAAGTGGGACCTGATTTCTTTCTGAGAAAATGAAAATATTTTAAAATTATGCTGATGGTTATACAACAACACATACCCTGGAAGCTGTTGAACTGTATACTCTAAATTAGGATTGTACAAACTTTTGGTTTCTCTGGGCCACATTGGACAAAGAAGAATTGCCTTGGGCCACTCACTAAAACCAGGAGTGTCCAACCAGAAGCCAACAGGTTGTATGAGCATGCATACATCTATTTTGTGTGACATTGTGACATAACATGGTCATGTTCGTGTTTAAAAATCATGCAGTCAAGTTACAAAAACTGTGTAAAAGCATTCTCAAGTTCAAGTAAGTTACAGTTTTCTGTTGGGCCCCATTCACAGCTATTGTGGGCAGCATCCAACCCCCTGCAGATGGCTGAATTGTATAGTATGTGACTTATAAATTACTAAGAATATTAAATATTCACTTTTTACATGCTGTTTTCCAGCTCGTCATATAGAATTTAGGAAACACATCAAGGACAT
Organism: Nannospalax galili; assembly: GCF_000622305.1. Taxonomy (NCBI): domain Eukaryota; kingdom Metazoa; phylum Chordata; class Mammalia; order Rodentia; family Spalacidae; genus Nannospalax; species Nannospalax galili. The sequence goes on along the minus strand of NW_008357637.1, from coordinate 8,907,688 downwards.
TAAAGTTCTGGAGAAGAAACGAGCCATGTTTGAATGTGAAGTTTCTGAACCTGACATTACTGTCCAGTGGATGAAGGATGGTCAGGAACTGCAGATGGCAGACAGGTCAAATATCTTGCCTTGTTATGTTGCAGTTGGTCCAAATTTCTTTTGAATGCCACACATTAAGCTCCAATTTCTATTCTACCCATAGGATAAAGATTCAGAAGGAGAAATATGTCCACCGCCTTCTGATCCCATCCACACGGATGTCTGATGCTGGGCAGTACACAGTGGTGGCAGGAGGCAACATGTCAACAGCTAACCTCTTTGTAGAAGGCAGGGATGTCCGCATACGAAGTATTAAAAAGGAGGTTCAGGTATTGTCTTCATACTGAATATTTTGAGAAATCATCAGTCGTCCTTAATCCCATCTTTAATTTTGGCTTTGAACTTTTTTAAGCACACTCTTTTAAAGACTGAAATCAGCTCCTCCCTCTTGGCTTAGATTCCTTGCAGCCTTCAATTTAGTCACAGTTTATAGTAATAGAACATCTAAATTATTTAATTAAAGCAACTATAGAAATTTCTAGCTAATAAATGGCTACTTGCCACACAACACCAATCAGAAAAGTGATAAAATGTAAATTGTGACATTCACACATCAATTAGAGTTAAGAAAATTTAGAAGGATATGGCATGTTCTCAGTTTTTTCCATGGAGAGGCAGGCATATAGGAACTTAGCATCTGAGAACACTTGCCATGAGGTCTTTGAGTAATCCCAGTCTGAGCAATGCTGAATTCCTAGTGAGGATGCTAAACATGCACTTTTGATGTCTGCTGTTTGCAGAGCTTGTTCTTGTGGGCACTGATCTTTCCAAATGGCTTAATGGGGAGAGTATGTCCCCTAAAATTCATCTTGAGTTCGGCTCTATCATATTGCTCCCCCAGAGAAAATCATGTTCTAGAAAATTTCCATATTGGAAAGCTTTCAATGAGAATTCAGATAATTCAGCTGTGTCTTCTTTCTTCCCCCCTCATGTTTAAACTAAGGATGGTAATTCTTAGCTAGCCCACAAAATTACATTTCATATGATATGAAATCAGATTAGATAGTAGCTTCAAAGAGCTCTATAAACAATTGAAAGCCCCCAGATGTAAAATGTCATCATTTCAGTTGTCATTAATTAAGGTGCAAACATTTAAAAGTGAAGTCATTGTTTCCTTAGACAGCCTTGCTCCTTAGCACAAGTATTAAGCGCGATTCTCTACAGAAGAGATTTGGGTTCTATTTGTCCAAGTCTATGCAGGAAAAATGAAAATGTGTTATAATCAGCCAACTTGTTATGTTGTGATATATCAGATTTTCATAGTCTTCAAATGATTTAGAAGTGAATTACGTAAAATAAAACCGGATTCATCTTCTGTTTTCTTTTCATGCTGTCCCATCAACAGGTCATTGAGAAGCAGCGTGCTGTTGTTGAGTTTGAGGTCAACGAAGACGACGTTGATGCCCACTGGTATAAAGATGGCATTGAAATCAATTTCCAAGTTCAAGAACGACACCAATATGTGGTGGAGAGAAGAATCCACCGGATGTTTATCTCTGAGACCAAGCATAGTGATGCTGGTGAATACACCTTTGTGGCAGGAAGAAACAGGAGTTCTGTGACTCTCTATGTCAATGGTATGTGGTTAGACTTTAATGTATCTTACTGTTCCATCTGGAATAATCCTCTTTAAAGCCACTGATACTCTGGAGCTTCCTGAGAAATTTCTAAAGAACCTATGGTACTCATCTGGATGCATCTGCATTTGTGTGCACATTAAGCCTGTGGGAAAAGGAGAACAACTGTTAAAAGAACTATAGAGATGTTCTTTCCAGGAAGCATCTGATGGCCAGATCCTCATTTGATTGACACTACTGAACAGTTAAGATTTATTCCAGATGGGTTTCCAGATACAGCATTAAGCCATCTTAGTTCTCTGCCCTAATCACTTAAGTGTGAATAGCACTACTACCACAATAGGGTATGGAATGCCTGAGACAATTCAAAGAACTTCCTTGAGACCATAGAGTGCCTAGGGAGCCACAGGCAGTATGGAATGAGGCTTTCTCTAAGATCAGGGCTTCTTCTTTGGAAGTGGAATTCCATATGCTACAAACCCTTCGAGGAACTTCATAACAGTCCTCAGGAGAGTGCCATTAGACTTCTGCTTCCCTCATCACCCTAGCTCTGAATCTAATGCTGGCCAAGATCTGAGACTAACCTAGACACATAGAGAATAGAACCTGCCTTCCCATCCCCATCTTGGGCTATATCTCTGAGCAACATTTCTCTGATTCAAGTGGAGGTGGCGTTGTCTCAGCATTCATAAAGATGAGCCCTTTCCCAGAATTCACTGTGTCCCTAAGACAAGCCAGTGGCCATGCATCCAGTTTTCCTTTTCCTCTGCACTAGTAGCAGAGAAACAGAAACAGAGAAGTAAAGTTTTTTTCCCATAGTAGTGCCAGACACCAGCCTCTCATAAACCCTTTCTCCCTTTTTGCGGGTTTTGTGATCTACCTAGGTTCCCTCATCCAACACTAAGAATATACACTAATCAGACAAATCATAAAGCTGAATTTGCTAAATGTACTTAATTGTATTTTACTGATATGAAATGATTGTCATTTAATACGTACTGATTGCATTCCACTGGCATCAACAAAATGCCAGCAACATTTCTACAATACTTGCAAAGCAAACAGACCTGCATGGGATAAGCCCCTTCACCATGTTAATTCACTCAAATGACTTTTAAAAATAGGCAGAACATGGAAAGCATTCAAGAGGTCATTTAGAGGTCTATTGTGCCCCAACCTGAACCAGAGCCTCCGTGTTATACTTACATACCTGACTCACACAAACATCTTTCTGAAGTTATTACTTTTACTTAAGAGGAAAGTTCCTTCTTAGAACAAAAAAATTCTGATATTCCAAGATACTTAAAGATTACGCAGCTCCAAGATTTCGTCTCCGGGCACAAAACCACCTTGAACCAAATTAATGCAGTGTTTGGCATGCTGCCCTCCCTTTCCACTCTTTCATGGGCTGTTTTCTGTCATTTTCTTCCAGCTCCCGAACCACCCCAAGTCCTGCAGGAGCTCCAGCCTGTCACTGTGCAGTCTGGCAAGCCTGCTCGCTTCTGTGCCGTGATATCTGGTAGACCACAGCCCAAAATTTCCTGGTACAAGGAGGAGCAGCAGCTTTCCACTGGTTTCAAATGCAAATTTCTTCATGATGGGCAAGAGTACACGCTTTTGCTCATCGAAGCCTTCCCAGAGGACGCGGCTGTCTACACCTGTGAAGCCAAGAACGACTATGGAGTGGCCACAACCTCAGCTTCCCTTTCTGTGGAAGGTAGGGATACCCTGCGACTTCCCAACTGAAAGAGACCCTCAGAAGCAAGCTCCTGAGCTCTCCCAGGGTGCTTATGTTACAATTTGGACTCACAATAGAGCCGACTCTGAAAGCAATCTGCTGTAAAATGAAGGCAAGACTGTATGCTCCAGCTGAGGGATCTGTGCAGTGACTTCACCATGACAAATTCTGTGGTCTCTTTCTTTAGTTCCAGAAGTTGTGTCTCCGGATCAAGAAATGCCAGTTTATCCTCCTGCTATTGTCACCCCACTCCAGGACACCGTCACTTCTGAGGGACGGCCAGCCCGTTTCCAATGCCGAGTTTCTGGAACAGGTAGGCAGATGAACAGAAGACCTCATTGCTAGTGTTTGCAGAGGATGATGCGAGGGAAAGTTCTTAGTGGCCATCCAGATGAAAATATATTAGAATTACTAAATTAATAATTATATTCCTGTTTTTTTTAAGTTTTGTCCTCCTTAAAATGGTTAAGGTAGTATAACTCTTTTTCCCTTACAAATCTTCAAAAGCATTTACCACAAATCTTTTATCAAAAAAATCCTTTCCTCATTTGATTGTAACTGCATTTTTATCTAATTGGAAAATATAACAATTATTAATTTAATTTTAATAATATCATGTTTCAAAAGGGAAGTCCATTCAAATGGACTTCAAATATACTTCCGTAGGGAAGGTATATTCTTTTGGAAGACAATTTCTCATAGTTGGTAAAAGTATAGGCTTTAAACTGAGAGGTCAAATTCGAATCATGGATCCAATGTGTGATCTACAGTCAACATAGGATTTCTCTGGTTCTCTTTCCATCGTGAATATAATAAGAATCTTCTTGTATTAAACCTTAGTACGTACATGTCATGAGGGCAGGGATTTTGCTTTAGTATCTAGAACCTGGTTTCTGGAAAACGGTGCATTCTAGAAGGAAAAAGACTCCAGCAGATCAAGGGAGGGTCCTTGCCCTACAAGAATACCTGGTCTGTAATAATACTCAATAAGTAATTGGTGGTGGATGAATGAATGATGAATAACACCAATCACTTAATATTATTAGCAGGACTGAGTTAGAAAACTCAAGTCAGCACCTAGACAATGTCCAACATATAGTGATGCATTGCCTACTTTCGTTTTCTACTGGGTGTGTGTTTCTCAGATACCATTAGACACTCCCATCACCCAACTTTGAAGAAAAATGAAGCAATGTAAGCATGACTGTGGGCTGACCACAAGATAAATCAAGGGCATGAATGATTGATTGATCCCAGATGAGCCACTCCCTCTTTTTTTTTTTTTCTATTTTTCTTTGCTTTTGTATGTCCACACTGTAGGGAAATTCTCAAAGCTTAGTAATTACTATTTGCTTACTATGCTTCTTCTGTTAGTTTTAACATAGACTCCACTTTGCTAAGAGTTATTTTCCTAAAGAAGTTAGCATTTTGGTAGGCCTTCTGTCCTCCTCTGGAATGATAGTAATAATCTAGAAACCAAATAGACCTGTTTCTGTTTACAAATATAAATAAAGTATGATGTATTTAAAGTGCCTGTGGGCACGGCTGCCACATGACTGGTCCTCAATATTCATTTTATCATTGTCTTAGAGACTAGTATTGGATGCACAATATGGACAAGTTCTAGGGACTTTCTGCCTCTGAAGCATAATATTTGAGAAATGCTGAATATTAGTAAATGGGAGATGATTTGATAATAGCCTCCTAATACAAGTCATTTTATATTAAAATTGAACTCACTACATCTACACTAAATAAATTCATTCATTGAATTTTAGGGAAAATTTCGTATGTATTTATATAGGATAAATACCCAAGTAGCAATAGTTATCATAATTATATGTGTATAATGGGCTTTAGCCTATAGACCATATTATAGTTTTACCTTTAGGATGTTACAAAAATACATACTAATTATTTTACAAAATTTTGGGATCAAAAAGAAAAATTATCTTTCCTACATGATTGCTATTTATAAGTGCTTGAGTAGACCTTGTCAATTCATTAACTCACTACATGTGGTAACAGTTATATACATATGGAGGTTTCTGTATCCTCTTTCAGATATATGTTCTATATGACAAAAATTAGATTCATTAAATAAGGTACACTTTCAACAACTTGCCACATGATGTAGTTTCATTCCTGAGACTGAAAATATTTGCACAACATACTCTGATTAGGTATTCCCTAAGAGAATGAAGACTTCTTCCACACATTGACCAGAGTTCTGAGTTTTCAAACCTATACCTGTATTTGTCCTGTACTTTAGAGTTGGGGGAGGGGGGCAGAATTCTCAGTATTTTCTGAAGCCTAAAACTGATCTGAACAATCCCATGCTGACAGGGAAAACGTTATCTGTTGAAGGTCTCTGGTGCCCCCTACTGGTAGAAAGGATATTTGAAAAAGTAAAAATTTTGAAACTGCTGCTTCTTAACTAGTGTTTATTCTACAGGAAACGAGTCTGTACCATTTGCAGACTTAAACAGCTAAATGAAATTATGAGTAATGTAATGATAGACAGTGTAAACTTTTCATTTAAATACCCACTCCATTTTTATTCCACAAACTTTCATTGCTCTCTGCTATTGAGATATTATACTAGCTTCTGGTGGTGGCCAGACTGGGCTCTTGCCTTGCAGGAAGGTGCTCAACACATAGATTAAGAGATGCATGTGTGTGGCTAGATTCCACTGCTGTAGTGCTATGATAGGTCCCATAAACTCAGCGCCTTCTGTCTGGAGACAGTGGAGAAGGTGTACAAATTGAGCATGGAGTAGTAGGGCCAGAGCACGCATCACATTCTGGACCGAGAGAAGAACAATCACAGAAGTCTTAAAAAACACTTCATGATCTAGAAACAATGGTAGTTGAAGTGTAGTTGGAGAGTGTTGTCATGAGTGGACAAGAAGGCAAGACCAGACACAAGAGTGCTCACTGAGTTTTGTGCCTAGGACTTTGGAGTTGGTATCATTTACATCGAGGAGCCACGAGGGATTATTAAGCGTTTTAGGCAGCATGACTCCCTTTTCTTTAGAAACAATACTGTGATAGGAAGAAAAAAAAAAAGAGAATAAATGAATGGATGTGAGAGGTGAAGGCTGAAATAAGAACAGGGAGAGAAGCCTGAAGAATGTGGATGAGCCTTTACCAAGGATAGAAAAGCGCAGGAGGTAGACATAAGACTGAGGGGCCGAGGAGGTGTGAGAGATAAGGGGTAGAGGAGTAGGGCAGCCTCACAGAAGCCACAGGAGACCAATGGCCTTCACAGATGGGGCAGCCCAGCCAGGTGAGCCAAGTGCACCACAAGAGTTCTGCCTTTTAATGAATTTGTACTTGGCAATTCATGCTCCACTTTAGTCTCATGGTTCCTGGTGTCTCATCCAGTTCACTAAAGGAAGAGTTGCCAGTAGGAATAAGCGGAGAGTCTCCTAGGGGTATCAAGCTCTCCATCTTGGAGATTAAACACATGTGCGCGCGCGTGCACACACACACACACACACACACACTATTTAATTGTGGATAGCTATTAAACTCCTTGTGACACTTGTTTATTACATCACATGCCGTCATCTTTTCACGTGGCATTGAAGACACTGCCGATGTCCTTTGGTGTTAGACATTTTTGCTTTAGTGACTGGCATATGTCCGCGATTTGTAAATCTTTTCATGTGTGCTATGTCACTTAGCACTCACAGAAATTTTATGTAATATTTAGTGCTTGAATTCTTGTGTACCCTATTTACAAATGAGAAACATGGTTTAGAGAGATTAAATAACTTATCCAAGGCTGCAAGCTGGTAAACTATACTACCAGGATTCTATTTTCTAGTTTACCTTATAATCTAAGGAATAAAAAGATTTGTTTCTTTTATAAGAAGAATGTAGAGCTCAGTATAGGAGCTCATGACTTTAATCCCAGCACTCAGAAGGCAGAGGCAGGTGGATCTTTATAAATTTGAGGTCAGCTTGCTCTACATAGAGCAATTCAGTCCAGCCAGGGCTGCATGAAGAGACCCTGTCCTAAAAATAAAATAATATACAAAGAAGAGCCTATTGTTTATAAACAACTACTCTCACTGGAAGGAAGGTAACACTCATAGACCAACATTGACAATGAAAGTCTAAATGACTAGGCTACTAGGAAGACCCCCAGGGACAGTATTAAGATAAGTACATGTTGTAATCGCTGTGCTCCAAAACCAAGATGGCTTAGATTCTGACACGAAACACAATGAACTAAAATTGCATATTATCTTAAAGTATGGTGACGTAGTAATGTTTTATTTCATCCTTGATCTGTGCTTTTATTGAGATAGCTCAGATTATTGTATGGAAATAGCCAAAGGAGTCTAAGATGCCCAAATTCCATGAGCCAGTCTCTCTCTATATAGATGATTAGATAGATAGATAGATAGATAGATAGATAGATAGATAGATAGATAGATAGATAATGTTTGAAAATATTTTCTATACAACTGTTCTGCTGATGCTTTTTGACACCTGCTCATTGGTAACAAAAATGTAGTTATTTCCCCTCAACCTGCAATGATGTCTATTTTAGACTGTGGGATGGTGATATTCTCAGCTCTCTTATTGGTTAATCTTTCTGCAAACTGGAAATAGAGACTTTCCTCAGTTTCTGCTCCAAACACATCCAGCTTCTAGATCCAGTCCTTTATGATAACTTCTTCACAAACTGACTTTTTCTCAAGATCACTGAATATGCCAAATCATGTCCCTGCCTGTTTACATGCAAATTCCTCAAAGGAATATAACTAAGAGCTGGTCATGGTAGCACATGCCTGTAATGTCAACACTCAGAATTTAGAGGCAGGAGGATCAGAAGTTCAAGGTCATCCTCTGCTATATAGCAAGTTCAAGGCTAGTTTAGGCTATATTAAATTCTGTCTTAGGAAATTAATAAAAAAGGGTATATGAAATTTTTAAATGTATTATATAACATAATTTTTGAAAAATCATAACTAGTTCAACAATAGAACCAGCTGGATTTTTCTAGAATCATATTTCCTTCTTGAACACGTGCAGAAGTCCTATAGTAATCAATGTAGTATATTCAAAAGAAAAGCATAAGATCCTTGTGATAAAAAATGAAATGTAGTCTAATCAATATTGTGTTCACAGAAAAATAAAAAAAAACTCACTCATGCTTATGACCTCCTGCCTATTTTCTTCTCTGATACAGATTTGAAAGTGTCTTGGTACAGCAAAGACAAGAAAATCAAGCCATCTCGGTTCTTCCGGATGACACAGTATGAAGACACCTACCAGCTGGAAATTGCTGAGGCTTACCCAGAGGATGAAGGAACTTACACTTTCACTGCGAGTAATGCTGTGGGCCAGGTGTCCAGCACAGCCAGCCTAAGACTGGAAGGTAAGTAAAGCACATTTAAGAGCCACATTTAAATATGTCTAACTTCACAATACCTATAACAATTACTAAAGATTTCATGTAAATTATAGTTGTTCCTACCATTCTTTTGATTCAACTAATGATTCCCATGCTACGTGCAGTGTTTTGTTCCCCATTGACCAATTCTCTTGATGAATCATGGGTCCCTGTCTTTTTACTTTGCCCTGCTTTTTCTCCATCAAGTTTTGTGACATATGTATGTATGTATTACTGTGACCACCAGTTTTCATGCTTCCTGATCAGCATGTATCAGACTGCAGAGAAATATGCTGAAGAAATAGGTGTATTTATGTTCTCTCTTAGCTGAGATAGAAATCAGACCATCTTTCCATATATTGACACAACTATGATTTCACAAGCACTGCAGTAGACAATTTCAAATCTCTCCATAACCTAGATATATTGACCAAGACTCAAAGGACCTCTGAATGTTGAGAGGCCCACTGTTAAGGTATTTTAATGTTTGTGTTTATCAGGAATCTTAAATTATATCCATCCGGAAACACTTCTTCAGTCGTAGGGAACTTTAATTCAAAACAAGAATAGGAATTAAAGGAGAGATAGTAGCTCACTAATACAGCACATGCGTAGCATGCTCCAGGTCCTAGATTTGATCCCCAGAACTCTCCTCATCCCCTCTCTGACACACACTGAACAAATAAATGAGAACAAGAATTACAAAGAGTCATGCTATTTTTTGCTCAGTGAATGTAGTCTATATAAAGCATACATATATGATTAAGGATTAGAGAAGCTTCTAGATTCTTATTTGATTTCAAACACTACACTTATGGAACTGGAAAGATGGCCCAGCAGTTAAGAGCACTGGTTGTTCTTACAGAAGACCCAGGTTTGATTCCTAGCCCCCCACATGGCAGCTAACAGCTGCTCATAATTCTAGTTCCAGGGAATCTGACACCTTCTTCTGACCTCCTCTGCCATTGCACAAAACAGGTGCACTTACATACACACAGGCAATACACTCATATACTAAAAATAAAAATAATAACTGTGCTTTAAAACACAATAGTGGGGCTAGAGAGATGGCTCAGTGATTAAGAGCACTGGTTGCTCTTGCAGAGGACCCAGGCTTGAATACCAGCATCCACATGGCAGATAACAACCATTCCTAACTCCAGTTCCACAGGATCCAAAGACTTTTTCTGACCTCTGTGGGCTCTGCATGACAGAGGTGCACTTACATACATTCAGGGAACACACTTATATACATAAAATAAAAATAATAAATAAAATATAAAAACCATGATAGTTATTTGTTTTTTTAATAATGAATTTAATGTAGTTTACAAAATAAAAGGTTTGTTTTATAAACAGAGGAAGAAAAAGAATTCCTGAACCCACTTGCATACTCCACTATTGCTTCTATGAGCAATGTAATTCACTATATTCTTTGATCCGTTTGTGTCTCAGCTTGCTGTGTGGAAAATGGAAGTGAATTTGTGTGACTTTGAATCAATATGGCATCCAGTGACTACAGTAACAAAGCATTATGATTGGACTGGATTCTAGTTCATCACTGAAATTTGTGATACATCTATAGACAATTCCAAATGAGTTTTGATTTGAACAGGAAAATGCATTAAAAATTGGCATGCTTCTTTTCAGGATTTAGCAAATTTGAAGAAGTTACATCAAACTCCCAATGGCATGTCTCTTCATCAATTTCATTTAAGAAGGAGGCCCTTGGCCAAAAGCCCATCTTCATCCAGCCTCTATCAAGCCTCAGGGTGCACAGCGGGGAGACAGTCAGATTTCATGCAAGGGTTTCTGGTGTTCCCAAGCCAGCAATTCAGTGGTTTCATAACCACCAGCCAATTCTACCAACAAAAGATGTAGTTTTCCACTTTGAGGAGTCCACAGGCATGGCTTTAATGCTTCTAGTTGATGCTTACCCAGAGCATGCTGGGCAGTACTCTTGCAAAGCAGCCAATAGTGCTGGGGAAGCCATTTGTGCAGCTGCGCTCACAGTGACTGCAAAAGGTAAAGCCCACCTTGCTTCAAGGACTTTGATTTGCTGCCTACTTTCCAGTCCCACTGCTACTAATGAGGGTCTCTGCTGTTTGTTTCACTGAATACTTTGATCAGTTCATAATTTACTAATAAACTAACTCCTGAGAAGTCTCCCCAAGTCTTCAATTATGAGTTAACCCATGTATTTGAAATCCCATTGATGTATGTGTTCTGTGCAATAGAAAACCCATTATTTGTTAGGCACCAACTTTGCTTGGCTGGGTTATTTCTTTTTTTGGGGGGGGGTTCCAAACAACATTGCATCTTTTCATCATCAAATGATCTTTTGGCTGAATAATACTTTAAAGTGTATGATGAAGGATAAATGGTATATCAAATTGAGTTAGCTAATGGAAAAAAATAGATTGAGGTGGAGAGAGAAACAGGTTGTGTCACTCTATATAGCTGAAAAGCCAACAGGAGGAAGGACCCAGATGCTGTATGGCATCCACATAAGCCTTCATCAACCACTCATCACTGGATCATTGGCAATGAATTTTCTTTCGTGTGATTCTACATTCTAGAGCATACTGCATCTGGCACACTGTTTCTAAGTGACAATGACATCTTTCATCTTCATCTTCCATATCATGTTACTAACTAGACAAGTGATGACACTTGGGTCTTAATATTCTTTTCTTTTTCTTGTCACTTGATTATACAGTGCAAGCCCTAGTTAGGCAAAGTTCTAAGAAAGATATGGCAGAGTGCTCTTTTACAAAAGAGGAGAGCAAAGTAGCCCAAAAGGAAATTAAGTCATTTCAAGGATCATCATATGAATATGAAGTTCAGGTTTTGAAAATGTGTCTCAAAGTTCCACCAACCAGCTGCTTCTGTTCAAGATGTAGGGTTGTTCTATACTGCATCCCTGTCACAACTTGAAGAAAGCACAGAGTTATCTGCCAGATGTGCTGAAGAGTCAATGGGCAAGACACCAAAATTCTTCTGCATCTTCAGAACTTCGCAGTGAAGTATGGGGATGCCACTCAATTCCTCTGTGTTTTAGAAGATGAATATCCTGTTCACATAACCTGGACTCATGAAAGTGTAAAGATAGAGGAGAGTGAGAGAGTCAAACAATCACAGAATTCAGTGCTTTATTATATACAGTGTTCAGCTGGTAGACTAAGGACTGTATCACTGCATTGTGCACAGTGACTACAAAGAGGAGACATCAGCAGGGCTAAGCGTAGAAGATGGGGGTTTGACTTTCAGCTATGACTTCCTTTATGCAGCTTTCTTCAGCTTTCGATGTGACCATGCAAATTGAATCAGTGAATATGGTTGTTAAAATATACTTCTAAGATTTTATTCAAAAACGCTTTGTGAAAGTAGACCAAGTCATTGGCCAAATATGTCATAAGAATTTAATTTCCCAGTCCCGATTCCATAAGTTTCATTTTGAAACCTAAGCTCAGGAAATTGAGGTTTATTTCATAAGTGTTTCTTTTTCTAATATTTATCAAAGGTTTATCTAGAAAATATGCTAAGGATAACTAAAATATTATAGTCTGCCAAGTACTTATTGGGTAATTATCACTGAATCTGACACTGAGCTGAATTTAAATTTAATTGGTTCCATAGTAAAAGCTCAACAAAATTATTATTATTATTAATGATGAGTGAACTCATCATTCAAAAGCCATTGTCCTTTCTTTTCATGCCTGGAGGTTCTAGTTGTTTATGGGGAAGCCATGAATACAGAAAATTAGGTACTGAAAATAGTAAGGCTCTATCTAAACTAACATTAACGGTCTATAGATATTTTCAAATAAGTGATACTGCTTTTACAGCTTTAAATTCTCTTGGAATGATAGCATTTTCTCATGACAAGATCATTATTTTTGTTATTATTGTGCTTGAATCTTGATTATGACTGAAAGAGCACAGCTAAACTTGTCTGGGAAAAGTGTAACTTTTTCCTCTTACCCAAAACTTTGTCTCTTAGGTGTGAATAGAATGAAAAAAACAGTCTTGAAGTTCTAAAAGCTTGTGTTATGTGTCTATAAGCAAAGGAGCTTCACTGGGTCCAATGTAAACAGGCCAGTGGATAAAGGTCATGTATCTCCAAAAACCATGGAAAGCCACAGCCACAAGCTCCTCCCTGCTCCTAGTCAAATGATTGACGGATACTAGAGATGATAAGGGGCAACAGAGTGCTACCATGTGCACAGACATGTATGCACTGAATATTGGTTGTCTTACCCAATTGAGAGATTGAGGTCATTAATTCATTTAATACATCTGCAATACCCACTCACCAAAAACAGGATATGTTTCTGAATCTGAGATTTTTGTTCCATCATAACCTCTAGGTCTGTTTCCACAGCCTGCAATGGAAGTATCTCATAAATTGAAGTATAGCTTTATAAAGTAGGTGGGAGACTCCACTATCCAGAGCATTGACTCTCAATTTCACTGCAACTTCTAGCTAAAACAGTAATCACACAGAATGATTGTTTGTCTAAAAGTCATGTAGGTGACAGCAGTGACTGTTTCTGCTTAGTGTATAGCTGGGAGTTGGCTGTGTTATGGAAATGGGAGAAGTGTGGGCCTTTTAACTCTCTGAAAATTCCAGTACTGAAGTACAGTGCTTGAGTGTCATATTCATAGATTGGATTGGGTAGACATTTTTGTCCCAGGAACTCCTATGAACTCAGTTATAATTGACTATATTATTAAACTGTTATTGAGTTGAAACAAGAGAACTTTTTTGAAAATCCAGACAGCCTTAGGTGTAGTTACAAATCTTTAAAAGATAAGGTGCTTTTAGGTATTTGAAGAAGGAAGGCTTTGACACATCTGATTATTAACACATAGTATTTATGTGTCCCTCTTTTATTTTGCTTTAATAAGTTCATATAAGCTTTGCAGTTGTCCAACAATATTAAATAGGAATGTAGCATGCCTGCAAGGCTCTTTGAATAGCATTCTTCTTGCACAATAAAATAGGTGCTTCATATATTACTTTTGAGGCTATATGCTGCTTTTCTTCTCATATTAATGACACTCTGTCTTCTCCACATTCAACATGTGTTTTGTTCTTCTAAACACATCTAATTTGTACCTTTTCCTAACTTAATTCTTACCGAGCAAAAGGATGGAAAACTGGAACAGTTACAAAAGTTTCTCTCAGTTCAGACAACAAAAGTGTTATAACACTCAGAGTCATAACTAAAACAACCCATGAACTGAAAAGAGGGTCATCAAAGAAAGCATCAAGTTTGTCATTTACATCTTGCCAAAGACCACAAGAAAATGAGAAGATGCGGTGCCATATGGATTGAATGGCGTGCGTCCCAGGGTACCGGCCCTCTCCAGGAAACTGTCCCAGAGACCACTGTGTCCTAAAGCTGTACCTGTTCCTTGTATAATAAAAGCAATTTAGAGTTGAGGAGTCTTTGTTTCACTCCTTGATGTGCTGATTGGACTTTGTGTAATTTTAGGTTTGAAAGGTGGTTCAAATCAAAGGACTGTTTACTAGTGAAAATGTTTCACTCTGTAGGAAAAACCTACAAGTGGAAAGCAAGAAAATGCATGTTCCTTATAAATGTAGTTTCACCTCTTAGCAAGTATTCAGTGAATGGGGCATTTAAAAAAGGATATCCCTTTAGCTTTTGGATTGCTTTTCTGAATGCATGTAAAGGCGTGGGGAATTGGAAGACTGAAAGTGGAAATTTCTTAGAGTAGCTAAATAAAAATGTTTTGACTCTTTCTGTCAGCATTGTCATGTATTTATCTGCTCATCAGTTTGTTTGGTATGGATATTTTGGTGACTTTGGGGGTGTTTTTATAATAAAAGGAAAATGATAATCATGTAAATGATGAATTGATGTAGAAACTGTAGGCACTTAATCACTAAAATTTTTTGATGTTTTCCTATTTTAGCCCCTGAATCAATTTTACATGAGAGGATTGAACAGCAGATTGAAGTGGAGATGAAAGGTATTGTTATAATGACTGTGATATTAAAGTAGAAATTCTGGAGGATTAATAGAATCCTTGAACTACCTTCTTTCTCTTAGTATTAGTGAGAAAAATGACATAGATGTAAAATTGTATCTCTTTGAGTATATATTACTATGTCGCATGCGTGGTTTAGTGTGCTGATGGTTATATGCATTTCATAGTAATTTGTTGTATGGTGATTTAAATTTTGTATTGAAACTTTATCAGCCACATTCAATTTCATGTTTATAGACATCTCAAAAAGTGTGTACTATATACAGTTGTCATATTAATGCATGAAATCACAAAGTAGAAGTTTGTTTTCAAAATCACAGTGAATTCCATTGAACAATGGACAATAACCTGCCATTTTCAGATTGCAGTGTCGTAAATGAATTATGACGGAAATGCTACTTTATTTAGGATGCGTGAAAACATGACATTCCTGTTCTTGGTTCATACTTCATGCACATGTATCACTTTAACATTGATATGTCTCTTATACTGGCTTGCAGATAGCTGTCTCACGTGATCCTTGCCTGCTTTAGTTTGCATAACATTGTGAATTTATGGCTGTATTAGTTCGAATAAACGCCTTCTCATTTATTTCATCTAATTATTTATGATTATCGTTCTATATATTTTAAACAGTTAATTCTCAAAAAATCTAATAAGTTAATCTACCATCAAAAGGATCAGAAAGGGCGTTTATTCTACTCTCTGCAAGTCAGGTAAGATTTTCCTCATAGCCACCAAAACAGCAAAGTTTTCCTGCTCTCAAAACAAATATGCACAGGAATGTGTTATTTTTAAATGCATTTTTGCTTGTTCAAGAAGAAATTTCAACAGTTTGAAGAAAAGACCAGACAACGAACGATTTTCGTGTCAGAATCTTTTAAACAGAGCATGGTGTTGCGTTTATTCGAACAAATATGGTGAGTGAATTTTTTATGGATTTGTGAGAATCTGTAGCATGCACTTTATTTCATTTCCTATTTTGTAATTTCATTTATTTTCAACTTTTTCAAGTACTATGGAAAATAGTAAAGTGCTTTCTGATCAATTATTTTTCAGAATTATTCTCTGAGGAAGCCGAACACGCAGGAGACACACGTGAGGCTTTCTCGGACTCTGAAGACATAGATCATGGCTCTGTGACTGCTAAGCGATATGCAACCAGAATATCGTCTACCAGCTCCTGGCCTGAATACTTCAAGCCAACGTTTACCCAAAAACTTATGTTTAAATATGTTTTAGAGAGTGAACCTGTTGTTTTTACATGCAGATTAATTGCCTGTCCAACCCCAGAAATGACTTGGTTTCATAATAATAGGCCTATCCCAACAGGTCTCCGTCGTGTTATAAAAACTGAGAGTGATTTGCATCAACACTCTTCCAGCTTAGAGCTGAAAAAGGTCCAAGACAGAGATTCTGGAAGTTACAGGCTATTGGCAGTTAATAGTGAGGGGTCTGCCGAGTCAAGTGCATCATTGCTTGTCATCCAAAGAGGGCAAGATGAGAAATACTTAGAATTTCTAAAAAGGGCAGAACAGACCCATGAAAACATGGAGGCTCTAGCTAAAAGGAAAGAAGATAGGATAAAGGTTGACCTGAGGTTTACTGGCTCTCCCTTTAACAAAAAACAAGATGTGGAGCAAAGGGGGATGATGCGAACAATCCACTTTAATACAGTGAGTCCTGGCAAGAAAACAGATTATGTGTATGAGGAAGAATACTCAGCAAGCAAATCTGATCTAAGAGTATGGCTTAGTGTAGGCGAAAGTTTCCTGGATGAGGAGACCAAAATGAAGTTGCAACGTTTACGGGAGGCTAGAAAAATGTTAATAGAGAAAAAGAAATCATCTCTTTTAGATGCATCATCTGAAGTGAGCTCAAGGACTTGTAGAGGTGAAGCTGGCATTGAAGACATTCTGTTCTCTAGAGAAGACATGAAGAGAAGGCTTGGGTGTGAGTTCACTGAAGACAGGGATAGGATTGATAATTCAGCTGAAAATGTCATTCAAAATCCATACACCCTTCCTAATCGTATAGATCAAAACATAGAGTCCAGAGACCCCCCTACAAGTTTTCAAGCTCCTGTTGAAGAAGTTCTCCAGACTGAAATTAGACTGAGCCAAGAAACATTTCTAGAAGAAAGCCTACGAAAAGACTATGTCTATGATAGTACGCTGATAAGTGAAAACATGCCAGCAAGGGCACAGTTTGAAGATGTTATGGACAGCACTGCCGTTAGAGAGACATCCAAATATACCTCTAACCAGGAAACATATGAATATAAGGACGAGGAAATGCATGTGACTCCAGAAAAGATGTCTCAGGTTCTAACACCATATGCTGACGAATCCTTGGATACACTTGTAAATACTGAAGACACTGAAGATGTGGCTGATGAAATAAGAGTGCCAGACAGCTGGAGAGAGGGGCAGCAGCATTCTGCCTCCATGAAAGCTGAAGAATTCAAAACTGAACAGGAGGAAACAAGACCTTTTGAAAATTATTTCCAAAAACATCCACAACGTTGCCCACCTTCATTTCTTCAAGATATTGAATCTCAAGAAGTTCATGAAGGTGGCAGTTGTAAATTTGTGTGTCATTTCCAAGGCTATCCTCAGCCCATAGTGACATGGTATAACAATGACATGCCAATACCTCATAATCGAGGAGTTATCACTCACACATTAGAAAACTATTCAACATTAACTTTTTCTTCTGTTCGGCCTCAAAATGAAGGCTCTGTTACCTGTGTACTCTTTAATCAATATGGAACAGTAAAAACAACTGGTATACTTAGAGTGAAAGCAAAACAAAGGTTTGATAGCCAACCTCATAAGGTCCCAGTATTGCATGACTACACGGATGAAGAAGAAGAGCTGGCTTTGGTGTTTGACCAGGTAAAAAGTGCTCATCCATCTTTGAGTCAAGAGGGCCAAGGACATCTCCGTATGTTAAAATCTCACCCATCAGGTCTTCCCCCTGAAGACACAGAACTGTTTTCCTTCCCTGTAGAAATTCAAATAACTATAGCCACTCCAACCCCAGAGCAGGACAAAGAATCAGAAGAATTGTTTCAGTTGGAACCTGAAGCAACACCTCGAGATCAAACCACTCAGTCACCAAAACACAAATTTATATTCTCCTCTGATATCACTAATGAGCCACCAAAGATGTTACAGGAAATGCCAAGGCATGCCAGGTGCAAGGAAGGGGATTCTGTGATGCTTGAATGCTTAATATCAGGGGAGCCTCAGCCAGTTGTAGCATGGTTTCAAAACGGAGTACTTGTCAAGCACAACCAGAAGTTCCACATTGAAGAAGCTAATTGCAGCCACAGATTATACATCAATACTGTCAGTTCTCAAGATTCTGGAAGATATGAATGTGTTGCTGAAAACAATTCAGGCATAGTTGAGAGTATTTTAGATCTAACTGTGGAACCTGCCCCTTATAGGGAATATAGTCACTTGCAAAATATTAGTGGCGTTTATGCACACTATCCCAAAGATCATCAAGCACAAATTGAAGAAGAATCTCTAAGGGAACGTTTTTATGGTTATCCAATTGGTCCTTTTGCTACCCAACCAAATGTAAAAGAATATTCTGTAAAGGAGCATTTTCAAAGTCTTGAGACAACTGGACAGGTAGATCAGAAAGGTAAGATATACTGCACATCTTCTAGTGAAAAACTCTCTAGATCTATACAGGGTGGTTCTAGACCCACAGAAATCAATAGAGCTGAGCTCATGCAATGCCAAGAGGGGGAATTTGCAAGTGAAAAGTCAAAGCTGCACCAAGCAGAGGGCACTGCTTACCCATTTGTTCATGAATCCAGTGAAGTTAATATTATGAAAGAGGTCAGAAGGGATTTTGGAAAACGTGGACCAGAATGGGAAAATGTACGTGGACATTCCCAAAGTGATTATATATTGAATATCCAGTCAGAGAGAATTCCTGACACAGTTCAGAGTACAAAAGACTCATCTGTCGGTGTACACGAAGGATCCCTTGATGAAGACACATACTACCCAGGGAAAAAGGTAAAGCATAAAATCATTGCATTTGAAAAGCTGCAGTGTATAGAAAAAGGAGTTCTAGAAAAAAGATGGACCAAGAAATCATTTGTTAACCCCCCTCCAAAGAAGCTTGATGACTTAGAGTTTTCATTAAAGCAAAGAGAATCAAGATCAAGTAATCTAAATGCAAATATGTGTCAGGCAGAGGAAATGTCTTCAAGCATAGAAGTAGATTCATCTAACGTTGTAATGAATTTGAAGGAGCTTTCCTCTCAAACTCATAATGAATTTGAAACACAAGAGTGGGAACCACAGAAAGAAATTGGTCCTCTAGAAAAGGTTGTGCCTGAGGTGCCTATTACATTTGACCTAAAGCACTTTCACTCACAAACAGAAAGTGCAGATATAAAATTCCAAGACTTAGAGAATGGTCAACGAGATGAATCTTTTTTAAAAATCCCACATCCAGTTTCAGAACCAGCTAATGCTGAAGACATTGTATTTGATCTAAAACAAATGTACTCTCACATAGATCCAGGCAAGAAATTCCAAGGGCAACAAACTGGACAGCAGCAGGAAACACATTATAAAGAAGAAATTCCCAGGCCTGAAATTTTACAACGTGCACAGGAACAAGATAGAGCAATTTTTAAAACTGATCATTTGCTTCAGTCTTTTTCTGAAACACTTCATGGTGAATCATGGGCCTTATTTCAAAGCCCACCTGCTGATACAGTGGAAACTGATATTTCCGAGGAATATAGGTCTCTAGAAAATGGAACTAAAAGCTTCATCTCACATTTGAAAAAGGCAGCCAGTGAAAGAAAGCTTTCAGAAGCTCATGAAATGGAAGAAGAATCTGCTCTTGGATCAGAGTTGGGACCATTTGGAAAGCAGGCTGGTGGGACACAGGGATATAATGGTGCTCTGGAAGGCTCTGGAGGG
The DNA here is from genome assembly GCF_000622305.1 of Nannospalax galili. Lineage (NCBI taxonomy): Eukaryota > Metazoa > Chordata > Mammalia > Rodentia > Spalacidae > Nannospalax > Nannospalax galili. The sequence continues at coordinate 8,887,894 of NW_008357637.1, read as the reverse complement.
CATGTTCAGGATGCAGACTTGCTCCACAGGCAACTCTCACTGAGCCAGTGCTTGCCGTTCTTAATAACAGGAGAACAGAATCCAAATAAACAAATAAGTGAAAAAGTTGAGGCCTCAGAAGAAACATGCTATGAAGAGGTTCAAGTTCAAAATGAGACTTTTCTCTCCACTAAAGAAGGAGAAAAAATAGACTCTTGTTTTTCCGAAAATCTTCCTAAATTGGAGGAGGCACATACATCCCCGGGGGCGGAGTCGGAAACCTCTCTAACACAGTATTTACTTGCTGCTGGAAAGCATGAGGTGCCTGACACTAGAGACACCAAACCTAAGGCAGAACCTGTCCTGAAAGAATCAGTCACTTCCATGGAGGTTGAAGAAGTAACTTTCAACACTGTGTATGAATATTACAACCAAAAACAGGAATCCCTAGATCGGCCATATTCCCCTGAATCTGATATTTCCATTGACGTGGGAAGTACAAGCAGTGAAGAAATCTCTGAGTTAGATCAGTTTTATACCCCACCATCCTCTGTTGAACATTTTGAATCTCCTAAATCTCCTGATTTAAATTTTAAGCCTTCATGTATAGCTAAACAATCCTTAGCAAATTCAGGAGGCGAGACTCTTGCACCTGTAGAGGAAGTTGCAGAAAGATATTCAATGCCTTCTGAAGATGAAATACCAGAAAGGTACTCCACACCCCGAAGGGAGGCTCTGGAGAGATATTCCACACCCCCAGGGGAGGCTCTGGAGAGATATTCCACACCCCGAGGGGAGGCTCTGGAGAGATATTCCACACCCCCAGGGGAGGCTCTAGAGAGATTTTCTACACCCCCAGGGGAGGCTCTAGAGCGATTTTCTACACCCCCAGGGGAGGCTCTAGAGAGATTTTCCACACCTCCAGGTGAGAGACTGGAGAGCGATTTTACTCCTACTAGAGGACCAAACCCCACCAGAAATGTAAACATGAACTTGTCAAAAGTAGAAAGGGAGGACAGTACATCCAGCGAACATTTTCATACACCTACGGAAGAGAGGAGCTCAGCTTATGAAACATGGCGCTCAGATTCATTTGGCACACCCAATGAAGCCGTCGAACCCAAAGACAATGAAATGCCTCCATCTTTTATTGAACCTCTGAGCAAAAGGAAGATATATGAGAATACAACATTAGGCTTCATCGTTGAAGTCGAGGGCCTTCCGGTTCCTGGTGTGAAATGGTATCGAAATAAATCTCTGCTAGAGCCAGATGGAAGAATCAAAATGGAAAAGGTGGGTAATGTGTGGTCTTTGGAAATTTCTAACATTCGAAAAGAAGATGGGGGAGAGTACATGTGCCATGCAGTAAACATCATAGGGGAGGCAAAAAGCTTTGCAAACGTAGACGTAGTACCCCAAGAAGAAAGAGCTGTGGCCCTCCCACCACCAGTAACCCACCAGCACATCATGGAGTTTGACTTGGAAAACACTACATCCTCAAGAACACCTTCTCCTCAAGAAATTGTCCTGGAAGTTGAATTAAGTGAAAAAGATGTTAAAGAATTTGAGAAGCAAGTGAAAATAGTCTCAGTTCCTGAATTTAGTCCTGATCATAAAAGCATGATTGTTAATTTAGATGTCCTTCCCTTGAATTTAGTAGATCCCAGTGTGAGTTCTAGGGGGGAAGAAAACATGGATTTAAACATTGATTTAGAAGTATTTGAAATGCCTCCTCGCTTTATAACACCCATTTGTGATTTTAAAATTCCAGAAAATTCAGATGCCGTGTTCAAATGTTCAGTCATAGGCATCCCTACTCCAGAAGTCAAATGGTATAAAGAATATATGTGCATTGAGCCAGATAACTTGAAGTTTGTGATTAGCGAGGAGAAAGGAAGTCACACCCTTAAAATCCAAAACGTTTGTCCCTCCGATAGTGCAACATACAGATGCCGAGCTGTGAACAGTGCAGGAGAGGCCATCTGCCGAGGCTTCCTCACCATGGGAGACTCCGAAACATTTGCCATGATGACAAGAAAAAGTAAAGTGACCTTAAGCAGTTTGAAGGAGGAATTAGTCTTAAGGAGCAAATATGCCGACAGCTTTTTTGAATTTCAAGTGGTAGAAGGCCCTCCCAGGTTTATCAAAGGTATTTCCGACCATCAGGCTCCTTTAGGGACAGCAGCCTATTTCCAGTGTTTAGTGCGTGGCTCTCCAAGACCCATGGTTGCTTGGTACAAAGATGGGAAATTGGTCCAAGGATCAAGGTTCAGTGCTGAGGAAAGTGGCATAGGGTTCCACAACCTATTCATAACTAGTTTAGTAAAAAGTGATGAAGGTGAGTACAGGTGTGTAGCTACAAACAACTCAGGTTCCGCCGAGAGCTCGGCAGCTCTCACCCTAACTTAAAAGCACGATGCTTCAGGGCCTCTGTCACTACCAGTGTCTGTGGATGTAGCAAACTTCCAAATGTGTCCATTCTATTTGAATCTTGACACTGAAGACCCTTGGGGATGTAGTCTATGTAGAAATCTTATTTTTGTGATACGTGTAAATATTCTGTTATCTAAACAGTGGAACCGTCACCTGTGTCAATTATGCAGTGTATCATCAAGCACGATTAAAAACCTCCTTGGCTACCCAATTGTTTGTGTTCCAAATTATGTAATTTCTCCTCCACAGAGTGGTTCCTCGTTCTCTTTTAGCAGATAAACTGCATATGCAAAAGTAGAATGAAAGGCGAAGACCATGTCAGATGACCACATAGCTAAATCGGTAAGAGAACGCTCCCTCTGCTTCGGTTTTAAGTATTAGAAGCATTTTTGGAATTACAAGACTTGTGTACTCAAGCCTATGTTGATTTGCTCAGATGTAGATAGGCAAAACAAACAATAAAAAACAGTTTTGCCTAGATGTTAGCTAACCGTATAAACTGTTTCACAATCTTAGTAATTAACCCTACCTTTAAAAATATTTGCAGTATTAATATTCTTAAGTGTTTCAATTGTCACTGGATTTTGAGGGACCAATGTGCTATCTCTGAGGGCAGGGTGCCCCTAGACATTGTTACGGTATGACATAATGAATGATCTTTCCACATTGGAAATATTTTATTTTCTCACATTGAGATGTGGCATTAACTTAACATTGACCCAAGGCAGGGGACAAAACAAACATATTGAGTTTACATATAGAATTTAGACAACATTCCAATGTCAGAATCTTAAAAATTAGAGAAAAGATGGTGCCATTTTTAGA
>NW_008357637.1:8856515-8884602 GCF_000622305.1 Nannospalax galili | reverse complement strand
TATATTTACATATATAAGAGAATAAGATGTCCCATTTTTTATAGATTTTTATCTTTAAAACTAACTAGAAATTAATGAACATTTAAATTCTAGATATAACAAAGTTATTTAAGATATAACTTAAATAACTTTTAGTTTTGTGACAGATGAACAAAATAATATACTATAGTAATGAAATGATCAACCTACCTTGGTTCCATTCTTAAATTACTATTATCTACTGGTTGAGTTGTGACCTGCATTAAGCAATATTTAAGACCATGATTGTAAGAATCATATTAATTTTAATTTATCAAACAGAGCATTTAGTTTAAACTGAATTCCTATTAAATTCAAATATCTATTTATATGTATTATTTTTCTTTCATCGTTTTTTTTTTCCTTGCGGCAATGGGAATTCCCTCAGGACATCCAAATTAGAAGATTAACAGCAGATGTAGAAAATGGGTAGTGCAGTCAGTTATCCCTGTTTCTCTCCAGATTTTAAAAACTTAATTTCCTTTGAATGACCATAACTCATCAAGTGATAGCTACACTATTGTGGAACAATCATTTTTGGTTCAACCAGTGAGCATGCAATGTCTTTGATAATAATTTAGATATAATGTAATATGCCACTCCACTAGTTCCTGAAGTAAAACCAATTCTATAGCAAAGGAACTTAAGTATTTTTCTACTTTTACTCATATACTCTATGTTAGAATTAATTAGAAATACATTTCATAGTAAACATGACACGCACAGCTACTTTCACATTACCAACATAGTAACGGTTCAGAACCTAGAAAAGGAAAACAGAAAGGGAGGGAGGGAGGGACTATTCTAATATTGGTGGGGGGGGTTAAATATATACTTCTATACACACAAGAAAGAAGGTTTTATCTGATTTTGCTTGTTAGAATTCCATTAGTCTCAAGCACACTGAAGTTAAGGATATCTTGAATAACAATGATTGAAAAAAGAAAATAAGCTTTACCCACACTTGGCTTACTTATTGTTTTAGATAATTAAATGGAACTTTTTACTTTCTGACTCAGTGACATACAGCTTAAAAGCCCAAGATCTTCGTTCCCTGGTGCTGGATGAAGAAGTCTATGCATTACACAGATTTTAATTTAGAATCATTGTGAACTGCTGCTGCTTCCTGTATTTTTTAACTACAACTTTCATGTTTTAGCACATTTGAAACTCGTTTACTGTCTTTTATTTATTTTTTTTTAATTTTTTTTTTTTTGGTTAACAAGCCATGTTTTTTAACTTTATACTCATACTCATTCTATTTGCAGATGCTTTGGGTCAAGAGAAGGGAGTACTAATGTGCTCAGAACAGAGTAAATGCAAAGCTAAGTGGCTACCGTTAGTGTGTCAAGTGCATTAAGTTAAGCAGTGGCTTACTAGGGGTGGTAAAAAATAGCTTAGTATATATTCCACATGCTGCAGTCAAGTTTTATTGGTAGATTTATAGCCAGTAGACACAAGTCTTGTCTTCCAATGCCTAGTAAGGAATTAAGGCATAAAACTATTCCATGTAATGCAACTGAAGTGAATTAATAAAACAATAAGACTGCTTTTATTAAGCAATAAAACTATCAGTTATAGGGATGCCTTACATACTTCATAGATTTAATTAAAAATCTAATTCCTTCTTGTTAAATCACACATCTTTCACTCAGTTATCCATAATACTTGTTTTAACAACGTCTGTTATTTGGTGTTTCCTGTTCAATAACGAATTACAATTTCTCCTTACACAATAAAGTATAACCAAAATGTTAATATTGGAGTCATGTTCTCTTATTTCTGCTTCTTGTTTTCTTAACTAATATCTTATTATAAAAATTTCTGGAAGTACAATGTTGAGTTGCACAGGCAAAGAGAGGCCTGGCATTCTAGTAACAATGGTTCCTGTAGTAATCTGAATTAAACCTTTTTTGTACCCTTTTGAAATGAGCCCCAGGCTGGCCTTGAACTGAAAATCCTCCTACCCCAGCCTCCTGAATGCTTAGGATCACTGGCTTTGAGGATCTTTTGTTTTTAAATAATCATCTCCATTTAGAAGTAGCATAGATGTTTTCTTTTAAAATAATCAGTTAACAATGAACATTACTTTTAAACTCAAGATAATCCTACAGGACAATTCTAGATCTTTTTAGAAACTGATTCAAGTAATCCTGGATTAACTGGTAAGTATAAATATTTATCAAGCACTGAACACGTCAAAGCTGGCGTTGCATCACATTTGTAAACGTCCACAGCTGAAGTACATTTGTACAGTAACTGTAATTGCATCATTTTCCATAGTAGGCTAAGAAAACTTTAAAGTTGTGTTTCTTTGATAAATTAATCTCAGGATAATCTGATTCTAGTAAAAAGCAGATCATCAATTGGTGTCTAATTCTCTGACTGCTACTTTTTGTTAAACAGAAATTGTGTAGTAACATCATAATACTTTTTTCCCCCACACAGAGATTTCTAGGCTTCTGTCTGCTGAGGAAGGACTTCAAACCTGTAGTTCTGATCTTCACTTATGTAATGTAAATGAAACACTTGAACTTTTGTCTGAGCCTCCAATTCATTCCCATCAGTTTGATTCCAGAAAGGAAGGCACTGCCCCAATTTTCATCAGAGAAGTGTCAGATATGGAAATAAGCATTGAAGATATAGCTAAGTTGTCTGTTACCGCCGTTGGCATTCCCAAGCCTAAAATTCAGTGGCTCTTTAATGGAGTGTTGTTAGCTGCTTCTGCTGACTACAAATTTGTAGTTGATGGTGAAAACCACAGCCTGATCATTCTGTTCACCAAATTTGAGAATGAGGGAGAGTATACATGCATAGCCAGTAATGAATATGGGAAAGCAATTTGTAGTGCTTATCTAAAAATAAATCCCAAAGGAGAAAGACACAAAGAGACAGAAACAGCTGTGGAGAAACTGCTAGAAAAGCCTGAAGGACCTTTTCCTCCTTACTTTTTCAAGGAGTTAAAACCAGTCCACTGTGCTCCAGGGCTTCCTGCTGTCTTTGAGTACCTTGTGTATGGAGAGCCTGCACCTACTGTTCTGTGGTTCAGAGAAAACAAGCAGCTTTGCACCAACATCTATTATACCATTATTCATAATCCTGATGGCTCTGGGACGTTCATTGTCAACGACCCTCAGAGGGAAGATAGTGGCCTCTACATCTGTAAGGCAGAGAACATGTGGGGGGAATCCACGTGTGCTGCAGAACTGCTTGTGCTTCTAGAAGACACAGACATAACTGATGCTCCCAGGAAAGTAGAGTCTACACCAGAGGCTTCTGAGGATTTTCTGGAAACACCTTTAAAGGGCCCTGCAGTGCATGCATTCGACTCACAGCAGGATGTTACAGCTTTTGTCAAGGACACCATTTCGAAAGCTGTTTTAATTGCAGAAGAAAAGCTGCAGCTTTCTCATGAGCATAGTGTTGAAACAAGAGATCTGGGTGGTAGAGTCACCACAGGGGCTCAGCAGCTGCAACCTACAGTTGTGTGGGAGCAGGACACACCCATTCCAGAAAGCGCCTGGGAACTTCTTTCCACTGATGGTACAGTTCACAGGCAGCCCTTCAAAAAGCCACCTCCTGTTTTACAGTTGCAGACAGACCAGCCCCAGAAAACTCTCCCCAAAGAAGATACTCTAGGGTTTCAAGAGCCTGAAAAAATCTCCCCAAGGGCCTCATCTGTAGAACAAATGAGTTCAGTCACTGTGAAGCCTCTGACAACCTTATTAGCTGAACCCAAAGGGAGTTATTCAGGATCTTCAACAGACCCTCCTGCTCCTCCACATCCATCTGCTGTGGCTACAGAAACACTTCCACCCAAAGACAAGACAGTCTCCGAAGTGAACAAACAGCAAAGAGCAACTCTCCAAAAGCAAGAGGCACACAGTGCTCTCCTCCTGAATCAGAGCTTGGTAGAGGGACATGTGGACAGTTTCGAGGGTCCAGATATCGTGGTCTCTAAGGTGCACTGGGAGCCCCAGGTGCTCTCAGAACACATATGCAACGAAGAAGGCAGAATCCTGACAGCAAGTGCAGATCAGCTAGAAAGTGCAGAGGCAGATGTTGCGGTCAGGACTGAAGAAGGCAAATCCCTGAGGTTTCCACTAGCCCTTGAGGAAAAGCAGGTTCTGCTCAAGGAAGAGCAATCAGAGGACTCGGAAGTGCCCTTGAGCCAAACCACAGAGACTAAGAAAGAGCCTGAGGCAATAAAGGGAGTGCAGGAGGTAAGGGGAAGGGATATTCTTTCTAAGGAAAGGTTGCTTCCTGGTATTCCGGAAGAGCGGCTATTAAACCTGAAAACTGAGGTCCGTCAGGCTTTGCAAACTGCAGTGGCCAGTGAAAAAGCAAGTCTTTTTTCTGAGTGGTTAAGAAACATTGAAAAGGTGGAGGTCAAGGCCATAAACTTCACTCAAGAGCCCAAACGCATCCAGTGTACCTACCTTATTACTTCAGTGAAGTCACTAACCGAGGAATTAACCATCACTATTGAAGGCATTGATCCTCAAATGGCTGACCTGAAAACTGAACTGAAAGATGCCTTGTGCTCTATTATATGTGAAGAAATAAACATTTTAACAGCTGACAACCCACAAATTCAGAGAGAAAGTGCAATAGATGTGCAGGAAGGAATAGAATATGTTTCGCATCCACAGAAGGTTGAAACCCTTGTGGAACTGGAAGTTGACTCTAAGTATCTTGTCTCCACAGAAGAGGTCACTTGTTTGAATGTGGAAAGTAAATTAAAAGATGTCGATACTGATGAGGTTGCACAGTCTGAGACTCTGAAACCAGCAGAGGAGAGTGGTACCAAGGAGGCTGGCACAGTAGAGACAGGAGAAGCCATGGGTACCTTAGTTGAGGATTGCCCTATCATACTTACACACTTAGTGGACAGTATTTCTGAAGAAGGTGATGCTGTCTGCCTCGTGTCATCCATATCAAATGCTAAGGAGGTGAACTGGTATTTTGAGGGTAAACTGGTGGCTTCAGATAACAAGTTCAAGTGTTTACAAGATCAGAATACCTATACTCTAGTAATCGATGCAGTAAAGGCAGACGACCAAGGAAAATATGTGTGTGAAGCCTTGAATAGCAGCGGAAGAGTTACAACTTCAGCAAAACTCACTGTAGGAAAAAGAGGTTGGATTTTAAGGACTAAATGAATCCAGCTCTAATATCCACTGGGTTGTAATGATTTTGGTTTTATCACTGAATTTTCACATACCTGCCACTTCCAGAATGCAAGCTATTTAGAATAAGAATGAAATTGCAGACATAATCATGGTTATTAACTCACACATTGCTCTTACTGCCTTGTTGGGTAGTATATTATCATGTCTACAGTACTAATTTTTTAAAAAGTGTATTTTCATCTGTTTTACAGTGATAAATGTGCTTTTAGTTGCTCTAAATGAAAATGCTTCCATAATATGTAATAAAGAGTTGTCAGTGGGCCTATAGGCATTCTGAATCCACCAGGCTCTCTCCAAATTCAAAATAACCATGATTAGTTGTCCATTTGTGTTTGTTTCTATTTGTTTGGGGCTATCATTTCACTTCGCTTTAGTTAATATATCATGTGTTCTCACCTTATTTCAGCTCGGAGTAAGCACGGTGTATTTAAATGATAAATCATGTTGTTATGCATGTATACCCACAGCATCACATTTTAATCATTTTCCCCAATTCACTGCAAAGTCACAATTGAATGTTAAGAGCTACTTCTGTCTTCTTTGGCCTTCAATGATCTTTCTCATTTCCCAGTCACGTGTCTTAGACTGCTACAATGCATCTCACCAACTTCAAATGTTCTATTTCATTAACAGCAACAAAGGTTAGTCTGAAAAGAAGAATGTGGAATGCCTAATGAGAAAGCATGCTAATGAGCTCTGTTTCCCTTGGCAGCTGCCCCCGTGATCAAGAGGAGAATTGAGCCCCTGGAAGTAGCTCTGGGCCACCTAGCCAAATTTACCTGTGAGATCCAAAGTGCCCCTAATGTCCGGTTCCAATGGTTCAAAGCCGGCAGAGAAATCTACGAGAGTGACAAGTGTTCTATTCGATCTTCAAATTATGTCTCCAGCCTGGAAATCCTGAGAACTCAGGTTGTTGACTGTGGCGAGTACACCTGCAAAGCTTCCAATGAGTACGGCAGTGTAAGCTGCAAAGCCACACTAACTGTGACAGGTAAACGCTGCACACTGGCATGGGTGCTGGCTCCTCGCTTCATATTATTGCCAATATTGCTTTTTGTACAGGTGCAGAAAGTGTTACTAGCTGAAGACACGGGCAGTTACAATGGTGTCATGGTGACTAGGGACTGCAGAGCTGATGGGAGACAAGTCATGATTCTTCACAGTCACATTTATATCAGTAGCTAAAAAAGAATGCTTGACTTGAGAAAAATGTTGCCATCAAGTGAGCCTGGCTTGGCTCTTTGTATAAAACCCTGGAGAACAGTTTGGTGTTACTGAGAAATAAATGATATCTCAATGTATTTAATGATGTGAACCCAAACAACCAATTAAAAAGAGTTACAGACTAAAAAGGCTAATATATAAGACTAAACTTAAATAAATCCTAATATAAGACAGGGGGCTAAAACAGGACTATAAATAGGAATTCTTACTCTAGAATTTATTACTATTTTTAAAATAAGGGCATCTACACAAATAATCTGTTCTAAATTTCTTGATTGACACTTAGGGTGATTTTCAATGCATTAACACTCATCAAATACTTGAATTTCTTTATTAACCAAGAAAAGAAAAAAAAATAGTGGCTTTCTCCTTCCTCCTTCCCTCCCTCCCTCCCTCCCTTCCTTCTTCTTCCTTCCCAGAGAAAATGTGAGTATGACTGTCTTTTGAGGGGTAGCAGTGTCCTCAAGCCCAGCACTGATGGCAGGAGCTATCCCTGGCTTTGGGGACTGCCGGGGGCGGGGGGCCTGTCACTGGGTTGAGGGGACTGTCCCTGGATCTTTCTCAATGAGAATATCAACAGACAGAGGCAAAGGCAGCACGCTTCCTTGACAAATGAGGATTCTTTGCAGCTTTCTTTTCTCTGCAACTTCATTACAAAGAAGAAAATCTCTGAGTATAGAAACATCCACAGTGATCCAGCCAGGGTGGTTGTCACTCTGGAGCCAACATATCTTCATAAAGCCAAGATTGTGGCATTATTCTTAAAGACAGTTACAGATGTTTCTTTACTCAAATTAGGCCAGCTCAGTAATGGGACTGAATCAAAGTTTCAAATAGCAAGAGCACAGGACAAGGAGGAGGACTTTGTTTTTTAATCAACAGGAGAGGTTTCTAAAACCTTGCTTCAAAACGGGAAGTAACTGCTATGAACTCTATGTACAGTTGTGAAGTCCCTAGGGGACACATTAAAAGTTAAGCTACTTAAGGGTTTCCTGGCATTTGCCACGAGGCTTAGAAAGACTTTTCTAAAGTTCTGTCACTCCTTCGGTCTCAGTACTTAATGTCCCTGTTCTTCGGCAGAGTCAAGTACACTTTCTTATCTTCCTTACATAGACTTATAATTTACAAAATTAAAGTATCATCTGAATTGCTTATCAAATAATCCCAAGTATTAGTCCACTGTTCTGATGGAAAGTTTTAGCAAAATTAAATGTTCCATAACATTTATTTAATAAATAAATAAATGTTCCATAAAGGAACATTTGTTCTTTCCTTTGCCAGAGACAAATGATGTCACATTGCTTCATAAAACACTTCTTTTCCTTTCACAAATCTTTTGGTCTTATTAATGTATTATGTTATTTTAAATAATGCCCACCTAAAGATATAATTCATCTTTTCTCTGACTTGAAATATGTAATTACAGCAAGAACTTCGAGGGAGACCATACATAACACTGAAAAACTTTCTTTTGCAGAGGCATATCCACCAACCTTTCTCTCCAGACCCAAGTCCCTTACGACTTTCGTGGGTAAGGCAGCCAAGTTCCTCTGCACAGTGTCAGGGACTCCTGTGATCGAGACCATTTGGCAGAAAGATGGTGCTGCCCTGTCGCCTTCACCTAACTGCAGGATCTCAGATGCAGACAACAAACACAGCTTAGAACTCTCAAATCTTACCATTCAGGACAGGGGTATTTACTCTTGTAAAGCTTCCAACAAATTTGGAGCAGACATCTGCCAAGCAGAGCTGACCGTCATTGACAAACCTCACTTCATTAAAGAGTTAGAGCCTGTGCAGTCAGCCATCAATAAGAAGATCCACCTAGAGTGCCAAGTGGATGAAGACAGGAAAGTGACAGTCACATGGAGCAAAGATGGCCAAAAACTGCCCCCGGGGAAAGATTACAAGATCTGTTTTGAGGATAAAATAGCATCACTTGAGATTCCCCTGGCCAAGCTAAAAGATTCTGGAACCTATTTATGTACAGCTTCCAATGAGGCTGGGAGCAGCTCCTCCTCAGCTACAGTAGCTGTCAGAGGTAAGAGCCCTAGGCAGTCACCTGCCACTCCCTTCTGTGAAAGGAAGCCTCAGAAGGAATCTTCTTAGCAGCGCCGTCCACCCTCTGCTAACAAACCTTTGGGTCCAGGGAGGTCCTGACACTGTTTGGTTGTGGTTTTGTTTTTTAATCTTCTTCAGAACTCACTTGCTTTGGTTCTTTTAAAATTATGTCTGTCATTAACAAATCTCACTTAATCTTACATTTTCTTAGAATTCCATGTGTAGGAAATTCTTGACCATCTTCTTTTGTAGAAGTTACTCTTTGAATAGATACAGCCTGTTTGCTGTTTTTATTTTTAATCATGAGATGGGGAAAATGGTTCAATACGACCAAAAGCACCGAATGTACCACAGCTTATGCAGAAGTTTCGTGAAGATGTTTTCTGTGTCGTTTGCAGTGTGTGTCAGCTTTTCTTCTGTGGACTGTATGCTTCAGATATCTCCATTTTCTTTTTTCTTTTTTCCCCTTTTTGTACACGTCCTGTAGAGCCACCATCCTTCCTGAAGAAGGTGGATCCCTCTTACTTAATGCTCCCAGGTGAATCAGCACGCCTCCATTGCAAGCTGAAAGGCTCACCTGTGATCCAGGTCACTTGGTTTAAAAATAACAAAGAACTTAGTGAAAGTAACACAATCCGAATGTCTTTTGTCAATTCTGAGGCTGTCCTTGATATTACCGATGTGAAAGTTGAAGACAGCGGGACCTACTCATGTGAAGCCACGAATGACGTGGGCAGCGACGGCTGCAGTACCGAAGTAGTGATCAAAGGTTTGTGTTCCCGAGTTACAGTGCCTTGTTTTTCTGAGAGAAGAGATCCTTTGTTTTCTTGTAACATACAATTTACCCAGTGCTTTCATGCTTTTCTAGAACCTCCTTCTTTCATCAAAACTCTTGAGCCTGCAGACATTGTGAGAGGAACAAACGCGCTACTTCAGTGTGAAATCGCGGGCACAGGACCCTTTGAAATTAGCTGGTTCAAAGATAAGAAGCAAATTCGAAGTAGTAAAAAATACAGGTTGTTTGTTCAGAAGTCCCTTGTGTCTCTGGAAATCTTTTCCTTCAATAGTGCAGATGTTGGCGATTACGAATGTGTTGTTGCTAATGAAGTTGGGAAGTGCGGCTGTGTCGCAACACACTTACTAAAAGGTTAGTGTGTGGAAAACCAGTATCTCTCTAATAAATTAGCCACATAGTTTTCTTAACCCATGGAAAGAAAGTTAGTACTTTCTCCTCTTCTTCTGGCCTTTAAAATTTGTTTTGTCTTAGTTTGACATGGGCCCGGAACTTTTACTCAATCTTTATGTTGATACCAGTAGTACCATTTATTTTCTGATAACTACAGGAAATTGCATAATAAGCCATTTCATCTGCTGATGAATATTTGTCTTCTGTGCCTTTGTCTCTTGAATGGAATTGTTAATTCTTCTTGAATTTTCTTTCTTCTTTCTAAAAAAGCAATGCTATGAAATAGTGGTATTGGACAAAAGATAAATGTAACCTAGATAAAACTCTTCGACAGAGATGGGACTGAGAGTGTGGGGAATTGATAAATGTGTGTTCTCTTTCTTTAACTAGAACCACCAACCTTTGTCAAGAAAGTAGATGATTTTACTGCCCTAGCAGGACAAACTGTTACCCTTCAAGCTGCTGTGAGAGGGTCAGAACCCATTTCTGTCACATGGATGAAAGGCCAAGAGGTCATTAAAGAAGACGGAAAAATCAAAATGAGCTTTTCCAATGGAGTTGCAGTCTTGACAATCCCTGATGTTCAGATTAGTTTTGGTGGTAAATACACATGCCTGGCTGAAAACGAAGCTGGGAGCCAAACATCTGTTGGGGAATTAACAGTTAAAGGTTCGTGTAGGAACAGTTTAACCTTGCATTGCCCTTTCCATTTAAAGTGAAGCCCTAATTCATAATTAGGAATCCTAACTATTTAATACCTTTATAGAACCTGCCAAAATCATTGAGCGAGCAGAACTGATCCAGGTGACAGCAGGGGACCCAGCCACGCTGGAATACACAGTCTCAGGCACCCCAGAACTCAAGCCCAAGTGGTACAAAGATGGGAGGCCCTTGGTTGCCAGCAAAAAGTACCGAATCAGCTTTAAAAATAATGTTGCCCAACTCAAATTTTATTCTGCTGAGCTGCATGATAGTGGCCAGTACACATTTGAGATTTCCAATGAAGTGGGCAGCAGTTCCTGTGAGACTACCTTTACTGTATTAGGTTAGTATTTATATTGCTTTAAAACCCAACAAAATAGGCCAAAAATAAATCACTGAGCACTCTCATGTTGATTTTATTTTCCTTCTTATGCTGTGAACAGATCGAGACATTGCTCCATTTTTTACCAAACCCTTGCGCAACATGGATAGTGTCCTTAGTGGTACCTGTAGGCTAGACTGCAAAATTGCCGGCTCCCTCCCCATGAGAGTGTCCTGGTTTAAGGATGGCAAAGAAATCGCTGCTTCTGACAGATACCGAATAGCATTTGTGGAAGGCACAGCCTCTTTGGAGATCAGCAGAGTAGACATGAGTGATGCAGGGAATTTCACCTGTCGTGCCACAAATTCTGTGGGAAGCAAAGACAGCAGCGGAGCCCTGATTGTACAAGGTTGGCTATGGACTTGACAGTCCATTTGTACCGTTCCTAGTGTTCAAATAAAGTCTTCTTCCATTAGAACCCACCATTTAACTACTTGAAATTCTGTCTTCTACCCCTTCTTCAGAACCACCCAGTTTTGTAATTAAGCCAGGATCCAGGGATGTTCTGCCCGGCTCAGCAGTCTGCCTGAAGAGTACTTTCCAAGGATCCACTCCTCTCACCATCAGATGGTTCAAGGGTGACAAAGAGCTGGTTTCTGGTGGAAGCTGCTATATTACCAAGGAGGCTTTAGAGAGTTCCCTGGAACTTTATGCAGTAAAAACCTCCGATTCAGGCACATACACATGCAAAGTCAGCAACGTGGCAGGAGGCGTGGAGTGCAGTGCAAACTTGTTTGTAAAAGGTTTGCATTCTTTTCTTGACATCTTTGTGCAACCTTTTATATGAATTCTTCCCTCTTTCTCACATCTCTTAATAACTTACTTCTTCACAGAACCTGCCACATTTGTTGAAAAGTTAGAGCCATCACAGCTGTTAAAGAAAGGAGATGCCACTCAGCTAGGCTGCAAAGTCACTGGTACCCCTCCAATTAAAATAACATGGTTTGTAAATGATAGAGAAATAAAGGAGAGCAACAAACACAAAATGTCTTTCGTGGAGTCCACTGCAGTTCTAAGGCTTACAGATGTTGCCATTGAAGACAGCGGTGAATATATGTGTGAAGCTCAAAACGAGGCCGGCAGCGATCACTGCACTAGCATTGTGGTAGTCAAAGGTTTGTGCTCACTTTGTCCTCATGTGACCCAGGTTTTGGCCCATAGCATGGATCCTTTGTCCATTAACGCAAGTCATTCTCTTGTACTATAGAGTCACCTTATTTTACCAAGGAATTCAAGCCCATTGAAGTGTTAAAGGAGTATGATGTCATGCTGCTGGCTGAGGTGGCGGGAACGCCACCCTTTGACATCACTTGGTTCAAAGACAACACAATCCTGAGAAGTGGTAGAAAATATAAAACCTTCATTCAGGATCAGCTGGTTAGCTTGCAGATCCTCAAGTTTGTAGCTGCAGATGCTGGTGAATACCAGTGTCGAGTGACCAACGAGGTGGGCAGCAGCACTTGCAGTGCCAGGGTGACTTTAAGAGGTCAGTATTGGTTCACTTGGTGATTGGGCTCGTCTACACAAAACAAGTCTTAATTTTTTAAAAAATCCAGTTTTACAGTAGAGCTGGTATTGATTGAAAGTTCATTCATTCTTCTATTAGAACCTCCATCTTTTGTAAAGAAGATTGAGAGTACCAGCTCCCTCTGTGGAGGCACAGCCGCATTCCAGGCCACCCTGAAAGGCTCCTTGCCAATCACAGTGACTTGGTTAAGAGACAATGATGAGATCACTGAAGATGACAATATCAGAATGACTTTTGAGAACAACGTGGCCAGTCTGTATCTCAGTGGTATTGAAGTCAAGCACGATGGCAAATATGTCTGCCAGGCTAAAAATGATGCAGGAATACAAAGGTGTTCTGCATTACTGTCAGTCAAAGGTTGGTTATGAAAGGCTGCCTTGGGTTGGAGGAAGAAATACAGATAGAGGCCTTTTCAGCAGAGCAGTTCACAGCCCACATGTATCCCTTTGTTTTCCACAGAACCTGCAACCATCACCGAGGAGGCTGTGTCCATAGATGTCACCCAAGGAGACCCAGCCACTTTGCAAGTTAAATTTTCAGGGACTAAGGAGATTATAGCCAAATGGTTTAAAGACGGCCAAGAATTGACCCTGGGTCCAAAATACAAAATCAGTGTCACTGACACAGTCTCAATACTGAAGATTATTTCTACAGAAAAGAAAGATAGTGGAGAATATACTTTCGAGGTCCAAAATGACGTTGGGAGAAGCAGCTGCAAAGCTAGCATTAATGTGTTAGGTTGGTATTGCTTTTCCATAGAGAGGCACCGGCTGCCAGGGCTGAGGGTGTAGCTCACTGGTAGAGTACTTATCTAGCATGTGCAAGGTACTCAGTTCAATCCCTAGCACCACAGGGGTAGAGGGTCAGGGGAGACAAAATGAAAATAGATAGATTAACCTTTTTTTCTTGCCTTTTTTTTTTTTTGGATAGATCTTATTATACCTCCTTCATTCACCAAAAAGCTGAAGAAAATGGACAGCATTAAAGGGTCTTTTATTGACTTAGAATGCATAGTGGCTGGATCACATCCCATAAGCATTCAGTGGTTCAAAGATGACCAAGAAATTACAGCTAGTGACAAGTACAAATTCTCTTTTCATGACAATACCGCCTTCTTAGAGATCAGCCAGCTGCAAGGCACAGACAGTGGCACTTACACTTGTTCTGCCACCAACAAGGCAGGCCACAACCAGTGCAGTGGTCATCTGACAGTCAAAGGTTGGCAATTTTTAGCTTCACCTCTCAAAAGTCATTGACTTACGTTTCTTAATCCTTCCTTCCTTTGCTGGGTTCTAAACCAAATCTTCCTTTCTCTTCTGTTTCTTGTTCTTCCACCCCAGAACCCCCTTACTTCATGGAAAAGCCACAGTCACAAGATGTCAATCCCAGCACCAGGGTTCAGTTAAAGGCCCTTGTGGGTGGCACCGTGCCCATGGCAATAAAGTGGTTTAAAGATAACAAAGAGCTGCACTCTGGGGCTGCTCGCTCAGTTTGGAAGGATGACACCTCCACAGTTCTAGAGCTCTTTTCAGCCAAAGCTGCTGACTCTGGGACCTACATTTGCCAGCTGAGCAATGATGTTGGCACCGCGACCAGTAAAGTCACCCTCTTTGTAAAAGGTCTGACTCTACATCTCCTTTTGTCCCTTGCTTGCCTAGATTTTCCTGGGGGAGAGAAGAGGCTTATTAAGAAAACAATTTTGTTCATTGGACTTTGTTTTCAAAACTGTTCAGCATGACACCCTTCTTTTCCCCATCTTTAGAGCCTCCTCAATTCATTAAGAAGCCCAGTCCGGTCTTAGTGCTGAGGAACGGACAGTCAACCACATTTGAATGCCAAGTAACAGGCACTCCTGAAATCAGAGTTTCTTGGTATCTGGATGGGAATGAAATTACAGATCTTGGGAAATATGGCATTTCTTTTGAGGATGGTTTAGCCACTTTCCAGATTTCTAATGCCAGGGTGGAAAATAGCGGGACTTATGTCTGTGAAGCTCGAAATGATGCAGGCACTGCGAGCTGCAGCATTGAACTGAAAGTAAAAGGTTCGTTACAGAATCTGCTTTGCATTTTATCTGGACTGCCTGCTGGGTCTGGGGCTTCTCTTGAGTAAGCTATTCTGTCTTCCTTTTGGCCCTGTAGAACCTCCCATGTTTATCAGGGAGCTGGAGCCTGCAGAAGTGGTAAAAGACAGTGATGTGGAGCTGGAGTGTGAAGTTATGGGAACGTCTCCATTTGAAGTCACGTGGCTGAAGAATAACAAGGAAATTCGAAGTGGCAAAAAATATACAATGAGTGAAAAGATGTCAGTGTTTTACCTCCATATTACTAAATGTGACCCTTCAGATGTTGGTGAATATCAGTGCATTATAGCCAACGAAGGGGGCAGCTGCTCCTGCAGTGCTCGAGTTGCCCTGAAAGGTCAGTTACAGGCCAAGAGCCACTACCAAGTGAAGCTCTGAATGCTCTTTAATTCTATGTGGTAAATAGGAGTTCAAATGTGCCCCTCTTTAAACATTGTCTTATTTAATCACAGAACCACCATCATTCATCAAGAAGATAGACAATGTCACAACTGTCTTGAAGAGCTCTGCCACCTTTCAGAGCACGGTGGCAGGCTCACCCCCCATTTCTATAACCTGGCTAAAAGATGACCAGATTCTTGAAGAAAATGACAATGTCCATATTTCATTTGTGAACAATGTGGCTACGCTTCAAGTTCAGAGTGTGGATAATGGACACAGTGGGAGATACACATGCCAAGCCAGGAATGAGTCAGGAGTTGAGAGGTGTTATGCCTTCCTTTTAGTACAAGGTTGGTGAGCTACTCTCTTTCGGCAGTAGTCCACAGAGACAATTTCATAAGCTCATTTGAGTGCTATGAAATCACCAATCTAACTCATGCACATTTTCATTATTACCACAGAACCTGCTCAGATCATAGAGAAAGCTAAGTCAGTTGATGTTACCGAGAAAGACCCAGTCACCTTGGAGTGTGTCGTAGCTGGAACACCAGAACTCAAAGTAAAATGGCTTAAAGATGGGAAACAAATTGTACCCAGTAGATATTTTTCAATGAGTTTTGAAAACAATGTGGCCAGTTTCAGGATTCAGTCCGTAATGAAGCAAGACAGTGGTCAGTACACATTCAAGGTGGAAAATGACTTTGGAAGTAGCAGCTGCGACGCCTACCTGAGAGTGCTGGGTGTGTACCTTTGCCTCAGTCAGCCACCCTTACTTATAGCCTATACCTTGTAAATAATTAGCAACAGAGTAATGCATGTGTTTTTGCTGTTTGCATTGAACAGACCAAGATATTCCCCCATCATTCACTAAAAAATTAACCAAAATGGATAAAGTTCTGGGCTCTTCTATTCACATGGAGTGCAAAGTTTCTGGCTCACTTCCTATTAGTGCTCAGTGGTTTAAAGATGGGAAAGAAATATCTACAAGTGCAAAATACAGACTTGTATGTCACGAGAACACTGTGTCACTGGAAGTTAATAACCTGGAATTAGAAGACACTGCAAATTACACCTGCAAGGTGTCAAATGTAGCAGGTGATGATGCATGTAGCGGCATCTTAACTGTGAAAGGTCAGAACTGCTTTTTCTCTTCTTGATTCTTCTTTGCCGATGTTTTAAAAATGCATCACTCTTACCTTATATCCTTGGAGCTAAAATTCCTGATAATTCTGTTTCTTTAGATTCACGTTCATTGAGTTCAAGAAATATTTAATAATTATCTCTTTTCATGAGTTTTTTCTTATATGTCCATAAAATTATCTAAATAACTGGGCTACAAGAGATGTAACTAAATGTATCTCTCTTAAAACCTGTAGAACCACCAAGCTTCCTAGTGAAACCTGAGCGACAGCAAGCCATACCTGATTCTACAGTGGAATTCAAGGCTGTCCTGAAAGGAACACCACCATTTAAAATAAAATGGCTTAAGGATGATGTGGAACTTGCCTCAGGACCTAAATGTTTCATTGGCTTGGAAGGGTCAACCAGCTTCTTAAACCTCTACTCAGTGGATGCTTCCAAGACTGGGCAATACACTTGTCAAGTTACCAATGATGTTGGTAGCGACTCTTGCACTACAATGTTGCTTGTAACAGGTGTGCAATTGGTCTTATGTTTCTGTCTGACTTCTGTTTTTCTGTACTGTGTTACAATGCAGCTCACTAACACGGTAGACTGTATTTCCCAGACCTTGATCATATTTCTCTCTTTCTCACACACTACCTAACTGAACTTTTGTTATTATTTCTGTTCCTTCATAATCTCCTTTTCCTTGACTCTCTAGAACCACCAAAGTTTGTAAAGAAATTAGAAGCATCCAAAATAGTAAAAGCAGGTGACTCCACACGATTGGAATGCAAGATAACCGGGTCTCCAGAAATCCGAATTGTGTGGTACAGAAATGAACATGAGATCTCCACCAGTGACAAATACCGCATGACTTTCATTGACTCTGTGGCCGTCATCCAGATGAACAGTCTCGGAACTGAGGACAGTGGAGATTTCATCTGTGAGGCTCAGAATCCTGCTGGCAGTACCAGCTGCAGTACCAAGGTTATAGTAAAAGGTAGCCATCTCCTTCTGATGTTCCTCATTACCTGAAACTCACCTTCTTCTCCCCTGGGTGAAGCTTCCTAATCTTTATTGCACTCTCTTAGTTTCTGTCTCAGATGCTAGAATGGTCCCCTAACATAAAATCATTTCCCCCTTTTGGATATTATTTCTTCTGAAGCTTTGCCTACATTCAGGTGGTCATTTTGAGATATTTTCCCTATAATTTCAATTTTATAATTCTGATTACCTCAACACACTGGTAAAACACCAATGTGATATTTCAAAAACACATATACAAAACTAAATGAGAATTTTTAAAATTAATCTTTTGCCTGGGGCTGCAGAGATGGCTCAGTGCTTAAGAACACTGGTGGTTCTTGCAGAAGACCCGGGTTCAAATCCCACCACCCACATGGCAACTAACAACTGTCTGTAACTCCAGTCCCAGGGGATCTGACAGCCTCTTCTGACCTCCACTGGCATTGCACGACACGGGTGCACTTACCTACATGCAGATAACGCACGCATACACATAAAATAAAAAATAAATAATAAATAATAAAATATTAAAAAATTAGTCTTTTGCCTTTGATCAACTTACAAATACACCAGTATCCTCAGAATAGTGTATATCATAGTAATGCAGTATGCACACAGTATAGATGTTCATACTGCATTTTTAAAAGGGCAATAATAATTTTCCTCTTTCTCAAGAATCAATTCCTGTCTTTAAAAACATGGCTATAAGCTGGGTGTGGTGGTACACGCCTGTAGTCCCAGCACTTGGGAGGCAGAGGCAGGCGTATCTCTGTGAGCTCAAGGCCAGCCTGGTCTATGCAGTAAGTTCCAGGACAGCTGGGGCTACAGGGAGACCCTGCCTCAAAAAGAAAAAAAAAAAAAAAAAAGTGACTATACTGTGGTTCAAGTAGTAGCAGGACTTTTTACTGCTGTATCCCAGCATGCTTTGTCACAAAGCTCAAGTTCATCATGTAAGGCAAATTGCTACAATAACCATTCATGAAATGGAAGGCTCAGACAGGAGCTAGTGTGGTGATTTCCAGGTGTTTCTGTTCTAAAACATAAGTGAAAAATTTTTTTACTCTGAAGGCAGAATACCACACCTCATAAAATTCGTATTTGTTAACATACTTGTTCATTTATAAGTCTGTATCAATCTTTGCAGTCCAGGATAAATCAGCAATAAATTCAACTGTGACATCTAGGATGCACCTCGGTTCTCCATTCATCTTGTTGATTATATTATAGAGGTTAATAAGTGATAGTGCTGCATTCTACCTACCCAGGAGAATGTTTTAAGCTTTTCTTCTGATTTAAAAACAAATGAACAAACACTTTTTCTCTTGAGGAGATCAAATAGTTCAATTCACAAGACATTCTTGTTTTTTTACAGAACCACCTGTTTTTAGCAGCTTCCCTCCTGTAATAGAAACCCTTAAAAATACTGAAGTTAGTCTTGAATGTGAGCTTTCGGGAACACCGCCGTTTGAGGTGGTATGGTTCAAAGACAAGCGGCAACTCCGAAGCAGCAAGAAATACAAGATTGCATCTAAAAACTTCCATGCAAGTATTCACATTCTCAGTGTGGATTCTACAGATATTGGTGAATACCACTGCAAAGCACAGAATGAAGTGGGCAGTGATACCTGCATCTGTGTCATAAAATTAAAAGGTAAGCAGATTTTCTGCACAAGGCAGCGACAGAGCATGCGCGAAATGCTCAGCTTTTTCTCTCTTCCATTACTTGGAAAGCCTTTTCAGCACTCTCCATCCATCTTTTCCTGTTCAGAACCACCAAAATTCATTTCCAAACTGAGCAGCCTCACTGTGGTAGCTGGCGAGCCAGCTGAGCTTCAAGCATCCATCGAAGGAGCCCAGCCCATTTCTGTCCAGTGGCTTAAGGAGAAAGAAGAAGTGATTAGAGAGAGTGAGAACATTCGAATTTCATTCGTGGACAACGTGGCCACTCTGCAGTTTGCGAAAGCAGAGCCAGCTAATGCTGGGAAATACATCTGTCAAGTCAAAAACGATGGTGGAGTGAGGGAGAGCATGGCCACGTTGACTGTCTTAGGTTAGTACAGTCGGGATAGAACCTGGGGGAAAATACTGCAGTGATTTACATGCAGGGTCTTTTAGTTCTGAATTTCTTCTGGAATTGTACTGAGCCTCGCCTATTTGGAAGGTTTAGTGGAAAGAGTTTTCAAACACTCTGTTCTGTACCTGTGATTCTAACAAAAATGAGCCACCTGCTTTATTGTGTGTGCTGATTTTCTTCAAGGATAGCAAATATAATCTTGACTATCTTTTGTTTCAACATGAAACTTCTGGGAACCCCTCTACTTCTACTGAACATTGTGTTTACAGTGTACTAGTGGTCAAGTTGAGAAGAACTCCAAAGATCAACATGTAAAAGAAAGAGTTGCACTTCTGTTGTGCATATTAAATTTCAATTTGTTGATAACAGTGAAAGTAATAACAACTTTCAAGATATTTTCATTAGCATCTTAACACAGAGCAAAAATACCAAGTAATTCATTATAACAGATACTCTCTACTCTAAAAAGGGTCAAGTGCAAAAGAAAACACATTGTCTGAGGTCAAGAGGAAGGCTCAGCCTATAAAGGTGCCTGATGCCAAGCCTGACACCTGAGTTAGATGCCCACAGGATTCACACTGTAGAAGGAGAGAACGGCTCCCATGCATTGTCCTCCGACCCTCACACATGTGCCATGACATATGAAAACCCACCCCAACTCCCATAGCCCACCCCACCAGGCACTCACTAAATAAATAAATAACATGCAAAATTAAAAGTTACATTGTCTGATATACATTGCCTAAATTGTTTTGGAGTTGTCTAATGCCCAAACATGTTTTTAATAACTTCAAATAATTTTATGAATGCCCATAAATACGGAATCACAATTTAAAGCCAAGACAGAAAACAATATAACCATCTCATTAGGGAAAATAGTATATTTGATAAGAGAGATACAGGGAAAATCCCAGACTTTCACAGATGAATATCACGTTTTATTTCAGAACCTGCCGTCATCATAGAGAAGGCAGGATCCCTGACTGTGACTGTCGGAGAAACCTGTACCCTGGAGTGTAAGGTGGCTGGCACTCCGGAGCTCTCAGTTGAATGGTACAAGGATGGGAAGCTGCTGACCAGTAGCCAAAAACACAAATTTAGCTTCTACAACAAAATATCTTCCTTAAAGATTCTTTCTGTTGAGAGGCAAGATGCAGGCACATACACGTTCCAGGTTCAAAACAATGTTGGGAAGAGCAGCTGCACAGCTGTGGTTGATGTATCAGGTTAGTCCTGGCATTTCCTTCTGCTTACATATGAAAATTCTTTTTATGAATTTTCCTTCTTTTATCTCTTGTTCTTTCAAGTCACCATGAGTCATTTGCCTTTCCTCATGCAGACCGAATGGTCCCTCCCTCTTTCACAAGAAGACTGAAAGATGCTGGTGGAGTCCTGGGTACTTCCTGCATCTTAGAATGTAAAGTAGCTGGATCATCACCTATTTCTGTTGCCTGGTTTCATGAGAAGACTAAGATTGTCACTGGAGCAAAGTACCAAACGACATTTTCAGATAATGTCTGCACATTGCAGTTGAATTCTCTGGACTCCTCAGATATGGGCAATTACACATGTGTGGCTGCGAATGTCGCTGGGTCTGACGAATGTCGTGCAAGGTTGACTGTACAAGGTCAGTATTACAGTCAGCTTTGTAGGGAAGGTGTTAAAATTTTCTCTGTGGCATATATTCAGAAAGCGCTCTTATTTTTTATTCAAAATTTAAATGAAGTTCAAACTTACAGGATCTTTTGACTGTCTTCTATGTCTACATAGAACCACCCTCTTTTGTGAAAGAACCAGAACCTTTGGAAGTACTTCCAGGCAAAAATGTAACCTTCACAAGTGTTATCAGAGGAAGCCCTCCATTCAAGGTTGGCTGGTTTAGAGGTGCCAGAGAACTGGTTAAAGGAGACAGGTGTAACATCTATTTTGAAGACACTGTGGCAGAACTGGAATTATTTAATATTGATATATCTCAGACTGGGGAATATACCTGTGTGGTTTCTAACGATGCTGGCCAAACATCCTGCACTACACGTCTCTTTGTGAAAGGTTTGCCAAGCACATTCATATTTCTTATTTTCTGCATACCAGCATCTTTGTGGTTTTACAATGGGTCTAACTGCTATGCTTGTCTCTTGCCAGAACCAGCCACATTTGTAAAGAAATTAAGTGATCACTCTGTAGAACCAGGGAAGTCCATAATTCTGGAGGGCACTTATACTGGAACACTTCCAATTTCTGTCACCTGGAAAAAAGATGGTGTTGACATAACTCCATCAGAAAGATGCAACATAGTCACCACAGAGAAAACTTGCATCCTGGAAATTCTAAATAGCACAAAAAGGGATGCAGGGCACTACTCCTGTGAGATTGAAAATGAGGCTGGAAGGGATGCGTGTGACGCTCTGGTATCTACATTAGGTGTGTTACCTTACTCTCTCTTGTTCTGTATTTATCTAATATGCAATATGGTTCCTTTGGTCTTCTGTAGTTCAATTTGCTGATTGTGAGCCTTTCTTCTTTAGAACCTCCTTATTTTGTTATGGAACTGGAACCTCTGGAGGCATCAGTTGGAGATTCAGTTTCTTTACAGTGCCAAGTTGCTGGGACACCAGAAATTACAGTGTCTTGGTTCAAAGGAGACACCAAGTTACGGTCAACCCCTGAATTCAGGACCTACTTTACAAACAATGTGGCCACACTCGTCTTTAATAAAGTGAGCATCAATGACAGTGGAGAATACACCTGTATAGCAGAAAACAGTATAGGGACTGCTTCTTCTAAGACTCTCTTCAGAATTCAAGGTGAGGGCGTTGTTTCGGACATTAAGAAGGTTCTTCTTTTCCTTGTTTTAACTCATCTTTGTGGGAATTTTCCCATTTGATCTACCAAAGCCTCAAGTATGACTTCTCTTCTTACAGAGCGCCAACTCCCACCTTCTTTTGCAAGACAATTAAAAGACATCGAACAAACTGTTGGGCTACCAGTTACACTCACCTGTCGACTCAATGGCTCTGCACCCATCCAAGTGTGCTGGTACAGAGATGGGGTACTTTTAAGAGATGATGAAAATCTACAGACATCGTTTATGGATAATGTGGCAACTTTAAAAATTTTGCAAACTGACTTGAGTCACTCTGGCCAGTATTCTTGCTCAGCCTCCAATCCACTGGGAACAGCATCTTCTAGTGCTAGACTGACAGCCAGAGGTTTGTTCCCATGCCAATCTTTCTCATTTTGTTTCCTTGTTTGTTATTTGAGACAGGGTCTCCCTGTAGCTCCAGCTAGCCTAGAAATGTATACCAGGCTGGCCTTAAACTCATAGAGACCTGCCTGCCTCTGCCTCCCCAAGTGCTTGGATTAAAAGCATGCACCACCACACCTGGCTAATCTTTCTCTTTTTAAACCACGATTTATTTCATTATAAAGACAAAAATAACTGACAGTCAAAAAAAAAAGTGCACATTGCCTTTTCTTCTCATCTTCCAGAACCTAAGAAATCTCCCTTCTTTGACATCAAGCCAGTATCAATAGATGTTATTGCTGGAGAAAGTGCAGATTTTGAGTGTCATGTTACTGGTGCTCAACCAATGCGAATCACTTGGTCAAAAGATAACAAAGAGATCCGTCCTGGAGGAAACTATACGATCACGTGCGTGGGCAACACCCCCCACCTGAGAATCCTTAAAGTGGGCAAAGGAGACTCTGGCCAATACACTTGTCAAGCAACTAATGACGTTGGCAAAGATATGTGCTCTGCTCAACTCAGTGTAAAAGGTATCATTGCAAAGCATTTACAAGATTTGTTCTTTAATATGCTTGCATTACTGTCTTCTAAAAGTATCTTTAAAAATTGTTTAAGGCTGTAGCTGTAGCTCAGGGGTAGAGTGCTTGTCTTTCATGCATGAGGCCCTGGGTTCAATATGCAGCACTGCCAAAAAAGAAAAGGAATTTTTTTTTTGAGATAACATTTTACTCTGTAGTCCATGCTGGAACTCAGAACAATCCCCCATCTCAGCATCCTGAGTGCTAGGATTACAAATGTGAGATACCTGCAATGTGAGACACACCTGTGAGACACAAGCAGCAGTCTTTAGTTTTTAAATGTTTTGGTTAAACTAACGATCATGTTAGAGTTTATACATAAGTGCTGGGGACAACAATAACTGAAAGTTTTGTCTTCTCTGTATAGTGTTTCTTAAGCTGGTATATAATTTCACTGAGCTTTGATAAATGAAGTTTCAGCTATTCATTCTCCCTTTTCATCCTTTCTTGCTATATGACATTCTGTTTTATCATCACCAAATTTCCATCAAACACGTGTAATTCTAGTAACTCTTTTAGCTTACATATTCATACTGTAACATATCAACTAAATTCTCTCTTAAATATTTTAACTACTTAATATAAAAAGATAATTTATTTTACTGTGGAATTATTAGAAAATATATTCTCAAAGATTAATTTTTATTTTAGACACAGAGTGTTTGCCTACATGTATGTATGTGCACCATTTGCATGGCTGGTGCCCACAGAGGCTAGAAGAAGGCATCAGATCCCCTGGAACTAGAGTTACAGATAGTTGTTAGCTGCTGCCATGTGGGTCCTGGGACCTGAACCCAGGTTTTCTGAAAGAGTAATAAGTGCTTTTAACCTCTGCACCATCTCTCCAGCCCCAGAAAATATCTCCTTAATAATAAACCTGTTTAAATATGATATTTGAGATCCTCAACTATAAAGACAAATTATTTTAACATATAGCTATCCCTTACTGACCTTTTCTTTTGGTTTAATAGAACCTCCAAAGTTTGTTAAGAAATTAGAAGCTTCAAAAGTTGCAAAGCAGGGAGAATCCATCCAACTGGAATGTAAAATAAGTGGATCCCCTGAAATCAAAGTCATGTGGTTCCGGAATGACAGCGAACTTCACGAAAGCTGGAAATACAATATGTCATTCCTTAATTCTGTGGCGCTGCTTACTATCAATGAAGCCAGTGCTGAAGACAGTGGAGACTACATCTGTGAAGCTCACAATGGGGTTGGTGATGCCAGCTGCAGCACTGCCCTGACGGTTAAAGGTTAGACCCCCTCTTCTGCTTCCTTCCTTCTCTCTGACCCAATTCCTTGTCTCCAATATCACATGATCTAAAATTAAAGGGCTACTTCAATTTATTTTCTTGCAACTCTTAAACAACTTTTTGTGAATTGTCACATCTTTGTCAGGGCGTGTTGTCCTTTGGTCATAATTTATAATGATCTTTCATTCATTGGAAATATTCATAGATTCTAGAAACTAGAAATGTGGACTCTAGGATTGTTTTTCTCTTTGACAAGCAGTTGTTCTCATTGTTCATGCTCTTTTCTTCTGGCAGCACCTCCTGTTTTTACCCAGAAGCCTCCTCCAGTAGGAGCCCTGAAAGGTTCTGACGTGATCCTCCAATGTGAAATTTCTGGAACTCCTCCATTTGAAGTAGTGTGGGTTAAAGACCGAAAGCAAGTTAGAAGCAGCAAGAAATTTAAAATCACTTCGAAAAATTTTGACACAAGTCTTCATATCCTTAATCTTGAAGCCTCTGATGTAGGGGAATATCATTGCAAAGCCACTAATGAGGTGGGAAGTGACACATGTGTTTGCACTGTCAAGTTCAAAGGTTTGTATATGTCGATGCAAATATATGTGCTTCTTCCTTTATCTATTCTTGCTTGACTAATAATTTACATGGCTGTGAGTCTGGCTTGTTTCCCTTTAAACATGAATTTCTTTCATCAGAACCTCCACGATTTGTGAAAAAGCTAACTGACACGGCGACTCTTATTGGGGAGGCTGTGGAGTTTCAAGCTGTGGTGGAAGGCTTCCAGCCAATTTCTGTGGTCTGGCTGAAAGATAAAGGTGACGTCATCCGAGAGAGTGAGAACATTAGGATTTCCTTCATCGATAACATTGCCACTCTCCAACTGGCGAGTCCAGAAGCATCAAGTTCTGGGAAATATGTGTGCCAAATCAAAAACGATGCTGGAATGAGGGAATGTTCAGCAGTCTTGACCATCCTAGGTTAGTAGCAAAGTACAGCTTCCATAAGCAAAGTGAACTGGCCAGTAATTGTTTCCTGAAGATGTAACCTTTACCCAGCAATATACTGACCGCCCTCTGTTTGAAAGTTAAATTTGTTCTCAATACAATCTACTGCTTCTTTTAGAACCAGCCAGAATCACAGAGAAACCAGAACCCATGACTATCACAACTGGAAATCCTTTTGCACTGGAGTGTGTAGTGGCTGGAACACCAGAACTTTCGGCCAAGTGGTTCAAAGACGGACGAGAACTATCTTCAGACAAAAGACATCACATTACATTTGTCAAAAATCTGGCTTCCCTTAAAATCCCCTCTGCAGAAATGAGTGACAAGGGCTTATATAGCTTTGAAGTGAAGAACAGCGTCGGCAAGAGCAGCTGCACTGTCTCTGTCCATGTTTCCGGTGAGTAGGGTGCAGCCTTGATGAAGACACCAGCTCTCTGACGGGGAGGGGGTGGGATCAACCTTCTCTTTAAATGGAAATTCTCCTTCTCTTCATAGATCGCATCGTCCCTCCTTCCTTCATCCGCAAACTCAAAGACACAAATGTCAGCCTTGGGGCCTCCGTTGTTTTGGAGTGCCGTGTGTCCGGCTCAGCCCCGATTTCAGTTGGCTGGTTTCAGGATGGAAATGAGATCATTAGTAGTCCCAAATGTCAGCTCAGCTTTTCAGAAAATGTCTGTACCTTGAGTCTAAACTTACTGGAGCCCTCTGACACTGGCATTTATACCTGTGTGGCTGCCAACGTAGCAGGCCAGGATGAAAGCTCTGCAGTTCTAACTGTCCAAGGTCAGTGTACAGGACACCACTGCTTCTCTCTCCACTGCCTGGCCTGGAATGCCTTTGTCTTCATTTTTCCTCTTAGTTCCCTTTCCTTTTAACTAGCAATTACGTCTCACGTGGATTTGTTTTCGTTTTCATCTCCCTTTACCTTGGATATCTAGAACCACCCTCTTTTGAACAAACTCCTGAGTCTGTGGAAGTTCTGCCTGGCATGAGCCTGACATTCACCAGTGTCATTAGAGGCACCCCTCCCTTCAAGGTCAAGTGGTTTAAGGGAAGCAGGGAACTGGTGTCGGGAGAGGCATGCAACATCTCCCTGGAAGACTTCATCACAGAGCTGGAGCTGTTCGAGGTGGAGCCACTGCAGAGTGGAGATTACTCGTGCCTGGTGACCAATGATGCTGGCAGCGCCTCTTGCACCACACATCTCTTTGTGAAAGGTTTGCTCTTTCCTCCAGTTCCTGGGTCTTTTTAAAGTTCTTCTAAGGCTTCATTTGAAGGTATAACTTTACACTGATATTTTCTCCTTATAGAACCAGCCACTTTTGTGAAAAGATTAGCTGATTCTAGTGTTGAGACAGGAAGTCCCATCATTCTAGAGGCCACTTACACCGGCACACCTCCCATCTCAGTGAGTTGGATGAAGAACGAATATCTTCTTTCACAGTCTCCCAACTGCAGCATTACCACCACAGAAAAATCTACCATCTTGGAAATTCTTGACAGCACAGTAGAAGACTATGCACAGTACACTTGCCTGATAGAAAATGAGGCTGGACAGGATATCTGTGAAGCTCTTGTGTCTGTCTTAGGTGTGTAGACAGTTGCCTCTTCTGATGATTGACTTTTCTTTCAAAATGTTATCTTTAGTTATCACAGCTGATTGCTTACCATTCTTTATACCTTAGAACCCCCTTACTTTATCGAACCTCTGGAGCATGTGGAAGCAGCCATTGGAGAACCCATAACTTTCCAATGTAAAGTGGATGGAACCCCTGAAATCAGAATTTCTTGGTATAAAGAACACACAAAGCTACGATCAGCTCCTGCATATAAAATGCAATTCAAAAATAATGTAGCCTCCTTAGTCATCAACAAGGTGGATCACAGTGATGTGGGGGAGTACACATGCAAGGCAGACAACATTGTGGGGGCAGTCGCTTCTTCAGCTGTACTCGTCATCAAAGGTGATGATGGCTTTGCTTGACAAGTCTTGCTATGTGTTGACAGTTTCATTTTCTTAAAAACATCAAACTTTTAATGGATAGAGATATACTGTAGGTGTTTTCTCTCTTGCAAATAAGGATTATCTGTAACTTCTTTACAGAACGCAAACTTCCGCCTTCCTTTGCAAGAAAACTGAAAGATGTTCATGAGACTCTTGGCTTCCCAGTTGCTTTTGAATGTCGTATCAATGGCTCAGAGCCTCTTCAAGTATCTTGGTACAAGGACGGGGCACTTTTAAAAGATGATTCTAATTTGCAGACATCTTTTGTTAATCATGTAGCAACTCTTCAGATTTTGCAAACTGATCAGAGCCATGTTGGTCAGTACAATTGCTCAGCATCCAATCCTCTTGGAACTGCTTCATCCAGTGCCAAGCTGACTCTCTCAGGTAAGTTGAGTAGCTCACCACACTGCCTTCCTCATGACAAAGCAACTTCCTTTCTTTGCGGCACCAAGGGACTAGTGCCATTTAGTTTCTGTTCCGTGTCTGGGAGCATGGACAATGACATCACCATGTTGGTCTTCATTCCTTTCAGAGCATGAAGTGCCTCCTTTCTTTGATCTAAAGCCTGTGTCTGTAGACCTCGCTCTTGGTGAAAGCGGTTCTTTTAAATGTCATGTCACTGGAACATCGCCAATCAAAATCACCTGGGCCAAAGATAACCGTGAGATTCGCCCTGGAGGCAACTACAAGATGACTCTGGTTGAAAATACTGCCACTCTGACTGTTCTCAAAGTAGCCAAAGGTGATGCTGGGCAGTATACGTGCTATGCGAGCAATGTTGCTGGAAAAGACTCTTGTTCTGCTCAGCTGGGCGTTCAAGGTACTCATTAGAGTGAAGCATCAAGATCTCTCTCACATTTTCAGTGTCTTAAAATGTAGGAGGGTGAAATGCCTGAAGACTGCATCTAAGACCATAGTTTAGTAATTAGAAATGATCAAATGGGGCCTGGGGCTATAATTCAATGGTAGAGTCCTTGCCGAGCATGTACTAGCTTCAGGGTTGGATCCCAAACACCAT